>NC_132841.1:78320250-78631250 GCF_048164855.1 Canis lupus baileyi | reverse complement strand
TTTCACAAGGCATTCTGCCGCCCCTGTAGGTCAGTTATGTAATACCTCACGGTTCTCATTTAAATGGAGAAATAGCCTCTATACAAACATAAATCATCTCCTGACATGAACAATTAAGAAATATCCCCGTAAGTCACAACATCTTAAAAGTGTTTTGTGCCCCCTTTAACTTTTACCTATTTTTAAATATCATTCAGCATTTTTCCCAAGGGAAAATCTAACCTTATGATGCTAGTAATGACTGGGTTCCTTTAAGAACCATAAATGTGAGCAGAAATTGTATTATTGTTGATTTTACGAAAGTAGTATATACCCATTGTGTTTAAAAATGAAATTACACAGTAGGAATTGTAATGAGAAGGAATCGTTTTCTCCTTCCCCCATCCCATGCCCATCACTTCTTAAATCAGTTCCTTTCAATTATTATTTTTTTAGTCCTCTAGTGATTTTTTCTGTATTTCTAGATAATATTTTATACCTCTATTGCTTAATTTCTTAATCTTGCAATTCCATAGATTTAGCTTAGCTTATGCTATGTGTCTTCTCTTTGCTCTATTTTGTTTTAACTTTTCTCCTTTTCTAAGTGCTGTTTCTGTATCGATTACTTTTGTGTATGTAACTACTTTATTTAAAATTCATTTTGGGATCAGTTAATCTTGACACCATCTCTTGTTTCTCCACTGGTACAACAAGAATTGTTGCATCCTATGTCACAAAAGTGCTTCTTTCCCTCCACACTCTCTCTTCCACTCCCCAAGGTTGTCACATCTGCTTTCCTTTCATATTGGCAAAATCATGGTTCTACTTTGTGATTCCATGTGTCTTTTCTTTTTGGATATGTTGATTTATATTTGGAGATTCAACAGTGTTTACATTTTGTAGCTATTAAAGTATAATTTATTATTGAGCCAAATTATCTATTATTGCTGACTCACTTCTATCCAATGTCCCCAGGTCTTATAAAATTTACAGGATAATATTCCTTAAAAGGTCAAATTGAGTCATCTTCCTTATATATGGCCATTTCTTTGAATATATCACACTTTCATTTGCTTCACATCTGGCCCTTGCATTTTTGTACGGTTGTTTTGATTTGTTTCTTAGGATTTATACTTCTCTTTTATTTTCTACTTGGGAAAATAAGCATATACCTCCTCCAAAATGTTACTGATATTAGCAAGTTCGTTATTAATCCTTCCATTGTTCATATTTTATTCCACATAGATATTCTTATTTGTGACCGCCAACATGTTTCTGTAAGATAAGATGTCTCTTTTAATTCTTTACTGTTTCTTAATTTCTATAACTATTTCTTTGTTCATTCTCATCCTTATGTTGTTGGACTATATTTTTTTAAATAATTTTTTCAACATGGGTCGGGCCAATTGAATTTTCTAAGATGGCTACAAAAATGTCTCTCACCTTACAAAATCTTCTTACTTTGCCACCCTTCCCATCAAATGGTGGGGTCTCTGTCCTCTGCTACTGAATATGTGAAAACAAAGTTTGTGGCTGCTTTGATAAATAGTGACAGCAGATATTATGTTATGTGAATTTCAAGACTAGATGAATATAATCTCATACCTTAAAACTTGTATTCTTGGGACAGTCACTCTTAAAACCCCACTGCTATGCTATGAGGAAGCCAAAACTAGACCATCAAAGATATCACATGAAATGACCACATGTATTATTCCTACCAATAGCCCACTCAGAGATGACTTCTGTAAACTCTGACCCCAAGGCTTTGAGTTCTTCTCACCCCTAAGGCTTTCTAGCTAAGGCCCAAACAAGCTTATCAAACCCGGTGAAACCATCTGACCCACAGAATCCATTAGTAAAATATAAAAATAAAATTTGTTTTATACCATTAAGTTTCAGGAGTGATTTATTATGCAGCAGCAGAATACAGCTCAATCTTATATTGGCTGGCCCTTTTTCTGAAGACCTAATGTCACTTTTCAACATTAAAAAATATTTCATTGTATTTTAAAACTCTAAAATCTGTTATTACTATTTTTCAGAGTTAGTTTGGGGGCAACACTTCTTATCTTTACTCGCTTTGCTCTCATATTGTCAATTTCCTTGTCAATATGCTTTGCATTAACTTTGACACATTCTATTGCTTCTTTTAGTAATACCCTTGATTTCATATATATTCACTATTTTTTTTCTGTTTCATAGGATCTTGTCCTGTTTTAATATCCAGGATCTTCTAAATTCTCTCTTAAAACAAGAAAATAAGAGGGTGCTTATTTTTGTAGTTTTGTACCTTCTCTGTGTTAGTTCTTTCAACTCCAGTCATGTTTTCTGTTATCTTATTTTTTTTGCCCGTCTTAGTCCTTTCAGGCTGCTAGAGCAAAAATGCTATACCCTGAGTGGCTTATAAACATATTTGCACAGTCCCAGAAATTGGGAAGCCTATGATCAAGATGCCAGTAAATTGGGTATCTGGTGAGGGCCTGCTTTCTGGTTCATAGACTGCTGTCTTCTCTTTACATCCTCAGGTGGTAAGAGAAGCAAAGGGAGCTTTCTGGGGTCTCTTTTATAAGTCCAGAGTCTTATTCATGAAGGCACTACCCTCATGATCTAATCACCTCTCAAAAACCCATTCTAAATACCATCATGCTGGAGATTAGGTTTCAACATAGGAACTTTGGGGAAACAAAATTTTAATTCAAATTATGTTTTCTGTTTGTTTATCTTGGCTCTTTTGCCTAAAGGTTTTATTCCTAAGATTTTAAAAGATGAGACTGGGAAATCTGGCTGGGCTCTCTGTGAACCTGAATGAGTCATTTGACTTGCAAAAGTCATATTAGTCTTTACAAATGAGTAACAGCATCCACAATAAATGCTTTATTGTTCTTAAGATATTCAATCAAATAATGTTGAAAAAGTTCCAAAACTTGGGTCATGTCTTTCTGTTTCTCCTTCTGCATGTTGGCAAAGAGACAGGAGTAAATGGTATTCACCTGTTCGTATACAACCTTTAAACTGGTTCTTTGAATTTTGCCCATGTTTAAGATAGTTATTTGTTATAACAAGTCTATAGTCTATTCATAATTGTGCTGATATATAGGCTTTTACTATTTTGACATTCTCTCTGCATTCATTCCATGTTGGTACTTTTATTTCCATTTAACAAACTATCTATTAATTATATGATTTCTTATAAATGTATTGAAATTTCTCATATATTGATGTCCTTTTTTCTAGCATGTTATATATTTATAAGTTTTTTATATTTAATATAATTTAAATGAGATGTTGCCATTAAGATGAATCTCATTGGTGTGCTTGGTTTAACATCTTGAACTGGAAGATTCATAACTCCTTAAACTGTTTATTTTCACTTCTCATTTAGGTAATACCTATACAATAAGCTACAAGATCATTACCTTTTAATTAACCAATATAAGTAAGTTAATTATTATTTTGATGACTAAGGTCATATAAACTGATTAGGTATTACGCAAGAAGGGATTATATCATATTATATTTGTTGTTTCATGCCTAGTTGATATACCCAGTAGTGTATTATGCTTTTCATCACTAAAACTAGGTCAAATTTCCAGGTTCAAGTGAGCTCTGGAACTTCTGTATGCCATAAAACCCTGATTTTTTTTTACTTTGTAGGCACACCCAGAGTAATTTCATATATGTAAATCCAGGAAAGTAATATCTGAAATCCTCTAGAATTCTAATCTGATTTTGGCAGAACAGAACACATTGAAATCCATATGACATAAAGAGTGGCCTACATATTTTATTGTAAATTATTCCGTAAAAAAATACGGGCATTTAGTTGTACCTGCAGAATCTGCAACTAACTGTGAACTGAGGAGGTAAAGAAAAGAAGCAAACTATTTATATGAGAGCTTAATGAAAATAATTTTGTTATTTTCAATCACCCATCACACACAAGGTAAGATAAAGTAGGCTCTTTCTACAGACTGAATGATCATTTCTCATTCCCTGGGGCTTTTCCATTCTGAGATTTAAAAAATTGGGTGATTTTACTTGGAAGTAAATTGGATGAGTGACAGTGTTTCCAGCAGAATTTGTTACCTATATCTGGTAGCAGGACTTCAAATTATCTTCCTCATTGCTCATTTTGATAAGTCCATGCATTCATTTTTTTAAAAAATAATAATTACTGAAAGCAAATTAGAATCAATACACTTTAAAATATTAGAGATCACATTTCCAGTAATCACTCCTTTCTGTATTAAGGGGTCCATTAGATTCTTTTGGCTTGACTGACAGTTTCTTGAACATTGCAATAAATCTGACAGTGCCTTGGTGGTCAAAGATATCAGTTGCAAATTTAATAGAAAAAATTAATGTTGTGATAAGAAAATTATATGTCGCCCTTCTCCTATTACTTACCTATAAAGATGAAATAATCTATAGTATATACTACATAAAACAAATACTAAAATTATATTTCTGTCTTCCTCTAATTATTAAGTGTATAAAAAACCAAGAAAATTCAAATAATTGAAAGCATTTAATTACCTCTGGTTTCCAAATCTGTTGGGAGGGATGATTTGTTCAAAAAATTTCATGACTTAATAGAAAATTTTCTACATGAGCTGTTGAAAAAAATCCAAGATCACTCGAAAATTGAGACAGGCAATTTTTGTAGACAATACATCTAATCTATTATGTGTCTAAAATATCATTAAAATACATTTTGTTGGGGATTCCTGGGTGGCTCAGCTGTTTAGCGCCACCTTCAGCCCAGGGTGTGATCCTGGAGACCGGGATCCAGTCCCACGTCGGGCTCCCTGCATGGAGCCTGCTTCTCCCTCTGCCTGTGTCTCTGCCCCTCTCTCTGTGTGTGTGTGTGTGTGTGTGTGTGTGTGTGTCTCAAATAAATAAATAAAATCTTAAAAATAAAATAAAATGCATTTTGTTTTAGGAGTTTACAGCAGGGCACATTTGAACTACAGTAAGTGGCATATGAAGCAATTACTTAGGTATAAGCTTCAAACTGATATGAAATAAACAGAGAAACTATCTGTTCTCTCTTCCTAGTATGTATCAAATATTAAAGTAAATCCTCCTTTAAATTATTATGGCTTATTTTCCTAAGTGGTCAATATACTTAAAACAAATTAAATCACCTATATCTTATACCTCATTTATTGGTGGAAAAATAAATCTGCTCTAATTATGCTTTTAAAAATTGGCAAAAGTAGAGCAAAGTCTAATATCTCTATTTGTATTTAAATATTCCAAGATTATGATAAAAACCTTTAAAAACTCATACTATTTATGTATGCTAGAAGACTTTTTATATTCAGCACATTTAAATCATTCTACTTAGTGACTTCTATTATAATGAGATATTGCCAGTGGCTCAGGACTTGGCTTAAAATTCCTTTCTGTGTTTAAAGTGATACATTTTTTTAATTGTTATTCAGAGAATTCAATTAAGTTAGATCTGTGATTTCTCGCTCTGACACACTGCCTCAGTTCACTCCTGCTTCCTTGTCATTACCTTAATTGTGTAGCTATTGGGCATTATCCCTGGAAACCTGAAACACTGGTTAAATTTCTCCTGCAAAGCTTCTCACTGTAAAAGCTTGTTAACCCAGTGTCAGGTCTCATTGAAAACTCCAAGCAAGACAAGAATAAGCTGAAAAATAAAATGTGGTTTCTTATAAATATCTCTAATTACTAACCATGAGTAATATTCAGGGGCTAATATAGATTTGCAGTGAAAGAGAAACAAGCTTCAGACAGGTTTTTTGACCAATGGAAGTTCAGATCAGAACAGTCCTCCCCTTTCTCTCAGTCATGGCTTAATGTCAAAAGGTTGAGTTTACCTAACCCAAGGTGTGACATTGAATGAACCTTAGAGAGCAGAGCACCTGGCCTAAATATCTGTGCTTCTCTAATCAATACCTACACACCCGAGAGTCTTCAGATATTTTCTAGAATCTAATTATTTGCTTTCAGAGAGTAAAAGGAAAGATGGAGTAGATCACTACTCTGACGGTCACCAAAATCATCACTATTATTATTTGACATTATTATCTTATTATTTACAATTGAACTAAGGAATTTCTGTCCTTCAGATTATTGAAGCTGGCAAAAAAAATAGTTTGATCCTTAATAATAACCACGTAGTGTAAAATTAATCACGATCAATTTTTGTGATTGTAACACGGGTGAGGGTGAGATCATAACTGCTATCTAATCCATCTGCTCTGCTTCCAAAATTATTACTAAATTATTTCAGATTAATAGCCTCAGGCAAATACAATATACAATATAATGCCGGGAAGTGATAAGTGCATTATGAAGAAAATTGGGGCAGGTTAGAAGTCATGACTGGTGATTATTTTAGATAGGTTTGTGGGTAAAGACCTCTTTGTGGAAGTGACATATAAATAGAGATAAGAATTACATGAGGATGAAGCTATATATAAATGTTGACCGTGACACAGTGGTCAGCCAGACAGAAGTGCAAATTCAAAGGCATTTTCTGCTCTTTGCCTCAGAGCATAGAAATGAAATTAATGTCTTCTGGACACATCACAGTCAGTGTTTACCATATGACCATTTTTCTGAGTTAGAATGTCTCACATTTCATAAGAACTCTCCTATTTATGGCAAAGTTTGTATGAATAAAATGTTGCTTATTATTGATCTCTTTTCTTCTCACCCTGCCCTTCCAAAAGCTTTGTTCCCAAAATCTTTATCCAGATTAGTGACATGATTGCACCCCACTTTCATCCAGCAATAAACACATATATAGTTATTGATTCATATTGTTCCTTGTATTCTGTGGGCATTTCTTTTCCTCTGATGGCTCACTACCCCTCTCCCAGTCTGTCAGTATAGGAAGTTATCCACTAGCCACCATACCAACCATAGCAAACCATGGCTAATTAGAGAGCCTACGCCTTCAACCTTAACCAAACAGATTGATATGCATTAGTAGTTCATGAAATTTATACATTGCTATGCCAACACTTCTGTCTAACAGGGCCCACAGGTGCTATAGCATCCCTTGGGTCAATGTGTGCCTTTTATTGGCATCCTTCCACTTTCCAAGCTCCTGTAAAACTGTTGGGTTCAGGGGCATCCTGAAAAATCATGGGGTACATAGTGTCAGAGAATTATTTAGCTAGATGTTTGATTACTCAGATAGCCTATTAATGTTTCAACCAAATTTTCATCTTACACATGAGCCTCAGTCTTAGCAATAGGGCTCCCAATCCTGTCACACTTCTCCCCTGCCTCAGTATACCCTTGCATTACTACTGACACCGTACAGACTAGATGAATATATAAAATTACTGATTGAACGAATGAGAAACATTCCCCCAGTGGAATGAAGAAACTTGTAGGATAATGGGAATCCTACTTAGCTATCTCTTATGCACACACAAAAGTAAACCATTTGTTTCTAAAACGGCTCCTCTTCTACTCTTTTTAAATTTCCTTGATTGTGTCTAGGCTTTTCACCTCTGCTTGAGTAACTTTCTCTCCCTCACATGCTTCACTTTTGTTCCAATCCTCCCCAATCTGGAGGTTATGTATCAAGTGGAATATACTGCAGAAAGCTTTCTCTGCAGTAGAAGCCCCTGAGGTTGAGGTTTTCTCAACCTAACATGATCTTCCCTTTACCCTTCAATAGGACTATGTATCTGACTTATTCAATTTATATTCTATTCTTAAAGTATTGACTATGCATCATATTCTCTAAGATTTTAGTTCCCATTGACATCCTCTCGCTATTCCACAGTATGGCAAATTCTGTATCTTAAAAGCAACACGCATTACTGCCATTCTTCCAACACTGGCCACCAATAATGGCTTCTCTTGTGAAATTCTTTTTCTCTAGGTTAATAAAATTGTTATGGAACTAGTTGGCTTCACCAAGAAACCATTGCACATATCATTCCTGACGTCTTCACATCCACAGACATTTCTCTTACCCATATTGGCTTAAAATCTTCTCCTGACATAACAAATTTTCCATCAGACTAAAAGATCTGTTATGTTTGCTTATTTCTATATATCCAATACCTATGCAATGCTGACTCATGAATTAGTAGTTGATTTAAAAAAGTATCTCTTCATATCATCTCCCTTTCTTATCATCATGTATGGTAACTTCAGCCTCTTTGCTGTTTCTAAAACACGTCAGTTTCAGTGCTTATGCAGTTTTAGTCACTTCGGCCTTGAGCACGTCATCACAGCATATTTCTGTATCCCAATAGAAGATAAGCTCTGTAATAGCTCAGATTTTATCTTTCTCAAAATTATAATCTAATACTTTATTTAAATGTGCCTAACATAGTAGAAGAGCTTAAGTAATTTGTTGAATGAAAAAATAAGTGATATTTGACTAATTGGTTGATTAATTAAGAGTTCTCTCCTCCTGCCTGTGCAATTTCTCAAACATCTCAGGCTTCCATCCCCACTTCACTTCTCTTGTCTGAATCTGCATCATTTTTGATTGTGAATATTAGGAAACACTCCAAATTGGCCTTTCTGTGACCCAAATTATGCTCTCTTGTCCAGTCCACGACAGCTTCCAAGGGCTGAAAGCTTGATCTTTATAATTTTTTAAAAGATTTTATTTATTTATTCATGAGAGACACAGAGAGAGAGGCAGATACATAGGCGGAGGGAGAAGCAGACTCCTTGTGGGGAGCCGGATGCGGGACTTGATCCCAGGACCCCAGAATCACCATCTGAGCCAAAGTTAGATGCTCAACTACCGTGCCACCCAGGTGTCCCTGATCTTTATAAATGTTAATTCAAATGCTAATTCAAATAACCAGCCCTTATTTTAGCATTCTTTAAAGGTTTCCAATACTTACTAGACCATTCAGGTGTTTTCTTTTGAGAATACGTTGGCCTTGAAAACATTTTCAGTCTCACTTCCCTGCAATAGTGACCACATGCACCTTCTATGGCACAGCCTTATTGGACATTGTGCTATTTCCTCAAATAACACTTTATGGCTAGCATAAACTAGATGCTTCTCACCAGAAAAACCTGTATCTAGAAATTTCATCACCTCCTCACCACATATTTTCTTAGTACTATAGAATAATTGTCTTGATTCTATAATGGCAATTCTAATATAATTTCCTATATCAATATGAGGGGCACCTGGATGACTCAGTCAGTGAAGCATCTGCCTAGGGTCCCAGTCATGGTCCCAGCAACCTGGGATCAAGCCCCGAATCTGAGTCCTGCTCCTTGCTCAGCAGGGAGCCTACTTCTCCCTCTCCCACCCCCTGCTTGTGCTCACTTTGTCAAATAAATAAAATCTTTAAAAATATATTTATATTAGAGTTGCATTATATATTTATTTATTTGTTTCAGGAGCAAACTTATTTTTCCCTCTAGCTTTATCGTGGTATAAAGAAATGAAGAAAAAATATTTATTATATCTTAATAAAGCTAAACAGGAGATTCTTAATTAAAAATAATGTTTGACTAAATAATAATAATAATGTTTGACTTATTCTAGATCTCCCGTTACCAGTTTACACCCACGTTATGTATAACTTGTAGTATTTTATTACAAATTCTGTAAAAAGCCAACACGTATATAAAAGACAAAAATAGAACTTTACTACTACAAGAAATATTGGTTTAGTGGCCTTAATCTGCCATCTTGTGGTATGATAGCTTCATCTCACATTTTCACACAGTCACTAGGCATTTTAAAATATTTTCTTAGATATATAAACATAAGAGCTTGCTTTATTTCTGTAAATTTGATTTTTTTTAAAAAAGAACTCTTTGTAGGTAAATTTAAGAATTTACATGACTTCCTTGTTTTGACATTAAGGTGTGTTAAAAGTGCTCCTACTGCAGCTAATTTTTTAATATGAGCAATTAGGAGTTAAATAGAAAAATGAATAACAACGAAGAGTTTAGATGGTCAAATCACACTAAAAGCATGATGAAAATAAACAGTTCATATCACATGGCCAGGAATTAATATACTTTTGCATCTTTTCATTGTTAAGACACTTTTGCCACAAAGACATACAGATGTTCACTTCTTTTACAAACTTATGCAAAGAAAACAATTTCATATTTTACATAGGAACAAATGTATTTTGCTTTCAAATCATGACCTCAATAATCAGAAATATATAATTGTGAAATAAGAAAACATTTCACTGGGTAAGTTGAGCCTATAAGTAATTATTGCATAGAATTAAATTTACTCATTTAATTTCCCCTAATTTATTAATCTATTATTATAAATCATTAGTTAAGAATACAATTACAATGTGAACATTAGACCTCTCTCTGGACTTAAAGGTAAATTTTCAGAGTTTAGTCCTAGTGGCTGAATTAGTAAGAATTATATTTACCCTGCTTAATGTGGGTATTATGTATTTCGTTTGCTTGTTTGTTTCTGTCCTATGGAATTCAGATATGGAATCACCAACAATCACAAATTCCTTGAAAAATATCTCTGTAGAATCTACTAAAGATTACCCCAGAGTGTCACATTGGGAATTTTACTTTGAGTAACAGCAGTGAATACTTGTCACTGCTTTATGAGCAGCTTCAACATCCACTGTCCTGGGTAAATGTGAAGTGTATTTATAAATTTGCATATAGTATCACAGAGTTTTTTAAAGAAGTAAATTTGATAGTACTGAGATATATATATATTTCTATCGGTACATCCTAGAGCGTAACATTGCATTGTTCTTGTTTTTTGTTTTTTACGTTTTTTACTTTTAATTCAACTGATGTGTAAAAACTTATTGTAATTCCTGAATCAGCAACTCTGCACTACCTCATATGGAAAACAATTTAAGGATTTAAATGAATTGTATTGCCAATGTCAAACCATCCTCAACTTAAAAAAAAAAAAAAAAAAAAAGACAAAACAAACCCTTGGAGGACACTTTTAAGATCTCTATTAATGCTTTTCTCTTAATGTAATTAATATAGGTTATATTTAGAAAATATTAAATGATAAAAATTACACTTATTAAGTCATATTAAATTTTAAGATTCCTGCATAAAATAGAAATATGAGAGAATAAAAATATAGAAGGCTTTATTGGGAAAAGACTCTAAGAGATTTGTCTTTCTGGAAAGAATAGTGCAGTTTCTCTGTAACTTTCCATGTTGGAAACAAAATTGATATGGCAATTTTAAAAAGTGAGAAGCTGGGCACCCAGTGACTTGGAAAATTTGTGTTGAGATACAGATGTTGTGAATCCCCCTAAGTTGCCCAAACTCATCCTCAATTCACATACGGACTAATGGAAGTCTCTTCCAAAGATATAGAATGTCCCTATGAAATATTTCTAACCAATTTAAGTGCTTTCCTCATATCAAATTGGATGTTAGAAATATCATGACCATCTTTTTCCTAGAATACAGGTGCATATGCCGATGTTTAATATGATTTCTTAGATTTTTATAGTGAATATCCACACTTAAAAAAGTTAAGGAAGTATACTTAATCAATCAACAGCTAGACTAAGTTTTATGTAATTTTGGTTGGCTCAATTATATAATGACATAATTTTATATCTCAGTCTATGAATTTTCTATCAGTCACAGTAGTTTACATAATTCATCTTTTCTATGGTTAGAAATGGAAGCATGATTATTATTTTGAATATTTTTTTAAATTTCAGATGTATATTATGTAGCTGCTTTCAACATTATCTTTCTCCATCTCATGGTCTTAAAATATAGTTCTTTGACATTGTAGATCACCTATCAGTTCTGCATCATTCCATTTGCATATTAGCTTTGAGCATAAAACCTGACACTTGACACATTCCAGATACATCTGTATCATTGAATGAATAAATAATGGAAATTATTTATTTATATTTGTTAAACAACTGAATACCTAATCTCAATGAATTAAAGTCTTGGCACTTTATAACACTGGAGCAACATGCCACATTGTAGGAAGTTAGAAAGATCAAACAAGTTGTCATGAACAGGAAAGTGATTTAAAGAATACAACATAAGGGGGCACCTGGGTCGCTCAGTGGTTGAGCTTCTGCCTTCATCTCAGGTCATGATTCTGGGGTCCTGGGATCCATCCCCGCCTCAGGCTCCCCTCTCTGTGGAGAGCCTGCTTGTCCCTCTGCTCCCCACTCATACTCTCCCTTGCTATCTCTGTCTCTGTCTCTCAAATAAATAAATAAAATCTTAAAAAAAAAAAATCGGTAGACAATGAGTAAAGTTGATTAACCTCCCCAGTGTGGCTATGCCTTGGGCAGTATATTGAAAGCTTAAAAGTAAAGACTGGTTTCCCATACAGGATAAAATTCTCAGGATTGCAGCACAGAAACTCTGTCTGAGTTTTAGTCTTCAGCTTGCCTGTCCTGCCCTGTGGATTTCTGACAAGATGGCAAACATCTAGTTTTACCTGAATTTCCAACCTGCTGGCTTGTCCTATGGAATTCTGACTTGCTAATTACTTATAATCACCACTTTTTTGAAAAATCTCTCTCTCTCTCTCTCTTTCTCTCTCTCTCTCTCTCCCCAATATGTATGTGTGTTTATGTGTTTGTATCGAAGCTACTTTCCACCTAAGGAGGCTGTTTATTACTAAAGTCTCCCAGACACACACTCCTCCTTCACAGCTGCACCATTTCACAGGCTGTACATCTTAGCCTTATACTTTCAGGCCTGTGAATATTTAAAACATATTTTGCATCCCAGGTTCAATTATGCCAATTCTGTGGACATTCTCACTTGATTTCCACTTCTATTGTGCTTTTATCCCCACCCATGCATGCAATCCAAACACCTATATTTTTGATGCTCTTGGCTTCTCACATGTGTTGTCAAAAGTTGCAGAAGTCAAAGAAATGTCAAAGAAGTTCAGTACCTTGGACTTTTTAACCGAATATGTGATGGCTCCCTCAGCTTGGCTCATAAGTGAATCATTTTGCATCTGGCTACCTAAGCTATCTACTTTCCATCATCTATCCACTCCCCCTAGAGTTTCTTCTCAAGGACTCACCTGTTCTCCTTGCTCCTCCTTCTCCACCTCTCTTCTAATCTGCCACACTAAAGGCCTGTTATGTCATCTGGTGGTTCGATAGTTTAGATTAACACCATGTCTTTTTTGTTTTTAAAGATTTTATTTATTAATGAGAGAGAGAGAGGCAGAGACACAGGCAGAGGGAGAAGCAGGCTCCATGCAGGGAACCTGATGCAGGACTCGATCCCGAGTCTCCAGGATCATGCCCTGGGCTGAAGGCAGAGCTAAACTGCTGAGCCAGCCCGGCTGCCCTATCATGTCTTTTCCTAACTCTAAAATCTTTATCAGAATTTCTCCTATTCTTTCAGAGTTCAAAATTTCCAACTCTAAGCCATAAAAGATCTTTTCTATACGATCAGTTGCATTCTCCTATTCCTGAGGAATAAATGAAGGACTCTCTAGCTCTTGAAGAGAATTAAAAAAAAAAAAAAATCAGGGGTAAAGGGGTAATAGGAAATTGAGTGTGAGGTAGACTTGCATAATATTTCAAAAGTACAGTCTTGACCACACATCAATTATATTCCTGCTGTTCCACTCAACATTATCAAATTTGGTTGGGAAAACAGGAGATAATTCTCAAGATTGGAGCATAGAAACCAGAATACAATTATGAATACAATCAGAAATAAAATGAAGTCCTCCTAAGAAGATCTTAAATTTACTCATAATTAATTAATTAATTAATGATGTTTATGCCTAAAATCACTGCTTTTGTTGAGTCTTAAAAATATCCTCAGATTTTTTTTTTTTCCAAAATGTGTGATTGAGGAAATTTCTATGACACCATGAAGCCATTTACTATTACTTTTCCAGGTACATAGAAATTCTCATTATTGTGTTAATGTTGACCCAGTTCTAAGCATTTTAGATAAAATTCAAATAATCTATCTACACTTTTCTGTGTAACAAAATGCCAAGATCCATTCTGAGACTACAGTGACGATGCTAATTTGAGAATTTTCATCAGTCTGGAATATCCTGAGTCTGTAGTGACCATGAAACTTTTCAGTTTCAGAAAAGTGATTGATATTCTCAACAATTAAGTAACTTAGGTTCCTCTTCTTTCCTTTCTTCTCTCCTTTCCTCCTCCTCCTTAATCTTTTTTTTTTTTTAATTTTTAATGCTGGTTTCTCTAAAAAATAATTAAAGGAAGATTAGAGAGGGGTGAGGCTTATATACATAATTCCATCAGTTTGTTCATCATTTTATTTTTTTTAAGATTTTATTTATTTATTCATGAGAGACAGAGAGAGAGAGAGAAAGAGGCAGAGACAAAGGCAGAGGGAGAAGCAGGCTCCATGCAGGGAGCCCAATGCGGGACTTGATCCTGGACCACAGAATCATGCCCTGAGCCGAAGGCAGAAGCTCAACAGCTGAGCCACTCAGGCATCTCTGCTCATCATTTAATATAATACATTCAATTATTTAAAGAATTTGCTGTTTATGGAAGAAACAGCCAAAATAGAAATATAATAATGGTACAAATTGTAATATCATTTATCGTGATATTCTGATTTGTTTGTACCAAACGTGGCTCTTTAATTCCTCGGCTTTCTCAAGAAGACAGTATTTTAAAGGCTCATCTAAAAACTGTAAACATAAAAACTCCTCTCATCACTAAAGAATTATCAAATGTTGTCTAATATAACTTGACTCTGTGTATGAAAGTAAACTAGAAACGTGTAAAGCACGTAATTGCTTCAGTGAGACTGCTCCAGAGAGCTATTATGTTAACAGATCCTTTTCTGTGTGTGTGGTGACATAAATCCTCTCACCTTGAGGATTTATCAAATAATCATAGCTCGAATCCTTACTGTTAGCACATAGCCCAGCAATAGAAATAGCAAAAGAAAGTGTCACCTAAGAGAGGAAGTATTTTCACCTGATTCATGAATTTCAAAAACATCACTTTTCTTGTATTCGTTAAGTGTTCTCAAGAAAATTGCTTTCTAAGTAAAGGTTGGGCAAATGAAAATAAAATGGACATCTTCCCAGAAGTATTCTCAATATGAGAATACTCTTATGCCTTCTCCATAGTTCCTATTTTTATAAATCCCTGGACATAAAATATTAATTCTATTAACTATATATATAATACGTATGGCATAATATACACACACATATATGACTATCACTAATGATAGAGTTTCATTATTGAGAAATTAACATTTTTATTCCATTTATTGTTGCAGCTGATACTGCCTTGAGTATTTAACATATTTTATAAAAAAATAAAGATTCCATATAATGCAAGACTGCTGGTATAGATAGTTGGATAGTATATCATGCAGTTCATAGAGAAATGTTGTTCTCAGTCTGCCAAGGAAGAAAAGAAAGGTTTGAATATCACATTGACATATATTCTTGAAAATCTATAAAGATGAACAAAGTAGGAGAACCAATATTTACATTGAAGAGTCTGCTCCACAAATATTTCCACAAAAATTTATGGCTTAAGAACTTGAAAAATTGTCATCACTGTTTAGTTGAAATGTTCACATAAAAATGGTTTTCTAGAGCATGAACTGAACACTTTCTGTGCATTCCCACTTTATCCGTATTCTTCCAAAGCCAAATTTTATTGTTCAGGGAGAAGAATGTAACCAAAGTCAGACTTACTTGGCTTTTGTAATGTTCAGACACTAAAAACGTGTCTACTGGTTATTAAACTTAGTGCCTGAATTTCAGAGGCACTAAAACAGGGAAACAGCCTCCAAATTGTATCATCTCTGCTAGTTCATGGAGAGACACTTTGTTATCAAGGGATCTTACTTAAAAATGGATTTTGTCTCTATTTGCATTGGATATTTTTGCTTTTGGGGTTTCTTTCTTTTTATAAGATTTATTTATTTACTTTTGAGAGAGAGAGAGAGAGAGCGAGCTCCAGCGAGAGCATGCATGAGCAGGTGGGGAAGGGACAGAGGGAGAAGCAGACTCCCTGCTTAGCAGGGAGCTGAATTTGCGGCTCTAGCCCAGGACCCCAGGATCACGACCTGAGGGGAAGACAGACGCTTAATTGACTGAGCCACCCAGGTGCCCCTGCTTTTGGGGTTTCTTTATTGCCATTTCAAATAACAAACAATAAAAGTCAACTCATTTGGGAACTTCCAAATGTTTTCTGGTTCCTACGTGTTTCCTTTTCTACACTTTATTTCATCCATTAGCTTTTTATTAAAAGACTGAATTCACCATTCTAAGCCATGTACCTGACATTTCCAAACAACCTGACCTATAATAACATTATAAAATAAAGTAGTATTTAAATGGAGTAAATTTGGAATCAAACCAATTCATCTTGGTCCACTTGGAGGTCCACTATGCAGCCTCCCTGAGATGGTTTCCTGCTTTACACACCTGTGTGAGACATAGCTCTGCCTCACAGAATTACTGGAAGGGCTAAATCACATGACAAAGGCAAAGTGCTTAGCAGAATGCCTTAATACAAAAAAAAAAGTTAAAATAAATGATTTTTATCATTTACTATGAATAGCAATGAGCAGCTCATAAATTTTGTGAGAGAAATGGCTCCAAAACCACCTTTGGCTTTCTACTTATTTCAGATCTAAAAATATCACCTGAACAATGAAGCTCAACTATAGACACATTTAAACTCATAGCATAAAAATAATTTTTTTTTCTAACAGGTTGCAACATACTATATTTATTTTGAATGTTCCTTAATGAGCTTTCATTTCAGATGACTTTAAACGGAATATCTTTATAAAACTGGTTTGTCTAGCTCCAAACTTGATTATGAATGCATAAATGTGATGCTTTCTCCAGGTCAGGAGGTTAATGCCTTTTTTTTTTAAAGCTAAGCTAATCCAGTGTCTTAAGGTCAGAGGTTTATATCGAAATTTTCAGAGAGCTGTTGAGCCGCTTTTTCAACTTATACCACCACAAGGTGAGCTCAAAGGTAGACTGAATTATTTGTTCAGTTACTCCCTCTCACTCTGGCCAGTCTTTCCTGAGGATCACAGATAAGTCATTACTCAGTTGAGACGAAATTCCATACAGTATTTCTTTGGTATTCCAACCTGCTTCCCGAGCATGATATGTTCAGTTGTTGTATATCAAATAAAATTACCAATTACACACATGAATCCCCTCTTATTCCTGAGCACTGTTAAGCTGTTAAGTGTGGAGATTTAATTGTGAAGTTTGAGAATTTTCTTTAATAACGTTCATTTGTATTTATGACAAGGTGAATAGGATATGACTTTTATTCTATATTGAAGAGACTCTTTTTCTTTCTTTTTCTTGACTTTCATTTTATTTTCACATTAATGGTACTGTTATAAAACTAATACCAATCAAGGTCATGCAACCATTATTTAAAACTTATAAAACTATAAAACTTCTAAAACTAATACCAATCAAGGTCATGTAACCATTATTTTTCTCCCTATAGTAGTAGGTGGCCACAATACCACATCTTATATCACTGCATGTGTGTTTTGAGAACAGTTTATTAAATATTACAGAAGAAAATATAAAATATCAGCTTCTATGTCAAGGAAGGAGAAAAATGTCCATTTAGTAGAAAACTATTTTTCTAAGCCCTTCTTATCTACTATTTATAAATCACTACCTCTGTGATGCTACTTAGCTTCTCCTCAAAGCCTTGCACCCATTTGAGGCATAATTAATACTCACCTGGTGCCATAAACTGAACCTGTAGGGCCCATCCTTCTTGCCCCTTCCTGAAAGCTGAAGTGACACATATGCTAGGGATTTTCCAGATCCTTCTTAAATCAAGTGCGGCAATTGTTTCCTTGAGAAAATTTACAATCTGGAGATGCTTTGCCCTGTTTTTACTTTCTCCCAGGAGAAAGTAGACAGCAGCTCAAGAAGCTGTGAGACTACTAAATGTGTTTCTATGTCCCCAGGCTAATAATAAATTCTAAGGATCTGGAGAAATTAAGCCTGCTTTGCAAATCATTGTGTTTATCTTTCCCAATATACCATCACTTGTTTCTAATAACAATAAACTTTTCTCCAAATGGGGAGGCTCTCTGGGTCTATGAATGATGTAAATGTACATAGTGTTATTAGGAAGTTAGTTACATTTGAAATAGCTAATACTTTTTTCTGTATCTGTAAACGATGCAAATTCTTATTTTGCCTTCTATAAATCCTGTACAATTTCTACTTACTCCAGTTATCCTTTTAAGTTTCTAAATTATATTTTCTTGCTTTTGGAGTAGAAGAATTATGCAGATAAATACCTTGTGTAACAAAATGTTAATTTTGTTGTAGCTATAAGCTGGATAATTTTGGTCATGAAAAGAGCAAGTAAACTAGATTTGGCAGAAATTAGAGTAGTCCCGATTCAGCAGTAACCTTACACAAAACTTAGATTCTGTTGTAATCAAATCAGACAAACTAGATTTGGGCATAATTAGATCAGGATAATTAAATTCTCCATCTCTTAGGGAACATCGAAATGCACATATGTAGGATTCATTATTATCCCTTTGTATTCAGTTGTAGCATTGAGAATCTATACCCAAAAGGAATTCAGATGGGTCTACACTTAACAAGAGGGTTTCTTATCCATTGATATGTCTCAAAATTAACTTTACCAAATAAATAATAAATATGGTTTTTAAACAATCAAAGCTAAAAGGTTTCTTAGGCTAATTCTGCTTTATTGCTTACCCACAATTTTAAGGAATACAGTTCTTGTAAAAAACGTAACAATCAGGAATTAATAATCGTGCAAATTCATTCTCTTTTGTCATAATATTAATTAATTAATTAATTAATTAATTAAGAGAAACTCAGAGGCAGAGACACAGGCAGAGGGAGAAGCAGGCTTCCTGTGAGGAGCCTGATGGGGACTCCATCCCAGGACCCCGGGACCACACCCTAAGCCAAAGGCAGATGCTCAACCACTGAGCCCCCAGGTGCCACTGTCATAATATTTTTTTTAAACCAAAATCTTTGTTTTAATTACTATTAATACAAATTTTATACTTTATTATATAGTTTGTTCATTAAAAATAATGACAATTCATTTTTTCAAATTAGGAAAATCGTTTATAAGAAAAGTTAATACTCGCTGAATGTTGTTTGATGTGTGGATTTTCCATGATTTTTACAACCTCATATAAATTGCTATTTACTTTTTGTTTAATGAAGACATATGTTTAAAAGATCTAAATATAATTGGGCCAAACTTTATTATAATATATGTGTTCCTTATTAAACTTAAGAAGAAGACTTAGGAATACTATTGTCAAATTATGATACCCAAACCCAGAGTGAAAAATCATATACACTAATCAAATACATCTTTTTTTTTTTCAAAAGGACAAAAAATAGATATAAAGCAGAATATAATGTAAGATATTTCCTCTGTATATGTGGTATTTCATGGGACTAGGATGAGGAATATGTTAAGTGAACTACATGGATTTCTGTTAACCAGGATCTGTATTCTTTTTATAGTGTGCTAAGAACTAAATGATTTTTCTGGACATTCCAAACAAAACCAATGCAGACTTTGTATCAAGCATGGCTTTACTTTTAATTTTACTCTCACACTTTTGGCCTCTTAAAAGACTATTATTCTAGCTCTGTAAATCCTTCCTCCTTAGAGAAGGATCCATGTTACTGTATTCTGGAGACGAGCACTTTTTTCTCACTCCCGTTATCTCACTCACCTGTTATTATCTTTCAAGTTGTAAATTAAGGCATAGGGTAACAATATATTTATGTATGATTCCCCAAAAGAAGCACATAACCAAGGAAAACAAAACAGATGTTGGACTTGGAAGCCCAATAAGTGTTATTTTCAGAATTGAATGATATCAGATATCAAATCAAAATGCTAGATGTGCTCATTCCTACTGTGGTAGTGTCTGCTTTAAAAACTCTCATCTAAAAGAGCAAAGAAATACATGTGTGCTTACTAACCCACGTCTAAACAAATACGTGTTAATCAGTGTTGTCCAGAGAAACAGAGCGATTATATACATATATAATATAATACACACACACACACACACACACACACACACATTTGTTTTGATTGTCTGTAGAAAGTCAAGGCAGACTAGAGATGAGAGAGCAACACTAGGCCAGGGCAGGTGTCGTTATTAGCTTTAGTGGGTGAAGTGCTTTGGGATTCTTGGGTTGAAACCAGATGGGTCAAGTCAGTTCAAAAGAGTAGGGGTTTGGTAAATTAGGTGGGGTCTTAATCTAATGGGTTATAAAGGGGGGGTGCCTGGGAGATAGGGGAAGATGCTTATCACAAGGACGATTGCAGAGGCCATAGCAGGAAGTTACACTTATTGACTCTCTGGGCTATTCTCTAGGGCATGTGCATACAGGAGGAGGCCAGCGTGAGCTACAGGAATTAGTTAGACTTCTTAGCCAAACAAAATGCATGCCAAGGCAGCAATACCACGGGATAATTTAGGAAGCTCTCTGCAATAGTTTACCTTTAAAGTGATTACTCATATACTTGGATTAATCTCTACCACTTTTGTAACTCCTTTCTAAAGTTGTACTTGTTCTTTTCTTTTTAGTTGTCCTTTCATTTTCCCTTCTCTGAATGAGCATTTTACATGAATTGATTTAATATTTTCTCTTTACTTATCAATATTTCCTTTTAAATCTTTTGTAGTGGTTTCTCTTAAATGCTTTTTTACTTGCTTGACTTTTATATTTTCACCAGTTATGGTTGTGTATCTATGGAGAAAGTCCATGGGACTCTTCTTGTTAAAAAAAAAAAAAGATTCTGGCTATTAATAGATAATGAATTGTGTACATGCAAGAAAACATGTACTTAGACTGTTAGGATACTATTAGTTTCATCTAATGAGATATGGTGGTGGTTTGGGCAGGAATCATGACATTGCAGGAGGAAATTCAATGGATTCATATAATATCCAATGGCACTTGAGAGTGGATTATATAGGAGAATGGAGTAAAGGAATTGATAATGATGTGATAAGTCTTTGGCTTGATGAATTAATTCTATTACAGTGCTTTTTTTTACAAACCTGGCAAACCTGGAAGTGAAAAAGGAGTATCATAGCATTCAACATTTTATATTAAAGAGCATAATTTCATGTTTTTCTGCTTTCTTCACTACATATTAGTTTATGTCGTGGCTAGCTGCGTCAATGTGAAACTCAGAATTTGGTTTTGTAACTATAAAACAGAGAGTTATTAATTTATAGTCATAGGGTAAAATCTAAATGCATATGTGGACTTCACACCAGCTGGGAATGAAATAAAGACCTGAAATTGAGGATTCCAATTTCGAGAGAGACATCGAGAGAGTCTTGACTTTCGAGAGAGACATCGAAAACCACATCTGACTTTCGAGAGAGACATCGAAAACCACATCTACCCAAATCATAAAGGATTCTTGATCCCAGGTGAGTCTTTTCATTGCTTGTCTTAGATTGGGTAGTAAAGCCAAGGGAAAGTATCTTAGTGCCCATAGCTCACCAGTCTCCACGCCAAAAGTCCAGAAAATATCTGATATTGTCATTGTCCCTCTGAGCCAAGCACAGCACCTACTACATAGCCAAATATTCTTGAACCTGTAAGAACAAAGAACACTGTTCACTCACACACTGTTACTAAAAGAAAATTATTTATTTTTATATAGCCTTATACTACTTGGTAAATTTGTGATTGTTTTGATCTTCTTATTAAGCAATTAGGAAACTTAAGGCATACATTATTTTTCTAGTTTTTTGGATAAAACATCAGAAGACTGCCGAGGTAATGCCCAGAGTCACAAGACATAGCTAAAAACTATCGGAATCAGGGCTAAAAGAGACACTTACTCTTACAACTAAATCCTCCTACCCAGCGCTGCAACATAGTTGTACAGGATTGTGTGTGTTAACCTCTAATTAGGAGAAGAAACTTTCTCTCTTGAAGTACTCTTGCCCAGGGTTACATTTACTATAGATACTTAAATGCTGAACCAGTTATTATCAAAATCCAATGATTAATAGAAACTTTAGACCCCTCAAATATCTAGAACTTCATTGTCTTTGGGATGCAAATATTTTATTCATAGAAATATTTTACTCTTCATAAATTGTTACTCAAAACTGGAAAAGATAGAGTATAAATATCATCATCACCATCGTGATCAGGCCTTATTTCTTTAAATGGAATTCATAAGAAAATATTATGGCTTGGCTTTTCTTCTTTTAAAGTCATAAACATTCTCTGAATTTTGGCAAACTTGAAATATCTCAGCTCTAGTTAAAATCCTACTAACACAATTATTTTTTGTGGAGTTGATTCTGCTTATTTGATTCTGCTTATTCCCTTTGCAAGTGTGGCTGGAGCACGTCGCTCTAGGATGCCAGTGGCATCCCTCTAAGATATAATTGTAATGAGGAACTAGAATATTAAAAAAAAAAAGAGAGAGATTCCAAATCTTTCCAGGCTTAGATAATTGGATAAAATTAGAGTAAAATGAAAGTCATTCCACCCTTGGCAATAACGTGGACATTTTTTTTTTTAACTTCCTGATTACAGAATTTTAAATTAACAGTGGATATCACAGTGGTGGCACATGGCGAGTGAGTGGAGGAATGAGATGAGATCCAAAGTAGGCAAAAGACAAACTCAGATTCCTTCTGGGTGCTGAGGAAGAGCTTGGACTTTATTCTAGGATGAAGATTGGTCAGAAGAAGGTTTTATATAGTAGATGGAGATAATCTGATTGCGAATTTTAAATGAAATAGCCATTGGAGGTCTTTGGTGACACTGATAGGAGTGGTTTCAGTGAGTGACCTGGAAAGGATGAAATTCATATTGTAGCGTGTTGAACTATGACTAGGTGTCTGGTAGGGGAGAGAGCCTGTGGAGGAAACTCTTAAGAGATGTTGTTTTGAGAAGAAGTGCAAAAAGTAGTTAGTGGCCTCAAACTTAACTGGATTTATGAGATTAACAGATTCTTCTCAATTAATGTACTATCCATCCAAGGTTTCATAGGTATCTCTTAAAATCAAGGTCTTACTGAAAAATATACAGATATTAAGGCAAGAGTTTCCAAATATACCAAAGTAATTATGTTGAATTACAAAGGATTTTCATATTCTCTCAGGAGGCAAAATAATGATGGATTTCTGAACTTGATTTATATGTAGATTCAGCATTACAATACTCTCTAGAAAATCAGTTTTTCTAGAGTGATATAAGGGCTCTTTTTTAAAAGATACATAAAACTGGAAGAACAGTAATAAATATATTCAGAATGATTTATGAAGTGTTCAGAATATTTTTAGACACTTTACTAATGGACCCAGAAAATAAAGAGATATACTTTATTTAAGTGGTCAATGGAATATTCAGAGGGAAATAAAAATACAATAATACGAAAACAAGGGTGATGTATAATGAAAACAAAGTAGCTTTTTGTGATAATGAAAATTAAAGCTTTTTGTGATAATGAAAGTAGTAGCTTTTTGTGAAATGAAAATTAAAGATTTTTTAGTTAAATATTACAAGGTTGGGCAGCCCAGGTGGCTCAGCAGTTTAGCGCCACCTTCAGTCCAGGGCCTCATCCTGGAGACCTGGGATCAAGTCCCAAGTCCAGCTCCCTGCATGGAGCCTGCTTCTCCCTCTGCCTGTGTCTCTGCCCCCCCCCCCACGTGTCTCTATGAATAAATGAACAAAATGCTAAAAATAAATAAATAAATAAACAAACAAACAAATAAATAAAAAATAAATATTACAAAGTTGATGGGAAACTATGTGGAAATTAAAAGAAATATATTTTTTTTTAAATATCTGATTAAAGGGACAACTGGGTGGCTCAGTGGTTGAATGTCTGCCTTAGGCTCAGGGTGTGATCCCAGGGTCCTGGGATTGAGTCCCACATCAGGCTCCTGCAGGGAGCCTACTTCTCCCTCTGCCTATGTCTCTGCCTCTCTGTGTATCTCTCATGAATAAATAAATAACATCTAAAAAAATCTGGTTAAGTAATACCTTAAATATTCAGGCAGATATTTAATATTCTTTCAACAGAAATAGCTAGATAGGTTATATATATATATATATATTATATGTAATACATTATATATATATCCTACATAATTGTGTACACATCCTCACATGTATCTATGTATGTGTGTATATTTGTGTGGTATGTATGCATATGTGTATGCAACATGATTATAAATACATGCATGCAACACATACAAGTTTACATAGTATTAAAAAATAAATATGTTGACGACTGCATCTCTTGTTTAAATTAAGTATGTGTGTATTTCAACCTGGCAAGGAGATTTTTTACCCTTTGTATTTATTCTCTGCCATTATGTTTTTACAATTACTTAATTTTGAGAACATTTAAAAATGAGTTATCACTTTTCCAACAGAAGTAGAAGAGATATTAAGGAAACACAAAAATTTCCTCAAGCAAGTGTTGGAAATTAAGACCCTTGGGATGGAAAAACTGTCAATTATTTGTCAATTATATTAGTTTTTAGCCTTGGGCATTTCTTGGGAACTTTTTTCAACTGTTGTCAATATTTTATTACAATTGTCTTTAAAGCTTGTTCTTATGCGTAATCACACTTGTATATGCACCATCAACATTACACAGTAAAGCCTTGAAAATCCCTAATAATCCAATGTAAAACACAAAGTTTGAGTCTCATATCAATTTTTTTTTTATTTTATATACTTTTGTGAAGTATGGGGGGAAAAGCAGAATGGTGAATTCTCTTTCTCCTCAGTTTACTTCCAGCTTCACAACAAAATTCTAAGAATTTTTTTCAGTTGTTTAAAAGCATCATTGGATAATTTATAATGTCTTTTCAATTTGATTTATCTTAAAGTAAAATATCCAGATTGTAATGCTGTTTATAAAAAATGAAATTCCTGACTTCGTATATATTGTATATGAATTTTATGTGAGTCTATGTTTCAAAATTTTAATACCTAAGAAAAAAAGTTAGTTTGTGTTGGGAGATAGAGAAGGGTATTGACTAGAAAAAGATATGAGGGAGTTTTGAAGGTGGTAGACATGGTCTATATTATGATTGTGATGGTGATTTATAGAGAATTGTATAAATCAAGCAAAACTCATCAATTTATAAATTCAAAATAGATTATTTTTTATTTAAATTATACCTCAATAAATATGATTAATAATAGTTATTTTACTAGGGTATTTTCCTCCTCGTGACTCTAGCTCTCTGGTTCTTGCACCAGTCAGGCACTAGAAGGAAGGTGAGGTGTAGAATTAGACTGAGCACCCACCTGCTTCCTCCTTGCTTACAGCATCAAGGTCAGTAGAGGCAGAGTCAAAAAGATTTGCTGTGCTTTATTCCCATGCCTCAAACTCATCAGCAAAAAGAAAAGTACATTAGCAGGGGTAGGTTTAAGACATTTTAGTAAAAAGAAGAGTAAGTCTAGGCTCCTTGAGCTCTTCCAGCAGTAGCTGCATGATGCAGAAGTTAAGTGTCCCACTCTTGGTTTCAACTCAGGTCACAATCTCAGGTCATGATATCAGGGTTCTGATCTTAGGGTCATGGGAACTAGTCCCTCACTGTTTGGACCCTGTGCTCAGTGGGGAGTCAGCTTAAGACTCTTTCTCCCTCTCCCTCTGTCCCTCCACTCTCTCTCTCTCAGTCTCTCTCTCAAATAAATAAATAAATAAATAAATAAATAAATAAATAGATAAATCTTTTTAAAACGTTATCTAACAAGATAAATGTTCTATTATCTATTGCTATCAGCAATGGTATTTATTTTAATAAACTTATACATGTTGCCAATAAGCAAACAATTATGAAGCCTATATTCATTTCAAAATGTGTATTATGATAAAATCAGGTAGTTTTTTTCCTCAATGCTAATTATGTCCACTTTTGTTGACTATTGCAAAAATACATATTTCTGTTGGAAATGTAAATTTCTTTTACAGTTTTAAGCGGGCAGATTCCATCAAATTACAAAGAAAGCTTGTATTTTAAGAAATTTCATGTTTAAGAAACCTTCAACAAAATTCTGCACACCCAATAAAAATGCATAGAAACATGACCATCAGAGCATTTTTATATTATATAGTTCTTAATAAGGATAAGAACTTCAGAGCACAAAATAAAATATGCCCACCATATAATTTCTCTTTAAAGCCAATTTCAGAACCTATCAATATTGTAATTAGTGTCATGGGACTGCTGTCGCAAATTATCACAAGCTTGGTGGCCTAAAACAACTTTAATTTATTCTCTCACAATTCTGGAGCCAGACATACAAAGTAACTATCACTATGGCACAATCAAGATATTGGCAGGTAAGTAGCCCTCAGGAGACTCTCAGGAGAATCCATATCTTGCTGCTTCGAGCCTCCTGTAACTATTGGAATTCCTTGGCTTGTGGTTGTATCACTACAATCTCAAAAAAATAGCATCTTCATATCTCTCTCTGCTCATCTTCCCATTACCTTCTCCTTTTCACCTGTTAAATCTCCCTCTACTTCTTTCTTATTAGGATACATATGTTTGCATTTAGGGCCTGCAAGGATAATAAGGACATTGCCCCCATCTAAAGATTCCTGACTTAATATACATCTGTGAAGTGGGGAGCCTGGGTGGCTCAGTCCTTTAAGCATCTTGCTGGATTTCAGCTCAGATCTTGATCTCAGGGTGGTGAGTTCAAACCCTTTGGGCTCCACATGGGACCTACTTAAAAAAAAAATGAACAAAAAGTCTGCAGAGTCTTTTTCCAAAGAAGGTAACATTTACAGGTTCCAGAGATTAAGACCTGCTATCTTTGGAGGTCTCTGTTAGACATATCACAAGTAATATGGGATCTTTATAAGTGAAACACATACAAATCCTCACACACAAAATCTAGAAAGACATACCAAAAACTGTTATTTATTATTAGAGAGTGCAAATTGTAATACTGAGAAACCTGTGCTCTTAAGTTCTGCTACAAATATTAAAAGCAGTATCTTGAATAGGATCCTATTTTGCATACGATGCATATTTTGGTACTTACAATATACATAAACAGATTTCTTTTGAGTGATAATATGCATGTGATAATTTAGACTGCTTAGAAGCTGATTTTTTAATAAACGCTAGATACTAATAGTTATATTAATCTTATATAATATGATGAACAATTGATACATTTTTATTTATTATATCCACTTGATATAATCTTTTTTATAATCCTTTTAATAGGCTTTTATAAGTTTATTAAAATATTCCTTATAAATTTTAAAAGGCTCTGGGTTTGGATTCCTATTGACTGTAGAATTTCAATGATTATTTCTCTGGTACAAAATTTTCCTCTCTCTCGCTCAGTCTCCCCCTCCTCCATGGCCTTTCTCTCTCTTTTCGTATGTTTACTTTGACTTTTTAAGTGAGTAATGATCTTATCAATGACTCTTAGAAGATAATTTATGAGAGAATAAAACCCTAATGTATATTTTAACAAATAAAATAAATAATTATGCTGCTGTTTAACTGTGCTATATTCTGTTACTGACTTTAGTTTTATCCTACGAAGCTGGTTGGTTCAAAAAAAGATATCATATCTGACTGACCTTATTTCAATATATTTGAACTATATAGAATTTAAGAAAGACAATAATAACCCCCCCCCCCCCCGCCCCAGCTCCCAGTCATGAGAGAGCTTTAGAAGTCTCTTTGAAAGATGGGCAGAGTTAAAACCTATGCTTATCACAGTACAAAATGTTTCAGGACAACCAGGAAGTAACTAACTGGCCTGAGGTACACAAGCATTTTACCAGGAAAAAGTGATGCTCAACTCAGTGATTTAAAAGGTTTACTAGGATTTATTCTATCGACATGCATGGAGTTAGAGAGTTAATGCTAACTGAAATAAGTCAGTCAGAGGAAGACAAATGCCATATGATTTCACTCAAGATTGGAATTTAAGAAACAAAAGAGCATGTGGGGGGAGAGACAAACCAAGGAAAAAAAAAAAACTTAACTATAGAACAAACTGATGGTTACCAGAGGGAAGGTGGGTGGAGGGATGGTTTAATAGGTGATGGGGATTAAGGTAGGCACTTGTGATGAGCACCAGGTGTTGTACAAAAATGTTGAATCACTATATTGTACCCCTGAAACTAATATTACATTGTATGTTACCTAACTGGAATTTAAATAAAAAACTTAAAAAAAAAGAAAAATGTTGTAGTTAAATAAATTTCTGAGGAGGGAGTAGCAAGTTAAAAGGCTCTGAGGAAAGAAGTGAAAAGGACTACTGGGGAGCTTTAAGCAGATTGTTTGCTTTGCAGCAAGATGTAAATAGAGGGTAGGATAAGCCATAAAGAGAGATATGCCTGAAGAAATACACAAAGTCTTAAAAAGCTTTTTATTTCAGGGTCACAGATTTGGAAATTAATTGGAAATGTAGGAAACCTTTAGGAAGATATTCTCATTGCAATGTGGATTTTGGGTTAGAAGGGTATTTTGCAATGGGAGCAATGCTGTTCCCCAGGGTACATTTGGCAATGTCCAGAGGCATTTTTGTTTGTCAGAACTCAGGGGAGAGTGTATATTACTGGCATCTCATCAGTAGAGGCCACAGATGCTACGAAACATTCTACAGTGCACAGGACAGACACCCACAATCCCAACAGGAAATCATGTCATCTAAAAGTCAATAGTGCAGAGGTAGAGAAACCATGGATTAAGGGTAGGGAGTCTCTAGTTCCTTTTTTAATTTTTTTTTTTACTTTTTTTTTTAATTTTAATTTTTATTTATTTATGATAGTCACACAGAGAGAGAGAGAGAGAGGCAGAGACACAGGCAGAGGGAGAAGCAGGCTCCATGCACCGGGAGCCCGATGTGGGATTCGATCCCGGGTCTCCAGGATCGCGCCCTGGGCCAAAGGCAGGCGCCAAACCGCTGCGCCACCCAGGGATCCCTTTTTTTTACTTTGTAAAAATATTTTATCTATTTATTCATGAGAGTCACACGGAGAGAAGCAGAGATACAGGCAGAGGGAGAAGCAGGCTCCCCATGGAAAGCCCAATGTGGGACTCAATCCCAAGACCCCAGGATCATGACCTGAGCCAAAGGAAGATGCTCAACCACTGAGCCCCCCTGGTATCCCTTTTTTTTTTTTCTTTTTGAAAGAGATGATGATAGATAGATAGATATAGATAGATAGATAGATAGATAGATAGATAGATAGATAGAGAACAAGCAGGAAGAGTAGGAAAGGGAAACCCAGGCTTCCTATGCAGGGCTTGATCCCAGTACCCTGGGATCAGAAACAGACACTTAAGGGACTGAAAGCCCAGGAGCCTCTATTTCCTTTACTTATGTGAATTCAAGTTAGTTAACATACAGTGCAACACTGGTTTCTGGAGCAGAATCCAATGTTTCATCCCCCACCTACAACACACAGTGCTCATTCCAGCAAGTGCTCTCTTCAATGCTCATCACTCAGTCAGTCCATCCCTCCCTGTCCCAACTGCCCCTCCTGCAGCTCCCCAGTTTGTTCTCTATCATTAAGAGTCCCTTATGGTTTACTCCAGGATAAAGGGTTAGTATCCAAAATCTATAAGGAGCTTATCAAACTCAATATCCAAAAATCAAATAACTCATTAAGAAATGGGCAGAAGACATGAATAGACACTTTTTCAAAGAAGACAAACAGATGGCTAACAGACACATGAAAAGATTCTCAGCATCACTTATCAGAGAAGTACAAGTCCAAACCACAATGAGATAAACCTTACACCTGTCAGGGTGCCTAAAATTAACAACTCAGGAAACAACAGGTGTTGGGGAGGATGGGGAGAAGGGGGAAACTTCTTGCTCTGTTGGTGAGAATGCACACTGGTGCAGCAACTCTGGAAAACAGTATGGAGGTTCCTCAAAGCGTTAAAATAGAATTACCCTACAATCCAGCAATTGCACTATTAGTTTATAAGAAAGCTAGTTAATAGGCTATTACAGTGATCAAGTTAGTTAAGAGGCTTAAGCAAGATGGTTGAAGCAAGTGGGTATGAGGGGAAAGAGATTGTTTCTCAATATATTAACAAAAATTCATAATTGAACTTGAGCACAGATAGCTAAAAGGAAAAGTTGGAATATTATAATTTCATAAAAAAACAAATATGATAAAATTGTAAAAAATAAAAAATATGCTATAAAAATGCCTTAAGCATAGCAGAGGTGTAAAAAGTTAATTTTACTTACATGTTTTTTATTCCAAATGTATTTGCTGAACTTGAGGAGGGCCTATCAATGTGCTTTTATCCAGATCCTGTCTTATCTCTGTGCCACATTTTTAAACATGAAAAATAAAAATTAAGGACAGAAGAAGAGACAGTTTTGAATTGATTTTTTTTTTTCCTTTACAACATGGTACTCTCTGTGTGTGAGTCCTTTTACAGAAAACTACTTCCTGTCATCCTAATGTCATGTTTGCATATTATTTACCTATTTGGGTTTTTTAAATACAAATGCTCGGTAAAAGTTGTAAGGATTCCCTTCACCATACAAGTTAAAAAGCTCTTGTAATAAATGGCCCGCTATTTGACCCCCCACAAAATGTTTCCTCTTTACATATTCCAGATATTGACATTATATCTTTGGAGCCAAGATTCCTAGATATAGATTCTCATTCTACCCATTATTCTAGAGCTTTTTAATCTAGGGGAAATTACTTATTCCCTGGATGCTACAGTCTGATTAACTGAAAATAGCACCAGGAACAATGAATAAAAGTGGTAAGGGACAAAAGAAAAGAACATTTCTGGGGATCCCTGGGTGGCTCAGCGGTTTAGAGCCTGCCTTTGGCCCAGGGCATGATCCTGGAGTCCCGGGATCGAGTCCCACATTGGGCTCCCTGCATGGAGCCTGCTTCTCCCTCTGCCTGTGTCTCTGCCTCTCTCTCTCTCTCTCTCTCTCCCTCTCTCTCTTTCTGTGTCTCTCATGATTGAATAAATAAAATCTTTAAAAAAAAAAAGAATATTTCTGGCTATCCATCTGACACATAGGGTACTACCTGGGTTATAAATATGTATGTGTAGATGATAGATAAATATTATATGAGTATCTATGTCCATGTTTCTTTCTATCATCTACCTGTCTGTCTGCATGAACGTAGTCTCTACAAATTGCTGGGTTGTGGCTATTGTAACCTTGATTTTGGTACATATGCTTATTTAGAAGAACTTGGACAACAGATACCCGCAGATCTGATACTTTTCAGCTAGTCAGTTAAGTGGTTGCGGGTGGGGTTATATGCTCAGGCACTTACAGCCTAGACTGCATAGTTTCCCTCCACTCTTACATAGAAAGAATGTCATTAAGAGCCAAACTATGTAGTCAGAGACCACAGTGGAGACAACACACAGGAGGATCAGAGTCGAGGATCTAGTGACATTTCAGACAAGCCAGTGTGTTTTTAATACCTCACTTATTCTACGTTTGGTTCTTCCAGTGTTTCTTCTACCCTCACTATCATTGTTCAGAAATATATGGTAATCTCATTCCTGCTAAAAGCAGAAGAGTTCGGGGTTTTATACCCTCCAAGAGTATTTACAGTTTAACTGGCCGTTGTAGATTGTAAAATATTGATTGAACTTTGTGATCTCAGTGGCGGTATATTAGACATTGTGACAGACAGATGTGTGTTTTAGGGGAGAGAAAATAGCTTAGTTGCCCTTCTCAATTAAGTGATCCCTGTCAGATACAATAAAATTAAACCAATTTATGGATGATAAGCGAGAACTATTTTGCTCTGCGACAAAATTTCAGAGACACCACGGCAAATTAACTGCTGCAAATCAGCATGAGAATTTCTCGATTTGTGGCCAATAGTAGCAGCCCTACCATTAAATCTCCATGGGCTGGAGTTTGTTTTCAGAGTACATACCATAGGATGACCACACATGAAAAATGAACATTTTCTTTGTTCAACTTTTTTCTGTAAGTAAAAAAAGAAAGGAGGAATAATTGGCTATTATCTCTTATGTTCCAAGTGTTCACCACCCTCTGCAGCCAGTTACTCCTGCCTTTGCTGAGGTTTTCATCATGTTTTGCCTAAGCCACTATTACAGCCTTTTTAAAGTTAACTTTTAACAATCAATATAAATATTTTGCCTTTTTTTCTAATCACAGTATCAATGTTTATATTTTCTCCCTGTATCTAGTGACTAACCTGACTCCCATTTTCAAAGTTGATTTTAAGTGTCTATTCAATCCTGTATTTCCGTTGCTAATACATTTCTCTCTCTCTTTTCTTGTCTACAGAAGACAGGGGATTTCTTTGTACAGCCTGAGAGGCTTTCTAACAAGAACTAAATTATTCTCCCAGAGGAAACACTAACCACTTCTACACCTTCTATGCCACATTGACATAACATTTCTCCATGTTGTTTTTCCCACATTGATACCCATGCCTTATATTTTCTGTTTAGTTCATTGCCCCTCTCTTTCACCATTTAGGAAATTCATACTCACTCTTAAAGTCAAAAATCAGTGTTATAAAGCCTCCGTAAATTTCCTGAGTTCTCGTGAAATATTAGGTATATGTTTTAACATTTTAAAAATGATCAACATTCTGTCTTTCTTAAAAATCAGATTCCATCATTTAGATTCAATGAATCATCTATCACAAAACATTTATTCACTCAGCCCTAAATAACACAATAGGCTTCAGTTCACTGAGAACAAATAGTCCCAGTTTTTGAGAAAGAAGTTACTGTATGGTCCAGTGTCCTTCCAAAAGATCATTGACACATCTGTTTCCTCGTAAGTGCTCATAAGTCTTTTGCTGGTGGGTTCAGATGTTATTGTTTTCTTCTTCTTATCAAAGTAGCCTCTTCCCAATAAATTTGCTAATCACTGACACCTGACAGTTATATACTCTGTCACTGCTGATGTTTTATGTGATGCATTGATCAATTCTTAAACCATTTCTTCTTTCCGGTGCAGGAGAACCACTTCAACCAACCTTTTAGCCACAATTGATAAATACTACTGTCCTGAAATATGGCCAATCTGGAAAAGCTAAATAGTGGCACTTGGGGTTTCTGTGTTAGAGAAATGTGTGTTCTCCGTACTTTTTTATTGATGAGAAACTTTTTCCATTGGCTATTATTCATTGATGAAGCAATGGCAATGCTGAAGGAGCAGAAGTAGAAATACTGGTGAAAGTCATGTCTGACATCTGTGAAATTGAAGAGCTCTAGTTTCGTTTTAAATAGATGCTTAAGGGGAATCTGGAACTGCAAATATACCTTTTATGATTTTTAAGAATTATTTTTCAAACATTAACATGCAATATAAAATGTGAGGAACAGATATTACTTATTTCCTAGCTTAAAAAATAATACATTATATAAATTATAAACCACTATTTGTTTTGTATTGCACTCTCATGTTGCTTCCACTTTCTCTCCAATACATAGAAGTGATCACGTTAAATTTACTGTTTATTTTCAGGCATCATAATTTTACTGTAAGTAAATGTGTCCTTAAGTAACATAGAGTACAGTATGTACATCCTATATGTTTCATATGGTTTCATCCTGCGAATAATTTCTATCACTTGCTTTGCTTAAACATGTGTTTAGGAGCATCACTGATATTGCTCCATGTTGTATAATAATTTATTGTATAAATACAATGCAATCCTGAGATCTAGGTTGTTTCTAATCTCTGCTTTTGTGAACATTACTGTGATAAATAGTTCAGTCAGTATCTTCCATCTCTCTCTTTTTTTTTTTTTACTTTTTTACTTTTTTTCTTTAAAATATATTCACAGGGGTTGAATTGCAATGCATAGGTATGTGAGTGTTCAACTTTAATAAACACTGTAAAACCTCTTACACCAAAAGAAACAGGACAACAAAACTCTCCTATGCCAGCTCAGTATATCCTGTAACTAACTACTCATCTAAAAGTATATCATGTAACTATCCATCTAAAAATTCTCAAAAGAAACCTCTAGACCTAATTGATAAAATTAACAAGGATACATGACATAAGAGCATTGCAAAAAAATCAATAATGATTCTATATACTAACAACAAATAATTTAAAAATGAAATATATATGTGTATATATAGAAAAGAGAGACAAGAAAACATATATAACAAAGGAAATAATTAAGTGTAAACCAAACAAAACAAATACATGATATGTACACTGATAATGAAAAAATGTAATAAAAATGTATCTATCATAACTAATAGGGAAGATGTAGCATGGTCATGGGTTGGAAAGCTTAATATTATTAAGATATAACTTCTCCACAAATTGAACTCTGAATCTAGAAAATTTTAATCAAATTTTGACAGAATGTTTTTTTTAAGATTTTATTTATTCATGAGAAACACAGAGAGAGAGGCAGAGACATAGGCAGAGGGAGAAGCAGACTCCATGCGGGGAGCCTGTTGGGGGACTGGAACCCAAGACCTGAGGCTCATGACCTGAGCCAAAGGGATACGTTCAACCACTGAGCCACCTAGGCACTCCAATTATGGCAGAAATTATTGTAAGTATAGATAAGGATATTCCCAGATACATTAGTGAAGCAAAATAGTCTAGAAATAGACTTATACAATTATGGATAATTAATTTTTGACAAAGTTACAGACAATTCAAAAGAGGAAGTATGGTCTTCTTCAACAAATAGTCCTGGCACAATTTAACATGAGTATGCAAATTAAAAAAAAAACTTGACTTAAATTTCACACCTTATAAAAAATTCACTGAAAGTTGATTATAGATCTAAATATAAAATGCAAAATAAAAAATTAGAAGAATACACACATGCACAAATTTTCACGATGTTGGGCTAGGCAAAGAATTTTTAGAAATGATATCAAAAGCCTTTTGTCTAGATACACACAAAAAATCTGACAAATTGGATTGATTCAAAATCTACATTTTTGCTCTGGGAGTGAAAGACCCTGTCAAGAGAGTGGAAGAATAAACTACAAATTCAGAGAAAACTGAGTATCAGGCAAAGGACAGGTATACATAATATGGAAAGGCCTTCAAGATCAAAAATAAGAAAACACAATCCATTTTTTAAAATGAGTAATGTCCATGTGGGACGCCTGGGTTGCTCAGTGGTTTGGTGCCTTCCTTCAGCCCAGGGCATGATCCTGGAGACCCAGGATCGAGTCCCGCATCCGGCTCCCCGTGAGGAGACTGCTTCTCTCTATGTCCATGTCTCTGCCTCTCTCTCTGTCTCTCATGAATAAATAAATAAAACTTTTAAAAATAAATAAAATGAGTAATGTCCTTGAGCATATACTTCTTCAAAGAAAATGTATAGCTGGCAAATGAGAATAAGAAAATGTTCAACTATCATTACCATTAAAGAAATTTAAAATAAAATCACAATAAGACACCATTAGTGGTCATGTTTTCATGGCACTGTCTCTATCTCTTTCTCTCTCTTTTGAGAAAAGCCACCATAAAGCACTTTTATTGCAATAATAAAACTTGAAACTCATACCTAGTGTGGGCAGGTGGAGGTGGGGGGTAAGCAGCAATAATTTCTCTCACCAAATCACTACACAGGACAGCAAAGGGGTGAGAAGGGGAGGAGGAAAAGCCAGGAAACTCTGAAATCAGCAGGCGGAGATGAACATCAAAAACCAGGAGATGCTGAAGCTGTGATGACCAGCATCATTTTCTCAGGACAACACTCTTGGGTTTGTCATGCTGGCTGGGCTTTCATCAGGTGTTCTGTGTCCACAAACAGCACCTTCATTTTAAACTTTCAATTAAAGTCCTTAAAATTTGGGAAGTGGAGCTCAGAGATCTATGAGATTACAAAAGTCCTGAATATCCATTAGAAAAACCACAGGATGGAAAAACAAAACAAAAACAAAGAGCCAGGCCATGAAGAAGGCTTCGGAGGTCCCTGCTGGCCTGGGGACAGATACCTGTAGTGTCCAATATCACAGTGAGAAGGATCTGCTTCCAAAAGGCAGAGGGCTTATGGGGGAGGGGAGGCAAGGGAGGGGCAGTGGAGGCAGATGCTCTCCCCCTCCCCACTGGAGGCTGGTATGGCCACTAACCCCTAACGTGATACCCTTGGGATTTCTTACCACAGTTCAGTGCCACACTCTGGCTTCTTTAAAGAGCATTCCTGGAAAAAGCAATAAGGAAAGTCACTTTGTGGTTAAGATGAGCCATTTAGATGAGCTGCAGGGCTGTCTGAGAGGTTGTCAGAAATCTGCGCATTTGTGCCTGTTGAACTGGTCACCCTTCATCTGTGTAGAAAAGAGGATCTGGAGTTGAGGAAGATTATGTTAATTCTGCTGCTTGCCTATAATTGACTACAAATAAAAACATTATGTGAATAAAAAATAAGACACCATTATATATTTATTGGAATGAGTAAAATTAAAAATAAACTGACAACACCAAATCTTGGGGCAACTAGAACTCTCCTATTTTTCCAGCAGGAATGCAAAATGGTACAGCCTCTTTGAAAAACCAGTTTGCCAATTCCTGTAAAGCTAAACATACATTACCTTATAACCAGGAATATCCTCCTAGGAATCCTCCCTAGTGAAATTAAAACTCTTGTTCACACTAAAATGTGTACACAAATATTGATAGCGGTTTTAAGCATCATTGCCAAACAGTGGAAACAGCCCAAATGTTCTGTAGTGAATTTTCTGCTTTTGAATGAATTAGTTACACAAAATATGGCATATTCACACAACAGAAAGATACTAAGCAATAAGAGATAACCAACTGTAAATATAGGCAAGAACTTGAATGAATCACGAAATCATTGTGTTAAGTGAAAAAGCCAATCTTGTCAAGCTTATATGCTGCATAATTGCATTTATAAGATACTCTGAAAAATTACAAAAATATAAGATCAGAGAACATACCAAAATTATAAATTAGAAAACTATAAAAATGGAAACAAAAACCTGATTTCACTGTGTGTCATTTTAAAAATTATTTAAAAAGGAAGGCAAATTCAATAAAAGGAAGCTCTGAGATATTTCACCTTGTATAGAATGATTTGGATAAATGTCATTTCTGGAAACCACCAATTTCCATGAAATGTTTATTAAAAATTTATTTTAATTAATTAATTAATTAATTAATTAATTTACTTTTTGCCTATTGCATCTCCAGGAAAAAACATGTAATTATATACTTGCCACCATTTTTTTAAATTTATTTTTATTGGTGTTCAATTTAACCCCCAGTGCCGTCACCCATTCACTCCCACCCCCCGCCCTCCTCCCCTTCTACCACCCCTAGTTCGTTTCCCAGAGTTAGCAGTCTTTACGTTCTGTCTCCCTTTCTGATATTTCCCACACATTTCTTCTCCCTTCCCTTATATTCCCTTTCACTATTATTTATATTCCCCAAATGAATGAGAACATATAATGTTTGTCCTTCTCTGACTGACTTACTTCTCTCAGCATAATACCCTCCAGTTCCATCCACGTTGAAGCAAATGGTGGGTATTTGTCATTTCTAATAGCTGAGTAATATTCCATTGTATACATAAACCACATCTTCTTTATCCATTCATCTTTCGTTGGACACCAAGGCTCCTTCCACAGTTTGGCTATCGTGGCCATCGCTGCTATAAACATCGGGGTGCAGGTGTCCCAGCGTTTCATTGCATTTGTATCTTTGGGGTAAATCCCCAACAGTGCAATTGCTGGGTCGTAGGGCAGGTATATTTTTACCTATTCTCTTAAAGCTGTTTGGAAAGATAGAAAGAGATGGAGTACTTCCAAATTCGTTCTATGAGGCCAGCATCACCTTAATTCCAAAACCAGACAAAGACCCCACCAAAAAGGAGAATTACAGACCAATATCCCTGATGAACATGGATGCAAAAATTCTCAACAAGATACTGGCCAATAGGATTCAACAGTACATTAAGAAAATTATTCACCATGACCAAGTAGGATTTATCCCTGGGACACAAGGCTGGTTCAACACCTGTAAAACAATCAATGTGATTCATCATATCAGCAAGAGAAAAACCAAGAACCATATGATCCTCTCATTAGATGCAGAGAAAGCATTTGACAAAATACAGCATCCATTCCTGATCAAAACTTTTCAGAGTGTAGGGATAGAGGGAACATTCCTCGACATCTTAAAAGCCATCTATGAAAAGCCCACAGCAAATATCATTCTCAATGGGGAAGCACTGGGAGCCTTTCCCCTAAGATCAGGAACAAGACAGGGATGTCCACTCTCACCACTGCTGTTCAACATAGTACTGGAAGTCCTAGCCTCAGCAATCAGACAACAAAAAGACATTAAAGGCATTCAAATTGGCAAAGAAGAAGTCAAACTCTCCCTCTTCGCCGATGACATGATACTCTACATAGAAAACCCAAAAGTCTCCACCCCAAGATTGCTAGAACTCATACAGCAATTCGGTAGCGTGGCAGGATACAAAATCAATGCCCAGAAATCAGTGGCATTTCTATACACTAACAATGAGAATGAAGAAAGAGAAATTAAGGAGTCAATCCCATTTACAATTGCACCCAAAAGCATAAGATACCTAGGAATAAACCTAACCAAAGATGTAAAGGATCTATACCCTCAAAACTATAGAACACTTCTGAAAGAAATTGAGGAAGACACAAAGAGATGGAAAAATATTCCATGCTCATGGATTGGCAGAATTAATATTGTGAAAATGTCAATGTTACCCAGGGCAATATACACGTTTAATGCAATCCCTATCAAAATACCATGGACTTTCTTCAGAGAGTTAGAACTAATTATTTTTAAGATTTGTGTGGAATCAGAAAAGACCCCGAATAGCCAGGGGAATTTTAAAAAAGAAAACCATATCTGGGGGCATCACAATGCCAGATTTCAGGTTGTACTACAAAGCTGTGGTCATCAAGACAGTGTGGTACTGGCACAAAAACAGACACATAGATCAGTAGAACAGAATAGAGAACCCAGAAGTGGACCCTGAACTTTATGGTCAACTAATATTCGATAAAGGAGGAAAGACTATCCATTGGAAGAAAGACAGTCTCTTCAATAAATGGTGCTGGGAAAATTGGACATCCACATGCAGAAGAATGAAACTAGACCACTCTCTTTCACCAGACACAAAGATAAACTCAAAATGGATGAAAGATCTAAATGTGAGACAAGATTCCATCAAAATCCTAGAGGAGAACACAGGCAACACCCTTTTTGAACTCGGCCATAGTAACTTCTTGCAAGATACATCCACGAAAGCAAAAGAAACAAAAGCAAAAATGAACTATTGGGACTTCATCAAGATAAGAAGCTTTTGCACAGCAAAGGATACAGTCAACAAAACTCAAAGACAACCTACAGAATGGGAGAAGATATTTGCAAATGACATATCAGATAAAGGGCTAGTTTCCAAGATCTATAAAGAACTTATTAAACTCAACACCAAAGAAACAAACAATCCAATCATGAAATGGGCAAAAGACATGAACAGAAATCTCACAGAGGAAGACATAGACATGGCCAACATGCACATGAGAAAATGCTCTGCATCACTTGCCATCAGGGAAATACAAATCAAAACCACAATGAGATACCACCTCACACCAGTGAGAATGGGGCAAATTAACAAGGCAGGAAACCACAAATGTTGGAGAGGATGCAGAGAAAAGGGAACTCTCTTACACTGTTGGTGGGAATGTGAACTGGTGCAGCCATTCTGGAAAACTGTGTGGAGTCTCCTCAAACACTTGCCACCATTTTGTACACATTTTGTTTTGTTTTGTTTTCCAAAGAGAGAGAGAGAGAGAGAGAGAGAGAGAGAGAGAGAGACAGTGTGTGTGCATAAGCTGTTGTGTGTGGGGAGGGACCAGAAGGAGAGGGAGAGAGAATCTCAAGCAGACTCCCCACCCTGCACAGCCCAACATGAGGCTAGATCTGATGACCTTGAGATGATGACCTGAGCTGAAATCAAGAGTCCGACACTTAACCAACTGAGCCACCCAGGTGCCCTCCTTTTGTACAGTTTAGCTCACATATTTGATTATTGTTGTTGTATTTCTTATGCATCTTCCTCCTCTTGTTCATCTTGTACCATTAAACTGTAGCTATGACAAATAGTAAAACTGAGTTTAGTGCTGAATAAATACATGAATAATGAATGAATAAAAAGTAGATCAAATATTTGAATTATATAAAACTACAATTGACACTGACACCGTAAATAATGTTTATTCATTTAAGCCAGGGAACTTTTCTTACTTTATTTCACTGCACCTTATTGATGATAGAACGTTATGTCAAAATCATCTTCTTACAGGTGCACAAATTAAATTTAATAAAAGTTAATATTTAAGTGTATATTTTCTCTCCTTCTCTCTCTCACATAACTCTGCAGAGTGTATATACAGTATGAATATATTATATATATAATATATATGTGGGTTATATATGAATGATAGATACAATAAAAATGTAATATACTTTACATAGAGTACATATGAATATATATTTAGTTTGTTTATACACACATACACAGGCACACATATCTTTTAAACAAAATTTGAATAGTATAGGTTGGCATCATGCTTTTCCATTCTTTCTAATTTACAAAATCTCATTAACAAGTCATTCTCATATGTTCATTGTATTTAAAGATCACTTAGTTGTAATATATTCAATTATAGAACTATAAAATGATTTCTTTGGACATGAAGACTTTTTCTATTTTTTTTCTGCTATGTGATTTTATAACTTCTATAATATGTTTAATTATTAAATGTCCCTTTGATTCAAGGTTTATTTTTGTGGGTTCGTATAGAATTAAAATCTGCCACTATTAGATTTAAGTATGTGGTATTTCTTTATTTTTATCTTTACCTCACACTTTTGATAAATAGTATCAAAAAATTAATTCAAATCATTTAGCTTGTTCAATTGACCCCTCTTCATGTTCAAATGCTACTCTGATAAATGAATAAGAAATATTTTGGTTTGGCATATCTCTAGAAAGTCAAATTAATCATATATAGATTCAAACTCATGTGGCTGAAATTATAAGTGATTTGATGTCTTATTTTTTTGATGTTTTAATAATAAAAATCTTTGTTGTCAATCATGTTGAAATATTGAATAAAGAGTAAAAGCATTCTTAAAGATTTTGATAAATTAACAGGCATATATATAATTTTAACTGCTATCCTTGACATTACACAATATACAAAAATGATTAATTTCACAATAATGTACAAATCTTTAAACGTCTTTAAATATAACTGTTGCCAATATTAAGTGTCTAACATCCAAGAAACAAAAGACATGATTGCTTGCTTAAAGTAACATATATGTGATAGTTTTTAAAATATCATTTAAAGGGTGCCTGGGTGGCTCAGTCAGTTAAGCATCCAACTCTGGATTTTGGTTCAGATCATGATCTCAAGGTCCTGTGATCAAGCCCACCATTGGGCTCCCCACTCAGTACTTGGGAGTCTGCTTATCTTCCTCTCCCTCTTCTCATTCTCTCTGTCTCTGTTCCAAATTAATGAATCTTTAAAGAAATATATCATTTAAATAACTTATTTAAAAATCATTCACAGGCCCGTGTTTTGACCATTTCTGAGATTATTTCCTTAAAATATATAAGAAAAAAAAACTCTGTTAACATAATAGTTACTTCATTAAAATAATATGGCTGGACTTCCCATTTGATTCTCACATAATTTAATATTATTATAGAAACATAAAAATGAAAACAAGATAAAACAAAGGAAAAGCTATCTATATAGGTTTTTCTTGCAGAAACATACTTGTCTCAATGAGCTGTCTTTTTAAATTCTCTATTCTTCTTTCCACCTTTCCTTCATAATTTGTTTGGATTTAGTTGGAGACAAAGATCAGAATGTAGATACTTCTCATCCCAGATTACTGTTTTATTTTACATTTGTTAATGAATATGTTTTTCTATTGATAGTCATAACATAACATTAGTCTTTTTATTTTTCTATCAGGGAATAATCATTTTATTGTTGTTCAGGAGCTTAGTTAAGTAAACAGTCAGAACAGAGTCTTCCTTTGTCCTCCTCATCCTTTCCTTACTTGACTTCATTGCCATCACCCTTATCACTATTTTCATAATAATGGAACAATTTCTTAATAATATTAAAGTTCATAAATCAGTCCCATACCAGTATTAAGGTTCATATATTATAATATTCAAATACTCATATCTATAAATGTAGAGTAATCAGAATAAAGAAAATAGTTACTAGTTCTTCCATTCACCATTAACATGTTTATGACAAAATCATAAACTTCATCTATGTAATTTGTGAAATATTAATGAAATTAAGAAATAAAGTTAAATAGTATTAAATATATATAACTTGTAGTTGAATTTGAGGACAAACAGTGACAATAATTTACTTTTATAGTTAATGAAACAAAAGAGCAGAGCGACTAGGACATTTGTTCAAGTGAACATAAAAAAAATAGTTAATCCTGGGATTCTGAGTTTGCTTTAACTCAATTAGTCTGCTAAAGAGCATTTCCAGTTCTAAAGAGCTGATACTTTATTTTAACTTGTTTATGCTCTGGATTCAACCTCTTCATTGGTTGAGTGACTTAACTCCATGTCACTCAAGTGAACACATCCCCACAGCTCAGGTGGTGCCAGAAATCAGGTGAGTTACGTTTTGTCCAGACTGAAATTTCTAAAGCTTTCAACACTTTTTTTTTTTTTTTTTTATGTCAAACTCAGTGAGTCAAGATCTGTCCCCTTTTCCAAATTATTTGATTAAAATGAATGAAATTTACGCTGTCACAAGTGTTTGGGCCTCAGGACTGGACAAAATAAAAAAGATAATTTTAGAAAATTAGAGACTTTTAATTTATCAAAACACTTGAAATAATCTTTCCAATTTACCTTTTCCATTTTAATGGAATGATAAAAAGAAAATATGTTGGTATTCTTTACTGGAGATTAGTGTAAGCTCTATTTGAGTAAATGTTGAAGAGATACAATGCATGAAGAATGTTTTTACCTCCAAGTAAGTTAAAATCTTAAAATAAAGAATCTTTAGAGAGAATTGCTTCAGACCAAAATAACAATTAGCAATGTACTGTGCAGGCAACTACTATCATAAAGATCGAGGATTAGAGATTTGAGCAACTGGATTTATCCCATCAAGAAATAACTTAAAAGGTTTAATATTTATGTGATCCTCTCAAAAGTGATATAAAAAATGAATGTTTATTAAGCATATGTAATTAATTGCAGTAATTCTTCCACTTTTTTGTATTTCCTTTTGAAATAAACACTGATTGGACATTACTAAAAAGTTTATATTTAGATTAGACTATCTCTTGCTAAAATATATATTACTTTTATGCAAGAATGTTTTCATTTTTTTCATAGAGAAAGTACATAAATTTCCCTCAGTTATGAAATCAACCTTTAGTTTTTGGTATTTAAGTAATGATAGTGGTTACTATTTATTGAAAGGTTTACTACATGTTTCCTAAACTAAGCACATTACACGTTTTCTCAGTAAGACCTTAGAATATTTCTTTGGATTGAGGACACTGAGTTTGAGATTACATAACTTATCTAAGGTCAAGAGTTTGGTAGTTTAGGGGCACCTGGTGGTTGAGTGCCTGCCTTTGGCTCAGGTCATGATTCTGGGGTCAAGTCCCGCATCAGGCACACAACGGGGACCCTGCTTTCCCCTGCCTATGTCTCTGCCTCTCTCTCTGTGTCTGTCATGAATAAATAAATAAAATCTTAAAAAAAGAAGTTTGGGGGATCCCTGGGTGGCGCAGCGGTTTGGCGCTTGCCTTTGGCCCAGGGCGCGATCCTGGAGACCCGGGATCGAATCCCACATCGGGCTCCCGGTGCATGGAGCCTGCTTCTCCCTCTGCCTGTGTCTCTGCCTCTCTCTCTCTGTGTGACTATCATAAATAAATAAATAATTAATTAAAAAAAAAAAAAGGAGTTTGGTAGTTTACTGAAGCAGGGTTTAAATTCAGGTTTGTATAACCTCAAGTCTTGTCCTGGAAATGATGCTGTAAGTCTTTCACATACATTGACTTTTTCTATGAGAAATATTTCATTAGTGTAGGATTATAATATACTTGAAATCATTCAGATTTTTTAAAGGTGGAATGATACTTTAAAATTTTTATGTCAAATCGGGAAAGGTATCAAAAAATTAAAATGAAATATTGCTATATTCCTTCCATATTACATTCCTAAGGATGTTCTGTCTAATGATATTAGACAGGATTATAAATTATATTACAAAGATTAACCAAGGCTCACCAATCATTCATCTGCAGAGCATTCACTTGACTCTAGATAAGATCTTTTGAGTACCAAGACTTACTATATTATTATGTAGATATATGAAGCTCCACATTACCATACAGAATAAAGCAGATGGCAGATGTTTCCAGTTATGCATGATGATATTAACATGACAAAATCCATATCAGCCCTGCAATTCATCTAAAATTCCATTACCTCATTATTGATTAATTCCTTTGACTTTAAATTTACTTGAGATGAACTTGACATATAGGTCTACTTTGTCTATTTATTCCAGAATGTTCTACCTGTCAAAATGAAGGAATCTGACGATGTTCTTTCAATCAGGAGAAATTGACATTAGCACATTTGCCCTTGATAGAACAACACATACATAGTAAAGTCTTATTCATTCTAATAAAGACACATTACCCATGTAACAATGATGAATGTAATTAATTTTCCCGTGACTAAAATTATGGGAAACTTTAAATTCTACCAACATGCTTAGTGCCTTTTTTTTTTTTTTTCCTGTTTTCCCTTTTACAGTTTTGGCCCAGCTAAAGAAAAGAGGAGTAAAAAAAAAAAAAAAAAAAAAAAATTACTTGAGCCTTAAATACTGTAAGCATTTTGGAAAATCTCTACGGAGCTGGAAATAATATATCTGTGAGGTTTCTTTGTAACAGTATTAATAATGACATGGCAATACTCTTTTGACTTTTTAGTTTATTACTTGAAAGAATGAAACTATACATTATATTATCACAAAATTATAAGGTTTACCAAGTAAATATACATATTATAAGTGTCTTCTATTATATTGTGCAGGTATCTATTGATGTATTTTAACATATTTTTGGTTTATTTTCATAACCTAATGAATGATTGAAAAAAAGTCTATTAGGCAAGTGTTTATTTACAAAAACTGCCTTTTTTGAGGGATGGAGAAAGCTTCAAAAATAATAAGAAATTTTTAATGTGCTTTGAAAGACATATATTAATCAGATAGTTGAAGATGAGGAGCTAGAATGTCTCAGCAAGGTGAATTACTCATTTAAAGTGTGATGTTCAGAAAAGAATATAAAACACAATCAATGGAAGATGTATGATCCACTATTCCTGGAGTAGAGATTTTTACTTGGTATGAGTCAGCATGCCACACAGAGTTAGAAAGAGGAAGAGTAAGTTAGTTCTATAGCTAAGGAAACAAAATAATATATTCAGTCAGCATTTACTGGATGCTTACTCTGCTCAGCACATTTCTGATTCTTTCATTGTTTCAGTTAATTGAATTCTTATAGCCAACCTCTATGAAATAACCCCATCTAACAAGAAGGAAGCACAAACAGACACCATTACTCTCACTATCACCACTGCTATCACTTTCACCCACCACCACACCCACCATGGCTACTAATACCATAAACCCATCCAAAACTACAGTATTCAACACTGTTGCCACTGTGACTTCCACTACCACTACCAGTCCAAAGCCCAAGTCATCATCAACTCTTCATTTTGTTATAGGAACTTGATTCTAATTGGTCCTCCTCTGCTACTAACAGACTCCTACAAATTTATTTTCTACAAAAAAAATCAGAGAAATCTTTTAAAATATAAACCTGACCATATAACTTCCTTAGTTAAAACTCTAGTGTCTTCTCTATTAACAGCAATCCAAATCCCTTACCATGCCTGGAACACTCTGTAAGATCTAATTTCTGTTCACCGTTCTAAAAGTAAAAACCTGTAAGCTTCTGCTTCCTTTATTTCAAATAATTTGGCTTTTCTGCTTTTTCTTAAACACACAAAGCTCACTTACCTCAAGAACTTTTTAGTTGATATTGCTTCTGCCTACAATAATTCTCCCCAGTTTTCCATGACTCATTTCCTCACTTTATCCTGGGGCCCATAAGAGACTAACTTTTGATGAAATTCTTTCCCAAACAAAGATTAAATAAAGACCTTGTTTTAGAACACATCACCCTCTCTCCTCTTAATCTTTGACTTGCTTTGATTTTCTTCAAAGCACTTAAAATATCATGATTTGAATAACTGAGTTATGAGTTACTACTATACACTAAGTAGAGCCATAAGCTCTGGAGATATAGTATGAACAAATGAGCTATATCATGAACATATCAAAATACAAAACTCTACCTTTATGAAACATGCATTCTAATCCACAAGAAAAGACAAATAAACAGGAAAAACAAGTAAAATTTATGTTATATTAGAAACAGAATTATTGGGACACCTGGGTGGCTCAGCAGTTGAGAGTCTGCCTTTGGCCCAGGGCATGATCCTGGAGTCCTGGGATTGAGTCCCACGTCCGGCTCCCTGCATGGAGCCTGCTTCTCCCCCTGCCTGTGTCTCTGCCTCTCTCTGTGTGTCTCATGAATAAATAAAAAAAAAATTTTAAAAAGAAGCAAAATTATTATTTTTGTCTTACATAAGTGAATCTATGCACTCTGTGATTAACTTCTCCCTGATTCTTTATTTTCTCAAACCCTGGTAACCACCATTCTACTCCCTGCTTCTGCAAGTCTGACTATATAAGTAATTATCATGAACTATTTGTTCTTTCATTTCTGGCATAATTCACTTAGCATTATATCTTCTAAATTATCCATATTGTAGTCAATGGCAGGAGCATAGTTCTTATTCTGTTAGACACAGGGATTATAAGAAGCACTCAATTAGCTTTCATTGGGAGATGGTATTCTAAAAACCCCAGTGTTTGGACACCAAGAAAGTTAACAGTGTATTATATTTGTCATCTTCTGTCATACATAAACTTTACCAAAATATAATGCATCCACATCTTCCATTCATTTTCATATTATCAAGATGCAAACGTAGTAATAGGTCATAATAGTATTGCATCACATAAATATAAGATGGAAAAAAAGCATAGAGTCCTTGCAGACAAAACTAGCACAGTACCTTATAATCTATATATAAAAAATATTTAAGCTCTTATAGACAAAACTGCCATAGTGGTTTAGAATCTATGTGTTTTTGTGATTAGGTGTCAAAAAGTCTCAAAGTCCTTGCCATATGAAAGCAAATCATGTTTAGTGTTTTGATTATTTGAATGTTGAAAAAACATGTCTTGATAGCTGTATATCAGGTGCCAGGTGTATTTGCTCAAGTTAAACATACTAAAAATACATATACTCAAACACATTTGTAGGTGCAACTAAATACGTTTATGAAACTTCATTGAAATTATCTCAATCTATCTGTCCTTTGCAAAGACAAAAGAAAAGTAATAGCAAATGGCATCCATTTTTCACATCTTTGATGGCACTCATCTCTACAATTTTCTGAGAAATGCATTAGAAGTTTTATTTACTATTTTGATAGGAAGAGGAAGATCGGAGGGCTTCCACCTGACTCTTCCTAACCAGAAACTAGGAATAAATGTGGGGCTCTGTCAGTAGCTGAGCACATAACTCTAGCTTTATATTTAGGAACTGGGTAAATAACTACAGACAACATTCATGGTTCAGGTGGATGCACCTTGAGTTGGACTCAATCAAAACTTAAATGCTTAGACCCTAGTAAACTTCTATGTTGACAGATTGATAGTGGTATGCTTTGGTCCCCTTATATTGGTGTTAACTAAAGAGGGCTTCTAATAATGAGTGATCTTTCTAAATAGTTACCAGTCTCCTGGAGTAAATATTCTTACAATTTGCCATAGATTTCTTTGAGGAAGGCTGGAAGGAAGATTTACAGCATATGCCTCTGTTTCACAGGATTCTTTCAAAGAAAAATAGCCTTATGTTCATTCAAGAAGCTTTAGGACTGTGTAATAATTTAAATCTAAGATGTGAGAGACCATGATGATAGTCCAAATACTATTTCATGATACATGAAACCCTCTCAATTACACATCTAGCATACAGCAGACCTTTGTCAGAAGCTTAGTTTTGGGGAAACTGTGATCAATTTCTTCCTAAGTTTTTGAGTTTCTTTTTTGTCATCTAATTCATTTAGCTTCTGTTTACTCTGAAGCAGAGATTTCAGTCCACCATATGAACAAACATTCACAATTTTAGTCATGTGTGAGCTAGCACAAAGGTCAGGTCAAACCCAACACACTACTGATTTTTGTAAATAAGTTTTTATTGGAATGCAGTTGTGTCTACTAATTTATGTATCAACTATAGCTATCTTCCTGATGCAATGCCAAAGTTGAGCAGTCATAACAGAAATAACGTGGTTTGTAAGGTTTAAAATATTTACCATCTGACCTTTTGGAGAAAGAATTGGCCCACTGCTCAACTAGGGGATTGGATTCAGAATCTCTGGCATGTATATGAATATTAGTTCTCATACTATGCTTTTAAAGACCTGAAATCATTAGAATCCATCTCCACATACTTTCTCTACATTTTTGGTAACATCTTGCAAACTCTTGAAAGTATTCTGCTATGAAAACTTTACTCCAGCTTTGCCCAAACTCATCTTCTCCCACACAGGAAATGACTTGAGTGTAAAATTAGAGGCAATGGGGTGAGGTGAGGGTGGGGGCTGTAAAGTATCTACATACACAACAAAGCACCTGCCTAAAATAGATTATTATAAGACATTTAAGCAAAATATGAATGGACATGAGAGAAAGGAAGAATAACTATTGCTGGCAAAGGAAATTCAGTAGAGTTTGGAATGTTGCAATAACCTAAATGATCTATACCTCCCATATTGCTGAATTTCAATCCTCAAGGTCTCACACATTAATAAGAATTCCCTGAGTTTCAAATAAAAGAGCTAGTGAGGCTGATGACTCAAATGGCATTACAATTCTGTAATCTTTGAATTTGATTTTTAGTCTCTTTAGTTCTGTGGTGACTTAAAGATAAATTATTTCAGCATGGCCAGGACAACTCCTATTTATCTAATCATTCCCCAGGTTGAGAAACTGAGAGTCATTATTTTTCTATAAGGCTAGAGTAAGATTAGAAACAATCAGCCTATCCTATAGCCCTTATATTCCTCATGCCAACATCATCTCACTAGACACACTAAGTATAAGTAGATTATATCAGTAACCATGGTTGAAAATTTAAATAACTCTTTTGCTACTATCTAGCAAAGATTGCCACTCTCATTTTTCAATATTAGCTGGATCCTTCCTGCCTGGTAATCCAATAAGGCCAAATAACCAGGCATGAGTTTTCATTTCCTTGAGGTTCTATTGCCTGTAACTACATTTGTCATCAATTTCAGAAATAGTGAGGATTTTTAGATTAAAAAAAAAAAAGGAAAAGGAAAATAAAAAAAGAAAGAAACTAGCCAATTGAAGTTTAAATGAAAGTTACTGAAAGTTATTCGGATCTTTGGGTGGGTCATGAAGTTAGGCATAGAGATTACTATCCAGCCATATATACCTACCTGGGAACATTATAGCAAAGACCACAACTGGCAGGGCCAGACAAAATCACCACATCTGACACTGTCAATGTGGTCACTAAATGCCAGAAACTTTTTTTTTTTTTAACTTTGTTCCTGAAATCCAGGTGACTATTTTCTAGGTATGCACAATATATGGTGTTTGCTGCCTTAAATACTCTTTTCTGGATATAAGAATTTTATATTTAAAATTGAGATGGAACCATTGGGAATTATTCTGCCTGTAAAAGAGGCTAGGAAAGGTCTTTTTTTTTCTTTTTTTTTTTCCTTATACCTTGGTGAGAAATAAGTAATGGTATGATAATTTACTTAAACATAAATAAAATAAATAAACAAAATTTGCTATGTGACTAAAATTATGACAAATTTCCACCACATCTATTGGAAAAAGATGAAGCAATGAAACATAATTTTGACATCTTTATAATTGTTTTAGTGTATGCACTCTAGAAACAATAATGTGTTTGCTACTCTTGAGTGAACCATAAAAACTGCACATCTGTTCCTTAAAGAATTTGACATGATCTGGCTCAGTAATTTTTATGTAGTGATTGTTGTTCTTCTTTAAAACATCAGTGAACATATTGTAATGCAAAAGGTACTGAATGTCTGTGTTATGGAGTCACTTAATTTGATTTCACATTGATTACAAATAGGTACTATATTTCTAATTTCAATAACAGGTAGTATTTACATCCATATGGCTTAAGTACTAATTAAAAAGCTTTTGCGTAAATCTAAAGCAAAGCTTCTTAACTCACAACAAATTCTCTAATATTATCTCATGCTTTCTTATATATATATATATATATATATATATATATATATATATATATATATATTCTTCTTCTATGTAGTCTTCTCATGGCCTGGTAAATTATATGCTACTAATAAAAATGCTTAGCATTTGACTTCAGGTTTTAATCAGTTGTAATAGAGAACGTAATTACGAAACAAAAGAACTGGAGATGAGACTAGTCAATTCAGAAGGAACATATTTTCTTCCTTTTTTTGTTTTTTATTTATTTTTTTATTTTTTCTTATTTTCTTCTTCAGAAACATTCTTCTTGTAATGGGCTTCTTGGAAAATAGAACCAGAAGAATTCAGCCACCTTTGACTAATTCTTGGATTACTACCTATTTTCCTTATTAATTTGATGTGCATTTCAGTATCTCATGGATTCTAGGAGTGTTAATTAACTCATCAGCACATGGTGATTTGGCTAGCAAAGTAAGGTGACTCATTTTAGAAAACAAACAAACAAAAAAGTTGTTAGGTGCAATTTTAGATGTGTCTTTTTCATTAAGCATGCCCTGGGCCTCGGGTTAGAATTTTAGCTCTGATCCACGAATGAAATAGGACAAAGATATATGGCTTTTGTTTCTTAAATAAATATTTCTCTGTAAAGTATATTTCTTTATCTCCTGTCTTTATTTTTTGCCTGACAAAGAAACTACAGCTTCCCAAATAATGTGGACAGTACTAATTATAGGGGAAGTGTAATTGGTTACACTTGAAACAAATGTTAATTTTTTTTATTACAAGGTATTTTATCAAACCAACATATTTAAAAATAGAAGAGTAAATATATAAATATATATATTTACATAAATATATATATGACAACATAAATGTTGTCTTGGCATATTGATAGTTATATATATATATATATATATATTGTCTTGGCCTATTGATACCCAGCATTGTGGCTGGATTAGCTATGAGGTTCTTATCATGAATGCAAGATGCTCTTCAGAAATAACCATCAAGAAACTTTGAGGGGCACCTGGGTGGCTCAGTGGTTGAGAGCCTTTGGCTCAGGTTGTGATCCCAGGGTCCTGGGATTGAGTTCCACATGGGGTTCCCTGCAGGAAGCCTCCTTCTCCCTCTGCCTATGTCTCTGTTTCTCTCTGTGTGTCCCTCATGAGTAAATACATTAAATATTTAAAAACAAAATCAAGAAACTTTGTTTCTTGAATGATAGGTTATTCCTTAACAAGCTGTGGAGCACACAAGGTACATCTAAATGCACCCTGTGAGGTCTGGGTGCAGGTACAAGAGTTAGAAAGTGAGAGTGCATGGCTTAGGGTTCTGCTTTTATCAGGGTTCTGGGATGGGGTCTAGGGTTTCTTGAGCTTACTCATTATTGGTGAATTTAAAACATGAACAGGAACTTAAAGCATGGAAAGAAAAAAGCAAATAGCCCAAATAATCGTTTATGGGAATTCTATAACAAGGGAGCCTGGGAAGACAGCAGCTGCCTAGCTTTTTATCTGGTTATGTGGCTGGCAGTGTGTTTATTCTAGATAGCCATCTTAGAAATGGAAGCGGAGCAATCAAAGATTAAGTCAAGCACTTGCATTAAAAAAAAAAAAAAGAAGAAGAAAGAAAGAAAGAAAAACCAACTGTCAGAGCTTACACTACAATATATATCAAAATAGAGATCAAATTAGACAAAGCAGTCCTAATCATGAATGCAGACAGTAGAGAAGGTCATCCTTACCCTGTCTGTCTCATATCCCTGCACCTGGGTCCTTGCATCAAAAACTCCTTTGTGCTGAACCATAAGAAATGGCTGACTTTTGACAGTTTTTAACGAAAATAAGTTGTTGATTTCCTATGATTCAATCTAGTAAATCTAAAACCACGAGTATTCCATGGGATTATAACAGTCATGACATCAAATCAGAAGCTGTCTTTTCCTACTCAAACTTTGACTGCTATTACCACAGCAAAGAGTAGCAAATAAACACATTTTATGGCATAGAGTATTTTACAAGAATTTCTCCACCTGTTAACTGTATTATCTACTTACTCATTTTTACAAGGAAAGAAACATTTCTATCATTCACCTGATTGTTGCCTACCCCATTTGTTGTGAGTAAATAAAATTTACTAAGGATGTAATTTCTGCTGGAATAAATAATATCCCTGGTAGTGCAATTTTAGGAAAAATGTGTTTGCAAAGGGAGTGGAAAGAAAACAAAGGAAGTGTAAAATTGCGACCACTCTAACTTTGATAGCATTTCCTTTCTAGATGAAATAAACAAACAAAAATTTACAAAATGTCCCAACAAACAGTTTATAATTTATTTAATGTGGGGACAGTTCTCTATATGGACTGTATTTCAAATATTACACTTTCATTCCAATAGTTTGCTCCTTTAAAATGATTGTTTGATCTCAAAATAATGTTTTTAATATTTCACTATGTGTTTCTCTTTTTCCCCACAAGAAAAAAAAAGGGGGATGGGGAGAGAGAGAGGGAGAGGGAAAAAGAAGGAGGGACAGGGAGGGAGGAAAGGAGAGAGAGTTGGAGAGGAAGGGAAGAAGAGAGGAGGGAGAGAGGAAAGGTGGAGGGAAGCAGAGAAGGAGGAAGGTAGGAGGGGAGGAAGAAGGGAAGAGAAAAGAGGGATAGAGGGTAAGAAAGAAGAGAGAGAGAGGGAAGGTTGAGGGACAGAGGGAGACAGAGAAGGAGAGTGAAAAGGGAAAGAAGGAGGGAGAGAGAGGGATTATGCAGCAAAATGTTGGTTATAATTGTAGAAAGAGTTGTGACAGAGCAGCTCTCATGACCAATAACGCTCTGGACTCTACACTCTTTTATTTCCCTCATCTGTTACCAACTTTGGTTTCTATATTCATTCTTTTTTTTTTGTTTTAATTTAATGGCTGCAGGCCGTTGCTTACATATGACTTCTACTACTCAACATTTTGTGTCAGTTTTGTGTTTCCTGGCTCTGAGTTCTGGCCTGATGAGCCAGGTGTCATTGATTATAGAGCACCCCATCGGGAAATGTGCTTCTCCTCACATGTGTCCTTCCTTCTGGATCCTGGCCAATGTGAGTAATTCCTCTGTGTCTCGTATCATGCCGGTTCCTGTTGGCTTTATTGAAGATGATCATCTGATAAGTGTGGTAATTTGTAGACATGAAACTTAACAGAATGCGGCCATTGGCATGCCTACGATTTGTGTGATTTTCTGTGCGTAGAGAAAGATGAACTGAGAGAGATTACAATAATTTTCACAATTATCATCATAATTTAGCTTTGAAGTAACAATGGAAGTGCTGCAATATCAGTCTGAATGTACCTCACATTTTGCAATGTGCAAGGTTTATCTTATGATTTTGCAATTCCAGAAAGGTGATGTATGGCAAAGTGCATGATGTCCTACAAAGAAATTATTTCAGAGTTGAGGAGGTTTTCACACTGTTCCATTTTCCTTGTGGCTTATTATATTCCATAGGGGAAATCAGCTATTTACAAGTGAATTGTAATAATTGCAAATTGTCAGGTTATTAAACACCTCACAGGAATAACCAAAATGGAAAAATGAAAAACACAGAAAGACCAGAAGATATGCATTAAACATAGATTAATATACCTATAGAAAAAAGTAAAGCCATTTTATCAAATGGGCAGAATTTGTTGCAATGTGATCAGATTTTTTTTAATACAGTATATTGAAGTTGCCAGAAAGACCCTGTAGCTAGCTGTTCAGTTACTTTAAGTTTCAAAAAAAAAAAAAAAAAAAAAAAAACTGGTCCAATTTAATTCAGCACCCTCACATCCATTTTCAAGTTCTTTAGGCCATTAGTCTCTGTTTACCCTTTGAATTGGAGACCTGTATTTGGTTTTATCTGGCACTTTTCTATCTGCTCCTTTCACATCATCAACCTTGTTCTGTAGCAAGACCTTGCAAGGCAATGGATTAGAAGTAGAGTCATATATGAAATAACTGGTGCCATCCTGATCTGCCATCAGTACCACTCTTGACTGGTAGGTGTGAAAATGCTGCCTCTCTCCCTCTGTTGCATTCACAGATATGATTGATTCACTGATGCCACTGCTGATTCAGTTTCTATCCCCTGAATAGTACACACACAACTGTTTTTCTTCTATGTTTTCTTCACCAAAAGCAGATATCCTCCAGCCAAAAATAAAATGTGAAGATTCTTTGAAGAGATTAATCTCAGCAAAGAGAAGGAGCTATATTCCCATGGGGGTAAGGGAATGCTCACCTCCACTTCAAGCTAAAGCAAGGTCAAGGAAAATCTTATAGAGAAAACAGGGATGAGTCTCAGAAATGGAGACCAACCTCACCTGTGTTTCTCTAGGAGGGAAACTAGAGAAGCCTAAGAGCATTGGACCTATTTTTTTGCTTTTTAAATAAAAAATCTTCTCTATCTTCTTATAGACACATTGGCCAAAATGTGGGTCGATTAAAAATAAGAAGATGCAAAATTTGGAGAATTTAGAGTGTGTCTGTGTATGAGAGTGATTTCGCTGTTTAGAAGATTGGGTTCCTGACCCATAAGGACAGAACAGTATTCCATATGGAACAGTGGAAGGTGCATACCCCTGGAGAAGCAGGATACATTAGGATAATTTTACTTGACACTAGCTCTGCAGACTTGTCTATTCCTTTTTGTTCCAAGTTCCCGTCTATACATCAAACAAACTCGTGATTTTAATTTTTTTGTATAGATTAGTTTACATGAGAAAATTTGTTGATCACAGCTTATGAATCTGCTTGAGAATTATATTTTTATTTAATAAACTTCTGATTTTATAGCTAGCTTTCTTTGAATTTGATAAAAGCCCCTTGGAACATAATAGACAATTCCCAATGAATACTTGATATGTTAAGCTTTCTTTTTTCAAAATACAACTACTTTAATAATGGATATAGTTAATTGTCATAAAGAAAATTCAGATTCCATGATCTGTATTGAGCTCTCCATTCATTGGACAATGTTTCTATCCTCATATATTTGACTCATAAATTAAGTAATAGGGGAGTACTAAAGAAAGAAATTTAAATTGAAATAAAATTCAGAGAATGGTTCCTAAGAGAGATTACCCTTGAGTTGTATTTGGTAAATAAACAGGATTAACTGGGTTAAATAGAAATATTAAATACACATGGAGAAAATGTCATCCTGAATTCTGAATGGCATCCTGAGTATTTTAGGAACTTCAAGTCATTCTTTATTTCATTTTTTTTTTTTTGTAAATTGTCTAAACCTCATTCATCATGGTCAAAATAATTGTAATGTCTATAATAATAAATGTAATGTTCAGTTGTGTACATGATAAACATCATCTATCTTAAACTATTGACTTTCTGGAAATTTGCTAATGATCCCATTGTGTTCCAAAGGAAAATTGTAAGAATATTCTCTGTATAATAAATAAAAATTATAAAAATATTTGTATGCCAGTATCGATTATATTTATGTTTGAAATATAAAAACAACCAGCTTGGTTTACAATTCCTCTGTATGGAGCTTTATAATGCTGTTTTGAGTTGATTTACCACTTTTCCTTTTTTTTTAAAGATTGCATTTATTTATTTATTTATTTGTTTGTTTGTTTGTTTGTTTATTTATTTATTCATGAGAGACACACAGAGAGAGAGGCAGAGACAGAGGCAGAGGGGGAAGCAGGCTCCATGCAGGAAGCCCGGCAATGTGGGACCCGATCTCGGGTCTCTAGGATCAGCCCCTGGGCTGAAGGCGGTGCTAAACCATTGAGCCACCCCGGCTGCCCCACTTTTCCTTTTCTATAAAAGGAGTTTAAATATGGGAGTTTAAAATTTAGTTTTAACTACAAATAAATGAATGACTCCTAAATGTTCTTTGAGATAAGATCCTACAGAAGGCTCAGAAAATTTTATTTCATATCCTTAATAAGAATCCATTAGGTAGTTCATAAGATAAAAAGCTATTTTTATTCCCTTGAATCAATCTATTTCTGACAAATACATGTAACCCGAATCTGGTGTTCACTCAATTAAAAAGAAATATATTCTTCATATAATGTGCTCACTATTATTGGAATTTTTAAACTTTTGGATTGTAAAGTAATTTGGCTACCTTGTAGTATAAGTCAGTCATGCATCCTTGTACATATAAATGTGTAATCATAATGCCACATTACTACAATATCAAGTTATCATTAGTCTCATGGAAGAATAAAAAATATACCCTGTATTCTGAATATTAACACAAGAGTCATGATTTTCTAAAAGAATGTTATTTAGAAGAAATAGACATTTGTTTACATACATATTCTCGTTAGCCTAAATTCATCTACCTGATTTAAATGATGCTATAGAAAATATAAAAAAAAAAAAACAGCTTGTCTCATGAATTAGATCTTAACTGTAATCTTTCCTTTTTGATGAAGTCTGATGGATTGAAAAAATGTAGTTTTAAGAATTCAAAAAAATTGAACAATTTGGAGTTTTACTAAGTTCACGACAAATTGTTACAGGAAATTTATTTGAATTAATCTTCTGAAATATTAACTGTGAATGAAACCACAAAGGAAAAAAGACACCTAATTTTAATGCACCTTTTAATGTTGGATTCATGATTCTAACACTAAATATATGGATATGGTTTATAGAATGTGAGGAAATTTTCTAATTCATCTTAGTCTAGCTTCCTGTAAGCCAGTCATTTTGATAACTAGTTCCTTTAACCTGAATTGATACAACACTTAATTAAATACTACTCGCTACCCCTGAACCATTATTTACACACAATTTGGTTTGTTTAATAATCATGATTTAAACCAATAGAATGGGTGAGAAACATATTTCTTGAGAGATTCACAGTACTCATTCCAAAGACTAGTCTATCAGATTGAAAGAAATAAAAGGATATTGGATCCATTTTCCCTCGATAGATTATTACTAAAAAAATCTGATTCCTTACTACTAAGAAACTATTAATTTCCTCCTCTGTTTTACAGACTTCTGATTAGAAAAGCAAAATTGGTAACATACTAAGACACAATTTTTTTATTGTATATCTTTTCAAACTAAAAGTAAATCCATGTGAAACTTGCATTTTTTTTCTTTTACAAAATACAATATAAATCTATTATGATGTTTTCAATTCTGTATATACTAGATAGCTTTTTTGTTTGTTCTGTACTTTGGCTTTAAATATCTATATGATAAAAAGAGACATATATTATGAGCATTTGCTTTTTCCCTAAATATATCTATATATATAAACATAGTATAATTTAGGAATCTAAATATGCAGGCATGTATGCATACATACTACATACTATATACCAATGCACTATAAATTTTATAATAGATGTATCTTAAAATATTTATTGTAAAGTAGTGGAGTTTTATTGTTTCTTATTTACAAATATTTACTTTTCCATGAATGTTTTCATGTTTTTAGATGATTGATAAAAGCTTATTGGACAACCATTTCCAGTAAGAAATTAAGTATGTTTAAATTTGATAAGTTAAATACCACCCAGGATGAATTTGTGGGGAAATAATGTCATTAAGCAGTAGCAATCAGCAGCTTTATTCCAGAGAGGAGATTAAATTATGTTTTATAAACATAGTTTATTTCCACTTTACTGAGTCTTTCTCTTGAATTTGGCTCATTTTCCTTTACATTTCTCACATTATTTCACCTGCTTGACATTTGTATTCACTGGTATCTGTAGAAATATGATTGAAGAAAACATATTGAAAGAGACATTTTCATATATATAGTTGAAATAAGGCTGGTATTTTGTTCCTTCCCCAGCTTTTAAAAATAATAACTTGTATTTGTATTTTAATTATTAGGAATATTAATAGCATATTCATTCTTTTGATTTTACTTTATACAGTAATATATCTGACAAGTAAAGTATACAGAGATTTATGGTGAGAAATAGCATAGTTCATTCTATTCAGGAAAGCCACAGAACTTCAATTTAAATATAACTAAGTCAAATTTTAATATAACTATCTTAATTTAATATCTGTTTTAGACTACCTTTAATCAAAATCCAATTGAAGCTATACTTGGGAGGAATTTTTGTCATGAATTCCTTTATATAAATATTTGAGACAGCACATCAATATTCCTAAATAACTTACTTCTTTATGTTAGTAAACATAGATTGGATATAAAATTGAAATATGAACTTTCATTACAAAATAAAATTATAAAGCTATTTACTTAAAATTATTGACTAGCAATACATTAAGAATGCATTAGAGAGCATTTAGGAAAGTCATTTTTTAAATAATTGGATTTCGATTCATGAATGCCTATTATTTATGAATTTTAAAACATTATACATCATAAATAAACATGTCATTTAAAAGAATAAATTATTCATGTGGATTAAATGGTAACATTGGCAAAGTACTACACCACACTCCTAATAAATTAGTGAAACTAGACTCTGCTCTCCAGAAGTATCCTCACATGGTATATACATACTTAAATACATTTATGTGGGATTCGCTTCCTTTTATTATTGTTTTCTTTTTCTAATCAACATTTTATCCATTAGGATCCACTTCTATCTTTGTTCTCTTCTTTCAGCATATGATCTTGTTGGACAGTTAAAAAATTAGATGATTGTAATATATTTAAAATCATTTTTTTTATCTTTTGATCAGACCAATTAGTCACTAAATTTTGTCAAACCATTCTTAGCAATTTTTCTATGTATGGCAATTATTTATTGACATTGCTAACATGATTCCTGAAAAACTTAAGCAGAATGTAGTTGTATTATTGCAATAACTATGTAACTGGGCATTTGCTTTCAGTGCCTTCATATTAACATAAGCATATATACAAATTGTTTAAAATAAAATATTCAAGGACCTTAACACAGTATTCCAAGTATCTCAAATACATCATTTAAACTTCTCTTTTGTGATTCTTTTTTTTTATTTTTTTAAATTTTTTTTTTTATTTTTTATTTATGATAGTCACAGAGAGAGAGAAAGAGGCAGAGACACAGGCAGAGGGAGAAGCAGGCTCCATGCACCGAGAGCCCGACGTGGGATTCGATCCCAGGTCTCCAGGATCGCGCCCTGGGCCAAAGGCAGGCGCCAAACCGCTGCGCCACCCAGGGATCCCTCTTTTGTGATTCTTTCTCACAAAAGAAGTATATTCTGAGAGTTTCATTATAGCACACTCAGTCTCACTTTCACAACTTTGCTTATGATTTTCCTCTTTGATTAAATCCAGAATCTTTATCCCTGTATATTTAAGTAGTATCCATTTATCTATACCCTTTACTTAGGCTTTCACTGTAACAAATATCCCAGAGAATGGAGGAGGACTGCCAACCACAGCCCTCTTTCTGTAGCTCATTAGATTGGGAATGTGTCTAACATACCAGAAACAATTTATTTCTTCTAACCACTCTCCAGATATTATGTTTTCCTATCTTTATTAACATCTTGATCCATTAATTTTTCTTTCTAACTCCTGTATACTCAATGTATCTCTCTTTTTTTTCTAGATTATGTATCTTAAACCACTAATATGGTAAAGCCAGTGGCTCAAAATAACATTAGTAATAATCTGTTGCTGTTTATAGTTACATAAACTGAAAAGAATAAAAATTTAAAATATTTTTTCATTGCATACCATAAAGTCTCTCTATATTTTTTCAGTGCCTTTATCTCTCTAGGCATATGTAGCTACATTCTTTAAAAATACAAAATGCTATCTGTCCCTATTTCCTTACCCATCATATGTATGTAACCCATTTCAGTTGATTTATGACTTTGAAACTAACCCCAAAGTAATTGTCAGTTAAAAACAACAACAGCAAAAACAAAGGAGAACATTCAAATATTCTTCTCACTGGAACTTTGATCACCACTTGACATTGCTTTAAATTCCATTCTTGAGACCCTTCATCTCCATATTAGTGACACACTTCCTTCTCTTATGTTTTTGTTTTTTATTTATTTATTTTTGTTTTTGTTTTTTAATGATTTGCCATCTCTTCTTAAGAATCCTCTTCTTATACCCATATAGACTCTGTAATCTTGCATAGAATCTAATCAACACCCTAATCATTTAATCATTTTACTCTAAATGTTTTTGGTAAGTGGTCTTCTCTAGATGTCAGTTTTCAATGGCCACCTACATAGATCTCATTCTAAATCTCATTTACCTGTTTAATTACCTTCTTAATTCCAGTTATATTTCCCTATCAATAATTTTCCAGCCCCTTTTTACTTATTTTGTAGAGTCTGAATCCACTAACTTATTCCCAAACTTACCCCCTTTGGGTATTCTTAATGTTACCACCATAAAGGTAGTCCTTAAAAATAGAAAACTATTACATATCCTAGGCTGTATTTTCTGTGTTTCTCACATATGAGGGGTCACAATTGCCTCCAGAAAATCTCCAGTTTTCCCATCACATTTTCTCTACCTAAATTCATGAAGTCATTATTTCTCATCTTTTGCAAAATCCTCCTAATTCCTTCTACTCCCTCAGTCTCAGTCTTGTCTACATACATATCCTTCTTCACCTTCAGTGTTCTATGATGATTTCCAATGACTGCAATGAATCTGTTCTTTCTTTCCATAGCATGCAAACCTTTCCTTGATCTGAATTATTTCTATCTTCCTACTCAATCTCTGATGACTTTCTGTACTCACTCTTCATGATTGTTATAGAAATATTTGTAGCCTGCTTGAGAGAATTTACACTTGCTTGAAATATCCTTTCTTCATTTTTTAGCTTAAAAAATACAATCATCCTTTCAAAGTCAGTCCAAAAGGCAAACTCAGTGAGGAACTTCCATTGGCCTTTCAAGCAAAAGAGTCCTTTCTCTATATTCCCAAAACATCATATTTGTCTATATTAGAACCTTTTCAAATAACATTTATCAAACAATAATTCTTATGTAGAAATTAAGGTTTGATTGCAAAGAGGAAATAACTCTTTGGGAACAGTTTTCAAATTTGGGCCTCTGACTAACACACACACACACACACACATGCTCACACAAGTACAGTTCACCATTAAGCTAGCTATCCTGATGCTCATTTATTACAATGCTATATATTGTTTACTTGTCTCAGCTCTTATGATCTGAAGTGATACAGCTTGGTTATAATTATTCTTGTTCTATCAGCACGTAGTACAGTTACTGAAATATAGTTTTATCATTGGTCAAAAAATGGATGATACATTCCTGGTATTCACACTATAAGTATTATTTTGAATGACTGAAATTGTGATACCAGCTGAATGAATGAATACATTAATACATAAATGATTGAGTAAAGGTAAAAAAAAAAATCAATGAAAGAATTTATTTTTGTTTCTTTCTTACCTGATATTTCACAATGCTTATGGTGTGTCCTTTAGTACTGATTAATGTGGTGTGTACTTATTTAAGTTTCACACGTGGGTAAATTTATCTATCTAATTGGATTATATTCTCAGTGAAAACCCAAATACTACCTTATACAATACTTCCCAAAATAGTTGGAAAAATGCTATGCACATAAACACTTACTGAATAACTAATATTAAACCCAATACCTCATATATTAATTTTACTTATTTTATGAACTTTTATAAGTAACTTTGATTCTGAAAAAATATAGCATTTTATATTTCCCTGGCTGGGGGAAATTAGCAGTACAGCAAAATATAACAAATAGAAACCATAAGAGAGACAAACTATAATTATTTCTTACTATAAATTTGACCATCTCTTTCCACTTGCTAGGTTCCACACTTTTGCTTTATTTTCTTCAGCAGGGTGGAAAACACCAGTATCATTTATTAAATCAGTCAAATAATCTTAATATGTCCTCAATTTATTTGATGCATCATACATGGATGATACTTTAAATAGCACCAGAGAGTTAATCAGATGTCTCAGATTTATAAATGGGGAAATTAGGAAGATAATGAACTGATAAGTCTGTAATAGACCCCTTATAAAGACCAAGACGTTTTGATTCTCTTCATTAAGACTTGTATCTCCTTAAAAGAAAATTATTTCTTAAAGTGAAATCCTCTAGAATTTGATGTAATCTATTTCCCAACTCAAAATTTCAAATGACAAATAAATTGTTTAAAATAAAGTTTATAGAAAAATATTTTTTATTGGGTGCTTTGCCAAAAAGTAAATAAAATATGTTATTTATTACCATCTATATATTCTCCAAGATAGTATATACCAAAAACATTAAAAGTTTCAAAATGCACACATTTGCTAAAACCATTGTATATAAATGTACAAAATAAAGTGACTTTTTTATGTTAAAGTAAATTTCAAAATTCCAGATATATTCCACATATCATGTTAGTATTTCAGTTATTTTCTTAATGTTTACTTCTGCCAAAATCAGTACATTTTAAGTATTGTTGTATTGATATATTGACATTACATAGTAAAAAGCATAAAGAGAATAATTTTATGTTGTCTTTTTTATTTGATTAATATGGTATATATAAAAGATGATTTAGGATGAACAGATTTGTAAGTATCCAGAAAAAATGTTCAGATGAATCCTGATTTAAGAGAAAAGGAGAGATTTTAATATGAATGAATAGGACAAATAAGTGAAATTTAGTGATTAAAGGAATAAGAGTAAAAACATGTTAAAGAAAAGCTACAATGGGGTTACATCGGTAGACTAAAAATTAATTATATATTTGCAAAGAAACAGAGTCAGGAAAATTTTACAATTACCCATGAATATTAGCAAACTGTATAAATGGCAAAATAAATTTTAAAAGTTGTTAATGCTTTAGGTCAGTGGAAAATTGATGAAAACAACAAAAAATATTGTTTACTTTGTTCAGAGCAAAAACATGAAGGAGAATAGATTAAATTACTGCTAAGAAAAATGTTATGATACTGAGTTAGTAGTTTATATATACTCCTTTTATTTAGTTATATGTTCTCCAAAAAGGGGACAAGAAAAACAACATTATTTTGAATGAAGTTTTTAGTGATTTCTCTGGAGATTACAATTAGTATCTTAATTTTAAAACAGTCTGCTTTGGGTTAACTTTATCTTAATTTCAATGGTATACACAAAGTACTTCATTATTACTCTACCATCTTTGTACTTCTATTACCATACAAATCATATATTCATAGAGAAGCCCATCAAGACAATGTTATATTTCCTTATGCTCTTATTTTTTAAATTAAATAGGAGAATAAAAGTAGCAATTACACTTATTTGGTATTTCAACTTACGTATGTAATTATACTTACTGGTGTTCTTTATTTATATGGATATAAGTTACTCTCTAATATCTTTTCATCCTGAAAACTTAATATTTCATGTAGGTCTGCTTGTGTAGTGACAGATATTTTCTGTCTCTGTTCTGTTGGTCTGAATTTTTCGTTCATTATTGAGGGATAGTTTTATTAGATATAGTATTCTTGATTGTTCACCTTTTTCTCCCATATTTTCAAACTGACCTCCTATCGCCTCTGGCTTCCATGATTTCTTAGTAAAAATTATCTGTTACTTTCATTTAAAATCCTTTGTAAATGATGAGTCATTTTTCTCCTGCTGCTTTCAAGATCTTCTTATAAAGTTACCAAATTGAATTAGGGTCTACCCTAATAGCCTAATTTTAAATGAATTAACTTTCTAATGACCCTATGTCTAATATAGGCATATTCTGAGCACTGGGATGTAAACCATAGTAATTTGAGAGGCACAAAATTCACCTCATAACATTTATTAAGCATACAGGCAAAAAAAATATATTCTCATGACTAAGAGTTGTTGCTTTTTTTTAAGGTTTTATTTATTTATTCATGAGAGACACAGAGAGAGAGAGGCAGAGACACAGGCAGAGGGAGAAGCAGGCTCCACACAGGGAGCCCTATGTGGGACTTGATCCCGGGTCTCCAGGATCACGCCCTGGGCCTAAGGTAGGCACTAAACCGCTGAGCCATCTAGGGATACCCAGTTTGTTTGTTTGTTTGTTTGTTTGTTTAAGTAGCTTAGATCATCTCTGCTACTAATGAGAATTAAAGAGATAAAATTTTAAATATTATCAGACTCAACAGGACAGTAAGGAAATATCAGAATCAAGATAAGAACTCTCATGCTTAATTATTATTATTATTTTTAACCTGCAAGGATATTTTCCTCCCTAGAAGTAACAGTTGTAGCCCTGGGCTGTTTTTTTTAAAACTTTTCTGAACATCAAGACGATAATCTTAAAGATGACGTTACAAAAACTGGAAATCCAACAGACTGAGAAAAGAATAAGTTGGAAGAGAGCAGATCTTCTGTGAATGTTTAGCTTATTTTCATATTTTATTGATTGTTCAAAAAAATTAAAACTTTCAAACATTTTATGAAGCTCACACACTGGTATCACTGCAAGGAACCTGACAGAAACAAATGACACCACACCAAAAAAAAAAACAAAAAACAAACAAAACAAAACAAAACAAACAAAAACAAAACAAAACAAACAAACAAACAAAAAAAACACCTTACAGCAAGTTATGTTTATCTTAGTTAAAAATAATTTCCTTAAGGGCACCTGGGTGGCTCAGTTGATTAAGCATCTGTCTTAAGCTCAAGTTATTATGTCAGGGTCCTGGAATTGAGATCTGTGTGGACCTCCCTGTTCTCCCTCTGCCCCTCTTCCCACTCATTCTCTGTCTTGCTCACACACATGATCTCCCTCAAATACATAAATAAAATCTTTAAAAAATAATTCCCTGAAAAGTATTTTAATATATATTTAAATGGCCTGAACACAGAAAAATAATAAGTGCCCATCACAAACACTATAAATTTCTATACTATTTCTGACTAAACAGAAATAAAAGATAACAGAAGTAGATCCAAAGATCCATAGTTTTAAAAATATTTTATGTAAGTCTAATGGTACTTACTACATTTAAAATGTAAAATGATTAATATATTTCTCAGGGAACTAACATTTTTCAAATTCAAATATAACAGATTAGACACACACACACACACGCACACACACAATTCTAGAACTGAATTCATAACACAAAACTTTGAAATTCAAAGATGAGTATTAAAAATAGTTAAACACAAATGAAAATAATAAATATGGTATAGTTTAGATGCAATTCTGAAATGTAAAGTATAAGAGACAAAAGAGAAAGTATAGATGGAGTGTAGGAGATCTAGAGATTATATCACCATATCTAAAATAAATTTAAATGGAGGCATAGATAATGGAGACAAAATGATAATAGTAAAGACATGATAAAAAACCTTTCACCAAGTAGGTTTACAGGGAATATACCTTAACATAATAAAGGGCATATATAAAAAATCTGCAGCTAATGTCATACTCTACAGAGAAAACCTGAGAGATTTTCTCCTAAGATCAGGAACAAGACAAGGATGTCTACTCTTATCACCTTTGTTCAACATAGTACTAGAAGTCCTAGCCAAAGCTATTGTATTCTTGGCGATTTACTATTTGGATGATCTATTCATTGATGTAAGAAGGGTGTGAAAATCCCCTACTATTATTATATTATAGTCAATTACTTCATTTATGTTTGTTATTACCTGCTTTATGTATATGGGTGTCCCTGTGCTGGATGCATATATTTACGATTGTTATATCTCCTTGTTGGATTGTTTCCTCTATGATTATGCTGTGTTCTTCTTTGTCTCTTGCTACAGTCTGTTTTAAAGTCTATTTTGTCCAATATAGGTATTGTTACTCTGGCTTTCCTTTCATTTCCATTTGCATTGTAAATGTTTTTCTATCCCTTCCATTTCAATCTGTATGTGTCTTTACTTCTGAAATGAATATCATATAGGAAGCATATAGATGGATTGTGTTTTTTTTTAAAGATTATTTATTTGAGAGAAAGAGAAAAACAGAGATAGTGAGAGAGAGCATGAGTTGCAGGGAGAGAGAGAAGAAGGCTTCCCGCTGAGCAGAGAGCCCAATGTGGGGCTTGATCTCAGGGTTCTGGTATCATGACCTGAGCAGAAGACAAATGCTTAATGGACTGAGCTACCCAGGCACCCCTGAATCTTGCTTTTCTATTCATTCTGTCACCCTATGTTTTTTGCTTGAAGTGTTTAGTCCATTTCCATGCAAAGTAATTATTGATAGGTATGTACTCCCCCCCCCCCACCGTGATGGTTAGTAAGGTGAGCAGGTTTCATGTAGCTGTTATGTCTTAAAAAAAAAAAAAGATTGATTGATTGATTGATTGATTGATTTGAGAGAGTGAGACCGGGGTGTGTGGGGGAAGCCCAGAGGGAGAAGGAGAGAATCTCAAGCAGATACTCCACTGAGCATGGAGCCCAATAGGGAACTTGATCTCACAACCTGGAAATCATGATCTGAGCATTCTTGAAACCAAGAATTGGATGCTTAACCAACTGAGCCACCCATGTGCACCAAAACGAAAAGCTTCTGCACAGTAAATGAAGCAATTAACAAAATGAAAAAGCAACATACAAAATGGGAAAAAAATGATTTGCAAACCATATATCTGATAGAGGATTAATACTCAAACTGTATGATGAACTCTTAAAACTCAATGGCCAAGAAACAACCATTTCTTAAAAATGAGAAAAGATTATGAATGGACAACTTTTCAAAGAAAAGCTTTTTAAGTGAAAAGCTGCTCAACTAACTGTCATGGAAAAAAATGCTAGGGATATTGTGCCTTCAGGAGAGAAGTACACATAGACACATAGGGAAAGATACAAAATCTATCTTTGTCTATATGTTTTTCTATAAATATAAATCATCTATCATTGTTTAATTATTTAAAGTCCTCGTAACTTTCAACCTCACAACTTTCTTTGTACCATGGCTCTCACAAAGTATAGATCAACCAAAGCTGATACTGTTCACTTTATGCAATCTCTTAAAATCATTCTTTAATGACTTCAATATTCATCTTTATCATTTTTAAACTAGCAATGATTAGTTTCATTCCTCTCTATTTCATTCTATATTGGCTTCTCAATACTATTATTTCATACTAACCATATTATTTGAAGGCATTTTTTTTCATTTTTGCCAAACAAGAAATCAGTATGATAGAATAGTCATACTAAATTCAGACCCCATAGCTCTTATCTAAAAAAAATTAAAATATTCAATGAATTTTTTCAGTCTCCTAATTTCCAAAATCAATGAAATTTTACTTCAATTATTCCATCTATTATACTCTTAACACATTGCATACTATCATTTGTTTAAATAGATCTATCCCAACAAAGCATTCACCACCTCTTTATTAGAAAATAAGTCTTAATTATCATGTATCCTTAGTACTTGAAATATTGACATGTAGCAGATGCTATGTTAATAAGTATTTTTATATTATTGGCTTTCTTCATTCTCTGCACATATCATGTATGTCTTGGCTGTTTACCAGGTGCTGCTTTTAGTTTTTTTATTTTATTTTATTTTATTTTTTTTTTTAAGAATCTTTTTAAAGCTATCTGAGTGAAGTATTTATAGAAGTTTCCGTATTCAAGGAAAATACTATTTTGTACATAATCTAGCTTTAAAAACTGTGGGATTTTTTTTTTTACACCAACATCTGTAGGTGTCAGAACAGTGACCTTTTAGCGTGTGGTGGCTCTTGTTGTTTATTATGAAAACCTACAATTAAATTATCAGTTAAAAGTAAATTCATTTTAGGGGATCCCTGGGTGGCTCAGCAGTTTAGCTCCTGCCTTCGGCCCAAGGCATGATCCTGGAGACCCGGGATCAAGTCCCACATCAGGCCCCCTGCATAGAGCCTGCTTCTTCCCTCTGTCTGTGTCTCTGCCTCTCTCTCTCTCTCTCTCTCATGAATAAATAAATAAAATCTTTTTTTAGAAAAGTAAATTCAGTTTTGGATGAATCAACAAATATTAAAATGTCATGATCCATCACAGTATTTATTCCATGTACAATATGATATACTTGAGAACCCACAATTTGTTTTTGCATATAGTAGGTGAGGGATTATTTTGGTTTTAATTGTCCATTGCCATACAAACTTCATATCACATACCCAATTACCTGGTCTCCACGTGGGGTTAAAACTGATTACCAATAATGAAATGTGAATTTAGCAGGATGATAAACTTTTGATTTGTTTTTACTTGTCTCCTCTTTACTCTTCTTGATGACATAAAAATATAATACTTGGAGAGAATCGACTTTTCAGATGTAGCAATCTTCCATCTTTGAACAGGGCATCTTTGGAGAGCGTGACTTGTGGCCTTGTTGTATGTTGCAGTAGGAATGATAGCTATTTTTAATAAATTAAGACTGAATCAAAAAGAACCAGAAAAATGAGAAAACTGAGGGACTCCGAATTCTATATTAAACAGTAATGGTTATTACAGAAAATTCTAAAATAACTTCATCAGAATTGCACAATATTTCTGAAATTATTTTTAAATGGGACAAAAAAAACATTTGTCTAAACAAGTAAACAAGGAGTTTTTATATACCCTGAACTATGGACTATCCATATTTAATTATATTTAAATTACATTAATATGCTTATAACATACTTCCTTTTTCTAACTACATAAAGAAGATTAAAAATATGGAGAAAAAAATTACTTCTTTTTCTTGTCATATCAGTGTATACCCTTAAATAATTTTATGATATTATGTTGTATTAAAGTGATATATCACATAGATCCTGCCCTGAATGTCATTTTAAACTTCTTGAATAAGAAATTTTGCTTAAAAGAAATAGAAAATAATATAAAATGTGACAACCATTTTGTGGTCTATATCCCGAGTTCTTGATATATTTAAACCAAGCTAACTTTTAGAATATTTGGAGATTTTCAAGTCTTCCTGGAACTTCTTCCACTTTGTAATTTAATATTCTGGGAGAAGATATATATTAAGCCATACTGGTGCTATGTTCCAATTGTGTATCGCTTTCAAGTAACTTGGTGCTCCTGGAAATCTTTGAGCAGTCTATCAACCTGTTGAATCATGAATTCCTCAAACACTTCTAATTTTGTTTATTTTACAACCCCATCCCTGGGCTGACTCTCAAATTTAAATCCATTCATCAGCTTGCTAAATTCTATATTCAAGATCCCTGCTAAGGGTGTATTATTTTTTTCTTCACTTGTGAAGTATAATTATGTATTTATTACCATTGGAGGTCATCTAAAATACTCATTCAGATCCAGTAACCATTAGTTTCTGTCTAGAGTATCATCAGTGAACATTATCAGGTGGCTTTGTTATGTGTAACATGAAATGGATCCATAGTTCTAGTCAAGTTTCTCAGTTGCCTGGAAAATCCCATAGGAACATGTCTATACCTATAAAAATGAATCACTTTGTTAGTAAAGCTCAGCCAAATGTTGAGAGTGCATATGCATAAGAATTGGAAATATCATGGATTGCTAAGGATCATCATAATGTGCAGCCACACGATTTGGTAACAGGTTACTTTAGTGTTGTTGTTATTAAACCAAAATGTAGATACTTGGTTCTCCCTAATGGCCAAAAAAAATTTAAAAAAGAAAACACTTTGGTTAGAAGTACTTTTGAGGAAACACAAATATAATGATGCCAATGTTTCACTCAGGGATCTTCCTCTCTTGTTTGACTTCCCGTTTTTCTAAAACAACCTCTTCCCAGTACAGTCTGCTATTTATAAAAACAAACTGACATTGTTAAGTAACCACACCTAATTAAAAACAACTAACTACAGGAGTCTGGATGAACAGAGAGTGCTGACGATCCATTGGGCATATTGGTAAATTCTGGTAGCTAGAAAAAAACATGAGCAAGCCATTCTTACTTTTTATATTTTAATTGAATTTTATTACACTTATTAAAGTCTTATTTTTACTTTGTGAAAAAAAATACTCTTCAAGTATACTTATGGTTTCACGAATCTGTGAATCATGATAGATTAACTCGTAAGTATATCATGCAGCAGATTTTAAAATCTAGAATATGAGGAGGTCTATTTAAAATGAGAATATAGAGAGTTTGTGCATATGAACTTGTAATGCTTCCACTACATTTATGTTTTACTAAACCTGGGATTGAGGTGTTGAAAGAAACATAAAGAAACAGTAAAAGTGCTATCTGACAGTAGGAATAAAGCCATATAATTTTCTACGCAGGAAAGACCCATGATTGCCTTGAAGGCTTGTTAAAGTTATTTATTGTGTTTTCCAAGCCAGGGTGCCCAAATCACAGTTTACTTAGCACTGAAATTCATCATTTCTTAAATAATTAACAGTTTTATTTCACTTTATATCTCTCCTTTCCCTCTACATACTCATTATTATGGTTGTCAATTATCTTCTTAACTGTGTGATTTTAATACAGGTAGCTCTACTATTAGCAAATTGCTCAGAAGCTGCTAATAGCTCTCCAGAGAGCACTTGTCTCACCCTGTATCTCCCACCTTATCAAAAGGTCACGTTAATTATATCACCCTTACAGAGAGGAAATCAACATGTCAGTCAGAGGGCCTCACAATTGTGCTTCAGGTAGAACATGAAGAGTGAATCAGTTATATTTAGTGCCCAAAGTAGTCCATTTACATTTAGCTCTTGTAAAGTGCAATTAACACAAATGAAACAAGATCACACTTACGAGGTTTACTTTTTTTGACAAATGGTAGTTTGATATCTTATGTTTATAGTTGTGTGTAAAATATCAACTGTTAGTTTAAAAATGATTTTAAGGAATCCTCATAAAATGATTTCAAAAGAATAAGGTTTTCATTGTACGAGTGGAGATCCTTTGTTTATTGTTTTAATCTCAAGGTGATTATTCACAGAAATTAATCTCTGATTAATCTTCTCTTGCTTTCACATGCTCTACATTCTTGGGATCACAGCCTAGAATCTAATTCTAAAAAAAGCCAGGATGGTGGCAAAGAAAAACTCCAAGAATGTGAATATCTAATTATTATCAATACATTTTGCCTGAGTAGCTAAATAATTTCCATGTACTTTCTCAGATAAATTCAGTGTGCCATGCCGATTTTCCTGCTCAATATTCTTTCACCATTAAAAGATTATTTTCCATGCAAAGAACAATTTTCCATTGGTTCATTTGGAATAGTAAGTATTTTGATGATTTATTGATTATTTGAGAAAAATACTATTTTTTATAATGATTTTGCATTATTTTGGCCAAATAATGGGCTATGGATCAGTCATGTTCTAATAGGAAACACGTGACTTACATACTTTAGAACAATTTACATATATTTTTTTCAAAAAAGAACAATTTACACAAATGGGAGTGGGTGAGGACAACAATAAAATTGCAAGCATTCTTTAGAAAAAGAAGAAGAAATAATTCAGAGGAAGTCATAACGTATAAAAAAACTATGGCTTAACTAAAAGAAGTACATACTTGGATGAGAAACTAGTTAGAAACCATGAGGTTTAAGCAAGAATAAAACTTCACATCAAGCACAAAGATTTAGAGAAACTTGTTAAGTTACTAAATATCTCTAAGGCCAACTGTTCCAACCCATTAATTAGTATCTAATAGGGTGAAAGGATGCTGAGGACTATGAGCTAAAAAATGCAAATGAGAGTCCTGAATTTAAAACACCAAGTTTTGTAAATATATATAAAACACAAACAAACACACACACATATATAGATATATAATTTCTTTTTTAAAAAAATTCTAAGCGTATTTTTCCATATACTCTTATAACACTATCTTCTTCCAGCATCCACTGCAAATTTAAAAATCATAATTAATATTTACCCAAAAATCTAATAATTGCAGGGCATAGCTACTCTAATTTTCACTTCCTTGTAATGAACATTTAATTATATCCTAGATTAAGTGATTTACAATTAGTTTTTGATGTATTAGAGAATCCTCTTTATGTGATATCTTGAACCCCAATTTTAACTGGGATTTTATTCATGATAACATATTCCAATAATATCTTCATTAATACAGCTAGCGTTGAACTTGAAGTACATATTTTTGCCATATCTACATGGACCCCAGCGCTGCCCTCTCATTACTCAAATATAATCTAGTCACAAGAGAAAGCTCAGTGAAGGAGAGAGAGTTCTATTTCCAACTTTTCTGTGTTTGAAGAGAAAATTATAGCCTCTTAGAGTGATTTCTATAAATAGTTTTGGACTCAATTACAATTTAGATATTTTGTTTTTGACTAGACATTAAAAGTCATGTCCAAATCAATATTCCCTATTTTATGCCTTTCTTAATTATTTGTCATTATTGAACTTTCCTTGATATCTCATTGTCAGATAAATATTTTCTATGGACTCTTAACTCATATATGATTTAGAATAGCACTTATAATATACAAAAAGAGTTTAGCTGTTATCAAGCATTGGAAATATGATGCTTTCAGTACTGATATTATTGATCATGATTTTAAAACTATGTACAACATAAAATTGGGGAAATAGTATAGCTTATTATGGATCTCTAGAATATAAGTCTCTGCCTACAAAATAAATATTACACACTTGAAAAACAGACAGGAATTAGTTACTTATTAATTAAACAATGTTTTTAGCTTAGAGTTGAAATAATTTATTAAAAATTCAAATCAATAAAAGGCATGGGCTAGAGAAAATTACTTTTTTCAAACATCAAAGGTTTATTTTGAGTCAAATCTATACATATATTTGTGACTACACTGTAAAATATATCATTGGAAACAAAGACAAATAGACTAACATTTAATAGGTTTTAGATAAATTATGGTGATTTTACCCATTTAAGTTTTCTAAACTTCCCATTCTGGTCATAGCTATTTCATAACTACAATGAATATTTTATGGAATCAAAATATTCACATGTATCCTTCAATTCTCTAAATTTTTTAGACATTTTGGTGACTCAGTTGGTGACTCAGTTGGTGAAGAAACTGACTCTTGATTTTGGCTCAGGTCATGATCTCAGGGTCTTGCAATACAGCCCCAATTAAGGATCCATTATCAGTGAGGAGTCTTCCTGAGATTCTCTCTCTTCCTATCTCTCTGCCCCTCTCTCCTGCTCTCTCTCTAATAAATAAATGAATCTATTATTTTTAGACATTTTTGTCAGCATACTAGAGAAGACCAACAATGATTTTCATTAAATATGGACTCTGTTCACCAGTGGAGAATCCTATTTTATTTTTTTTTTCCTCCTTAACCAAAGCACCACAATTGTTCACTGTTTATTTTCTTGTCTTCTCCCTCTTCACTCTTCTGGAATTGTTTTCTAAATTGAAATTGCTGATTGTATTTACATCTAGAAGTTGCTGGAATATTAGAGCAGTAGGCTGATGACAAATGTGAATAAAAGGAACTTGGTGATTCCAAAGTGACAGAAATCACATGCTTAATGTGATCTGCAGAATCTGTAGAACGAGAAATGTTTAACCAGGACCACAATAAAGTGATAGAGTACATGTAATGTTCCTGGAGAAGTAATTCATTGAACACAGATGGTGGTGGTTTGCGCAGCTGTGAGGGAAGAGAAAGGTGTTGAGAAGGAGAGAAGAAGGTTCATTTACCTAGAACTTTCCACATAGCAGTAACTACAGGATATTGAGATGGATCATTTCACTTCATCCTAGTCATAATCATATGATGACAGTGCAGCAAAGTGGTCAAAAGCTTGGCCTTTAAAACCAACTGTCTTGTTTTATTCCTGAGTTCACTATCTTGGTGTGTTTTGTGGGGCAATTTGTTGACCTTTCTGCAGGTGTTTCCTCACCTAGCTAGTGAGTACAGGGATTCAAGTCCATTATTATTCTTCTGCAATTCCAAAATCCAAATAACCCTGCAAACCAAAATCCTTTTTACAACTCCTTCAGTACCTAAAAGGGACCCAACCTGAACTTCTCTTTGATGGCAAGACCGCACCCAATTAAATCGGAGCCTGTTTAGAATTTTAATGTATGCCACTTGGTATGACAATTCATGTTCCGCTGCAGAAATATTAATATGATTGCTATTATTTGTTCCAATTTTAAGGATAAGAACTCTAGGTTTCAGAGCGTAATAACTGCTCACCATCATCAGGAATGAAATCTATCTGACCCAAGTTTTATACTCTCCCAAGTTATGTTGTCTCCAGGGTGGGACAAATAAAGAAGTGAGTTAAACCACCTATGCGAATTTGCTAGACTTGGGAATCTGTTTAAAATATTCTTTCCCCATGGGATGCCTGGGTGGCTTAGCGGTTGGGCATCTGCCTTTAGCTCAGGGCTTGGTCCCCGAGTCCCAGGATTGAGTCCCACTTTGGGCTTCCCACATGGAGCCTGCTTCTCCCTCTACCTATGTCTCTGCCTCTGTGTGTGTGTGTGTCTCTCATGAATAAATAAATAAAATCTTTGTAAATACATAAATAAAATATTATTTTCCCTTAAAAATTCATAAAAAATTTGTGTAATTTAAACATTATTCAGTAAGGAAATGTGAAATAAAATTACTGTAGGCTTTGTGTTTGGTTTAGAAAGTAGTGTATTAAACTGAGCAGTATAAATGTTCTTCAATTTTATTTGCTTACTCATTCTTATTTACTCATGTACTTACTTTTAATTAAATAATGAATAAGTAACCACGCATAAATTATGCATATTATATATGTATATACATTATAATGCATATATATGTATTATATATACATCATATTATATAATGAATGCATACATATATAATATGCATAATTTAATGTGAATATTCATGAATGTGTTATGTATGTGGTCACTTTTATATATGAGAAGAGAATAGACTCCATTTAAGCAACTAAATTTGAGAGGATGTATCAGGGGCATCTGGGTGGCTCAGTGGTTGATCCTTTGGCTCAGGGCATGATCCCGGGATCCTGGAATCGAGTCCCACATAGGGATTCCCACGGGGGGTCTGCTTCTCCCTCTGCCTGTCTCTGCCTCTCTCTATGTCTCTCATGAATAAATAAATAAAAATCTTGATCTTTGCCATTCTACAAAAGACTGTTTTCCTTTTTATCTAGTACCCTAATCCTCCTCGTATGTATGCAAATAAATGTATTTTGCATTATTAAATATGTATATTGGCCATGAAATTCTGCATAAGATATATAGTAAGTATATAAATCCAGATGTTAAGTCAACAGAAGAGTAGAGAGAGTCTAGTGTAATGAAATAAACTCTCCCTAGTGTCATTTTAATTTCAGACTTTTAACTATAGTTTCCAACTACTGGTGATATTTTTGAGATTAATTCCTTGACAAAAACCCAGTGTGATAAAAGTTTTACTTTCCTTATATTTATCTTCAGTTCTTATTAAACATTACAAGGCATTTTGCTTTTCATTCTTTACATTTTACTAACAATGTATGTGTATACTCACATTGCTTCTAAAATAAGATGGATATTAACTTCTTCACTGATACAGAAAATATGCATAAAATAAAGTATTATTTAAATAAGTGTAATTAAAAAAACATTTTAAAATTGCTGAGTCCCAATTTTACAGTACAAAAATGCACAAGATTTTCACAGTGCTTTAAAAAGAAATCTTAGGCCAGAAGTTAGAGGTCATTTAACTTTGTCAAGGTCTAGAATTTCATTCATGAACATAGTTGAATCTAACTCTGATAACTTTGAGTGTCCATCAAGTTTTACAAAAGACATGACTTGAAATTACCTGTCATAATAATGGGTATTTATTAAAATGAATTTGGATAGCTTCTTTAATTTTAGATTTATTCTTTGTCTCCAACTTCCAATGTTTCCACATCACTCCCTACAGATTTCTCTCCCTTCTATTTTTGAGGGTACATGGTTTTGTCATATCTAATGTGAGAGTATTATTAGTCTTCCCAGCAGATTTCTCTCCCTGGAAAATTATGACATTTTAAAAGAAAATCACCAAATTTCAATATCCCTTTATTAATAGGGATTCTGAAATAGAATTTTTAAGACATATTCTGGCTGCTGGATATTTTCTTCTTGTCCTTCTTGATCTCTTCTTTACACTTTGTCATCTTTCCAGTGACCTGGGCCACTGACCTTAATTAATTCAAAGCATCCCGGAGCTTTCTGATGTCTGAGTCTCATTAGATTCAGTCAGTTGGAAGAACCAGTAGATTACAAAATTAGAGTAAAGCTGAGGCACTCATTAGCCAGGATTTTTCCCTACCTGTCACCGTGGGTTTCTGTGGCCCTCTACTGGAGGTGACATCTGTTGTCAGATAGCTCTTCCCAGAAAGCTAAACCCTTCCATATAACCCCATATAACTCCTTCCCAGGTTATATGACCATTCCCTTCAGTTCCCTCTGCTCCTCTAGTTGCTAGGACCAGATACTTTGGTGTCCTTTGGTAGCTTTCCCTTTCCTTATCTACAACTTTGGAAGTACTGACATTCATTTATTTGACTTTCATCAATTCTCTTGTTTTATGGGTAATCTTTTTCTTTTTTTTTTTTTTTTTTTTTTTTTTGGTAATCTTTTTCTGATGAATCCTTACTGTTGCAATAACTTGAGAAAACTGTGGTAGATTATAAAAAAGAGTGAAATTAGTTAATCAAATAGCCAAAGTAGTTAATTTTACATGCCAACCCCCAAACCACTGGGAAATTGATATACCATCTTGATATTTTAGGTTAAAGGATTATCACAGTTTATAAATCTGAATCTAGACAATTATATCTAGGGTTTTTGGACTTTTTTGAGGACAAGGTGCCCTGTTTTAGCATATGTGTTGAATATTCTCTGTTTTGTCCTCTAAATATAACCTTCACCCTTTTTTATCTTTCTCTGTACCCTGAGTAGCTGATGTCATAGCTGATATTATCATACAGTCCCATCTGAGCTCCCTTCACCTGTCACTTCTATTTGATGTTTATTAATCAATAACAACAAGAAATGAGAAAGGGATGAGAAAAGATAGCTCAGGGTATTTATTCTTACAACTCCTTCCCTGTTACCTCTCAGCCCTAAAGATGGTAATAATTCCCCAATATTGCTAGATGCTAACAGCTTCAGTATCTTTTCCTGGTTCTTTTACCTCTACCCACACCTTTGTAACCACCTTTTAATCAATAAACACTATTCAATTACAAATTTGTGTGTGTGTCTTCTGGTTCTTGCCATCGTTTTGACTGATTTAGCATCTGATTCAGTTACAAATTAATAAAAAAATATGGTGTCCTCATCCTATAATAAAATAATTGTTTTATTTTTTAAAGTGGCAGAGTAGAAAATTCTAAATTTTTAATATGGACATATTTTCTGCAATCCACAATCATTAAAACAACCTAGAAGGCTTTTTTTTTTTTTAACTTTTAAATTACCTTGAATCTAAAATGAAATATAGCTAGTTTTAAAAACAATAAAGAACAAAAAAATAACTAAGCAAAAACAAAAAAAGAGGGTTTATATCAATAGAATTGAGATCCAGAATGATTGTACATTTAGGATGTCTAAGAGGAATTTATAATCAGTGTCAAGAGTAAATTATACTGTCCCCATACACATAGACACACAACAACAACAACAACAGCAACAACAAAAACTCATTTGGATCTGTTACATGGCCACTCTAGTTACATCACAATATTATTTTAATTTGTTAGGTAATATGAGAAATATTTATATAATTTAGAGCATGATCAAACTAAGGTAATTGTTGATGTCAAAAGTTGGATTTGCTCAACTAAAGAAGTTGGAAGGAAAGTTGTTTTAAATTACACATAAACTCACTTTCAACATGTGTGAGTCTGTAACTCAGGGCAAAACACCTACAAAGATAAATGTTAATAAATATTCTGTTAATATCCATTTCTTGAAACATAATTCTGTAGCCTTCTGAGGTATGCAATAAATTGTGCTGAATGCCAAAGTTTGTGAGGCACTGACTGTTCATTTCGTAAAAAAGTAAATTGTAATGGAAAATTTAGCAGTCTGCAGTAAAATTTCTGAGGATACACTAGAACTGTCACGTATTTTTAGTGAATATAAAGTAATACTGTGTTTTCTATGTGCCTCATATTAAAACATGCACAGATTTAAAGGCTTACACTCATTTATAAAATAATCATATACTTCAACACCACCATATATTTAAAAGATAAAACTTATCTTTTACACATACCAAAAAAAGAAAAAAAACCCACAAAAACTTGCATCCTTCCTATAGAAATGTTTGTCAGTATTCTCTGCCTTTATGGAGATTATTTGCTAGTGATCATGCCAAACTATTGGATTTGCTAACTATTGGACTTAGTAGCCTTTGCTAATCTAATTTGATTGAAGGAGAGTCAGTGATCCTGATTTAACTCAAGAATAACTGTGACAAGTACCCTCTGCCACATTATATTTAGTAAATGCCTTCAAATATTTGAAAGGTGTCAAAACATATCAATCTCTTCAAATATAAAACTTCTGTCAAGGATAAGAATGTACTGGTTAAGGAGATGCAGTTCTTGAAGTTATATAACAAATTGTCTTCACTTGTTCATTTTTAAAATTAGTAGGAGTATATCTTTAGGTGGAATTCATTAATACCTCTTAAAATTAAATACTACCATTGTCCTATTTGAAAAGGTATTCTATTTCATTTCAGGTAATTGTGTTTTTTTTTTCTCCCCTCATTTAGATGCATAAAATTAACCAGGACTTTTACAATACATTGAAAACTTTTAGTTTTTAGGAAGACCCACATGGCTGATCTATGGTAATATAAAATATTTCAAAAATATCTAAAAGTATCTAATCTCATTTTTTTTTACATCTTTTATTTATTTATTCATGAGAGACACACAGAGAGAGGCAGAGACAAGGCAGAGGGAGAAACAGGCTCCATGCAGGGAGCCTGACGTGGGACTTGATCCTGAGTCTCCAGGATCATGCCCTGGGCTGAAGGTGGCGCTCAACCACTGAGCCGCCCAGATGCCCCTCTAATCTCATTTTTTTTCTAAGATAGCTATGTGCTGGTTATCAATTTATTGGTTCTTTGCTCCAAATTTACTCTTTTTGCCTGCTCTGTTAAAATGAATTTAAGTATTTTTTTCTTTGCTGGCTGACAATGAAATTGTGTCGGTGGAGAGCACTCATGAAGTATGAGGCCTAAAAGAAAAGATTTTTGCTTCCTGACCCTGGTGGGCTCCCTTGGCAAGATTCCATGGCTTGGGTGGCTCCCCTTAATCCTGCTTCCTCAGTGCCTACAGCTCCCCCAGTACGAGTCCCACAATGTTTCATGCTGTCAGTATGCCAGTGACCAGCAGTAAACCCTGGCACCCTGATTTAGGGAGTTTGGTAGCAGAGTGCCTCCAGCTAGCTCCTGGAGTGATAACAGCTTCTCCAGTGCTCTGCTCCTGCATTGAGCGGCGGCCAACAAAACCCAGTTGCCAACAGCTTCCCTTGGCACCTCAGTTTGGGTGGGATTATAAACATATTACCACCAGAAAAACCTCTCATGAGTAGCTTTTCTTGGTACACTTGAGAGCAGATTTCTAACAAGTTCCAGAGGAAAAACTTCCAGCAACTTCTACTGGCATGACACCACATGTGCTTCTTTGTCCTCTCAGAGGTACAGTTGTATCCTTCCCAAGAGGTCTGGATCTCATCCGTAGAAGTGAGGTTTTTCCTTGGTGTAGTGACTGCTCTCTATATCTGTTGCTCCTATATTCTTTAGAGTTCCTTTAACTTCTTACTAGCCCATCCCCTCGCTTGTTAATCTCTTGTTAGGTTATGGTTACTTACATTAAACATTTCCTCTTCAAATTACTGTGTTCTTTCTATCTCTTGATCGGGCCCAGATTGATACAATAAGTATTTTTAAATCAATGTTCATTGACCAGTCACTCTTTCCTACACTTACCTGAGTCCATATTTATGTGAAAAGAATTTGCAAAGAACTTTCAATAAGTATTTGGAATAAATTTTAAATGACAAGACTTTTCATCATTACCTTAAAATGCACAGTTTCAAAGGAAGCAATAGGTGGAGTATAACTGAGTCGCTAGTCAGGACCTACCCATCAGGGTACATATAAAGATATTACCTAACCTCTCCTACTACTTATGAGTGTCAAGAAACATTACTTTCCCTCAAATGAAGCATAAGTGGTATTCAGTTACTGGGAGAACAGTTGGCAAATTGGGCTTTGGAACATAAGAAATAATAATTGACATGAAATCCATCCATCCATTCTAGTTTGACAAAGATTTGGTTGTTTTCATTTTTTGGATTAATATGAACATTCATTTCATTTTCCCATTTTCCTCATTTTTAAATGTACAGATAGGAAGGTACCTGGGTGGCTCAGGATTGAGTGCCTGCCTTTGACTCAGGGCATGATCCCGGGTCCTGGGATCGAGTCTCACAATGGGCTTCCTGCATAGAGCCTGCTTCTCCCTCTTCCTGTGTCTCTGCCTCTTTCTCTGTGTCTCTCATGAATAAATAAATAAAATCTTTTAAAAAAATGTACAGATAGGGATAGATAAATAAATATAGGTATAGGTATAGGTATAGGTATAGGTACACACATATATCTATTTATATCTATCTATCTATCTATCTATCTCCTTATCTATCCTGTATCATCTATCTGAACTCTCTATACTATTGGCTCTGCTTCTCTGGAGAACCCTGACTAACACAGGGAGGAAGCTTTCTTTCTGAACACTATAAGGGTTATAGATTGGTGGTGGGAGTTGCTCTCCCACCCAAGCTGTGACCTCAGGGAGACGAGCACAGGCAAGATCAACCCTTAGGAGAGCTGTGAGGTAAAAAGGAAAATAAAAATCATTTTTTTTTACTCTGTCTACCATCTAGATAAATCAGAAGCTAGAGTAGGAGTCCTGGTTATTATAGTCAGTATAATTTATTCTATTATGATACAAAGTGAAGCAGAGAGAGTAGAGTGTAAAAGGTTCTGGAGAATATCCATCCCACTGACTAAGCCTGTTTGTTCCCCCACCTTAGTGGTTGGACTTTCTTTATACAGTCAAATTCCTGTTTTTGTGGAGATTAGCTAGAATCATTTCCTATTTCAGCAACAAAGACTTACGAGCATTGTATGTGCATTTAATTATAATAGGTATAGACACTGCTAGATTTTTCCCTAATGCCTCATTGCAGATGCTATCTACCCATATATCCTCCTCCTAGCTCATCTGTGATGGAGAGTTTCTACTGATACTGACAGTTTACCACCTCTAGCTCTGCATCTCTCTGACTTTGCTAATCCTTTGTGTAGGATATTCCAGAAATGTCAGAGATTTAATGCCTGGACAACCATCAATCACTAGGGGATGGAAAGTAAAAAATAAAAATTCCAATGAACCTATTATTGAAATAATCTTGAGATTCATTCTTCATGACTCTTTGTAAGGCTCCCTGTGGATTTAGCCACAGTTGTCCATGTTAGCAATCTTTTTTAGTAAAGTATAAATACATGAAATTCTTGCATCCTTGTCAAACATTTTCCTCTCTCTCACAGGAGATCTTTAAGTTTACCTCTCAAATAAACTACCTATACTTAATTCCCTGTCTCAAGTTCTGACTTGGTGATAGTTCTTGGCATTCTGTGGAATAACAATCACTCAATCTCCCACCTGTGGGGGAGTAGAATAAAGTAGAAGAAAAATAGAATTAATTGGCTTAGTCACCATTTCCAGCACTTGAAAAAAATGAGAGCTGTGATACATCAGAGTCTATTTTTAAGTCAATATTATAAATTTTTAAGTCAAATTTTTAAGTCAATATTATAGAAAAATATAGGTTTTCGTTCTCTTACATAACCAAAACATAGCAAAAGCCAGAAAGAACAAAGCAGATGTCAGCTGATTTAATTGAAAATTATCATCTCTGGCTTAGTCTCCAGAATTGGAATTTTCAGACCCAGAACAGAAAAATTGAAGAGGAGATCTGTTTCCTTTCAAAATAGACCCTAAAACACTACCGCATGCACATATAATAAATCTTACCCTAATCATTTCTCCAAAGAGACCTAAGAATATTTATCAGAGCAACTGTACATTTGGAAAACAAATATCCATATCTGTCAACATTTATTGAATAAGTTCTGACTTAACTCAGAATTAAAGGAAATCAAAATGCTATTATTTCCATTTATAGTGGGGGGCTACTAATAATTGATTAAAAAGTCCTATCATAAAACAATAAAAAATAAAATAAAATAATTTTTAAATATTTTATTTATTTATACACGAGACACACACACACAGAGAGAGAGAGAGGCAGAGACACAGGCAGAGGGAGAAGCAGGCTCCATGCAGGGAGCCTGACGTGGGACTTGATCCCGGGTCTCCAGGATCATGCCATGGGCTAAAGGCAGCACTAAACTGCTGAGCCACCCGGGCTGCCCAAAATAAAATAAATTTAAAAAATTTTAAAAACCCTTATTTTATGTCATCTCACAAAGAGTCCAGTGGACTCATGGATTCATTCTATGGTCATTTATTTGGCCTTTGTGTTGAGTCATAACTGGCAGTAGATCGTAGCACTATCGCATTAGTTCTCTAACTATGGAGAAAATGTCATTATGGTTAGAAGGTTAATTGAAAGCTCCTGAAATCTCCCAACTCAGCCCTATACTAGATGAGATAGCAACAAGTATTGCTACTTTCAAATATTTAAAAGGTACAAGGCTAATAGTTTACATGTCATTTAATACTCAGTTCACCAGTCTGGCCCCTAAAAAAAACGACATGGATCATGTTAAATGACAGTGCACTATTCTAAATTTGTCTAATTGCTGGCGACAACTGTAGCCATTAGATCAAATGTGGTATCTTTCATAGACAGATTAGCACAGCTTCTAGCATTTGATAATAGATATTGATTTGGTTTTTTTTTTTCTATCCCTTCAGAAAAGTCCATCAAAAAAAGTTCACATTCACAAGGGATTTCTTAGCTCAGGTCAAAGTTATCTCCCATGATCTCCATCCCAATACACAACCTGAAGGGACAATGGTCTTCTTGATATTCTGTGGAACATCTTGAAAATCCATTTTATTAAATTTGTTTTGTTAATCAGGCATGATAAACAGGAAGTGGCTGGTATCTAGGTGTCCTGTTTAAGCAGAAGCATGCTGGACATTGAGAAATCAGCAGTCTGCTGCGTTGATAAAGATTTTGGGGATCCAGTGTGGTGTGTATCCTGAAAATATCCCATCTCGTACATCTTACTTTTTTTTTTCTCAATAAACTTTTGTTTTAATGGGTCTCAAAATTCTGTGACAGATTTTTGGTGAAGTTGTTTCCACTAAAAACTACTGATTTTAAAAACTAATAACTTAAAACTGCCACACATGCACACACACACACACACACACACACAAAACAACAAGTGGTCCACAAAATATTATCCTTTCCTTCTGAAGGTTTTACGATGCATTGGTATCATTAACCAGTCTTACTCTTAAACGGCCAATTGACACAAACAGTTCTGAGGCTGTTCTTCCACCATTGATTAAAACTGGGGTGGCAGGTATTGGAGATAATATTCATTTAGCCTTCTGAGCTTTCTGGGCAGACTTGGTGACTTTGCCAGCTCCAGCTGTCTTCTTGTCTACTGCTTTGATGACACCCACAGCAACCGTCTGTCTCATGTCACGAACAGCAAAATGGCCCAGAGGAGGAGAGTCAGAGAAGCTCTCAATCCACATAGGTTTGCCAGGAACCATATCAAGAATGGCAACATCCCCAGATTTCAAAAACTTGGGACCATCTTCCAGCTTTTTTCCAGAACAACGATCTATCTTCTCCTTCAGATCAGCAAACTTGCAAGCCATGGGAGCTGTGTGACAATCCAGCACAGGTGCGTATCCAGCACTGATTTGGCCTGGATGATTCAGGATAATCACCTGAGATCAAAGCCAGCTGCTTCCATTGGTGGGTCATTTTTGCTGTCACCAGCCACATTGTCATGACGAACATCTTTGACAGATATGTTCTTGACATTGAAGCCCACATTGTCCCCAGGAAGAGCCTCACTCAAAGCTTCATGGTGCATTTTAACAGGCTTTACTTTAGTTGTAACATTGACCAGAGCAAAGGTGACCACCATGCCAGGCTTAAGAACACCAGTCTCCACTCGGCCCACAGGGCCAGTACCAATACCACCAATTTTGTAGATGTCCTGGAGAGGCAGACCCAAGGGCTTATCAGCTGGATGAATTGGCAGCAGAATGCAATCCGAGCTTCAAGCAGTGTGGGCCCACTGGTATTTCCATCTTTACGGGTGACCTTTCATCCCTTGAACCAAGGCATGTTAGCACTTGGCTCCAGCATGTTGTCACCATTCCAACCAGAAATTGGCACAAATGCTACTGTGTTGAGGTTGTAGCCAATTTTCTTAATGTAGGTGCTGGCTTCCTTAATGATTTCCTCATATCTCTTCTGGCTGTAGGGTGGTTCAGTGGAATCCATGTTGTTAACACCAACAATTAGTTGTTTTACACCCAGTGTGTAAGCCAGAAGGGCATGCTCACGGGTCTGCCCATTCTTAGAGATACCTGCTTCAAATTGACCAACACCAGCAGCAACAATCAGGACAGCACTGTGAGCCTGAGATGTGCCTGTAATCATGTTTTTGATAAAATATCTGTGTCCTGGGGCATCAAGGATGGTCACATAATACTTGCTGGGCTCGAATTTCCACAGGGAGATATCAATGGTGGTACCACGTTCATGTTCAGCTTTCAGTTTATCCAAGACCCAGGCATACTTGAAGGAGCATCTCAGCAGCCTCCTTCTCAAACTTTCCAATAGTTCTTTTGTCCAATCCACCACATTTGTAGATCAGATGGCCAGTAGTGGTAGACTTGCCCAAATCTATGTGTTCAATGACGACGATGTTGATGTGAGTCTTTTCCTTTCTCATTTTGGTTTAGGTTTAGCTGTGGTTTTCACAACCCCTGTGTTCTGGCAGCAAACCCATTGCGAAAGAGTACATTTTACTTCTAAGAAAGGAACTCATAATTAGTGACACCTACAAATTTTTAAAGTATTATATAGCACGCTTGGAAATATTGCTCCAAACAATTTAATAAATTACTTGGAAGTCTTCCATGCTTGAATAGATCTCAAATAAAAGATGTCTCTCGAGCAGAGCCAGACTCTGGTGTAAGCTGTTACTCAGACCACATAACCTAGCAAGCACAAGTATACTATAAGTAACCAAGGTAGATAAAGGTATCTGTGAGGAAACACCCTTTAGGCGAATTATGATGCAGACCCTTATAATTCCAGAATAAAGTCCTGTTTTCTGCAGAAAAGAATTACTCAATATTGGAAAATAAACTCTTGATGTGTTTCTAGACCCTAGTGGAGTCTGAGGACCCAGTTATGGACCAAAATCAGATATTCCCATCACGAGTTGAATGCCATAAGATTCTACAAGTAGTAGAAGTACTCTGTAAGGCTTACAAAGATAATTAGGAAATGGTCAGTGATTTGACTGATGGTCAGTGACTTCAAAGGAACACAACCGAATAATGTAATCGACGAGTTAGGGGGGAAAAGCATATGCGTGGAACTATATGAGTAAATAGTGTGAAGATCGTTGCTAATAGTGGCTCTACCCACCAAAAGACATCCACTGCAATGGTGATGCTGAAAAACCGGGTAGATAACATGATCCATCTGGTGGGTATTAACTAGTTTTTAACTTAGGATACTGCAGTGTTTGAAAAATAGTCTCATGCATAGAGTAGTCATGGTAACTAACACGAATATAAACTAGACAGGTGTAACCACATGTGTTCTTTCTTGTTGTGGTTTATCTTACAGATGGAATCTGCTAAATTGTTCTATCAGCTTCAAAAGCCAGCATTGAGCACTTGACATGATATGATTTTTAGGAGACCAGTCAACCATTTGTAAAGCTGGTTACATCAAACATCTTCCAACATAGAGAAGGTAACAAGTTTTTCTCACTTGAATTGACATTTTGTATATGGAATTGTCTTTCCTGCCCTTAGCAATTTCTCACTCAGTGCTTCTGCAGAACTGTTACCTGAGAGATGACAGTATCTGATATAACAATATGAGATCTCACATAACATCCCTTTTGAACAAAGGATCTATTCTGCAGTGATGGCGATGCAATTATAATTGAATTGAACCATGGGATCCTCTAATTCTACCGAAAACTGCATCACCTGCAAGTTCATAGAGCATTGGTATATTCTTTTAAAAGTTCACCTCCACCCACAGAATGGGAATGACACATTGTGTGGATAAAGTGATGTTATATTTGTGTACACAGTTATCATTACATCTTGCTGAGATCTCAATAGCTAGAACACTTAAATCCAGTAATCAGGGAGGTGATGTTTGCATTGGCTATTACCTTCACGGTCAGGGACCAATTGCAAAAATTGATTCCCACTCCTTCCAGTCTGAGGGGTTAGTGATTCTAGAACCTATGAGAAAACCCCTTCTAGTGAATTAAATTTATGGATGTTTCCAGGTGATTTTAGTCTCCAAAAGCTGACACATCAGCAAGCTAAAAGAAAGGCATTACTGTATTGGTAAGTGAATTTCATAGTTATTGAGACTCTGTGCATGTTGTTATATAATGGTAAAAGGGAAGAGTGTCTGGAACTCAGCAGATTCGCTGGAGTACCTCTGGGTATTTCTAAACTTAACAATAAAAATCAACCTACTGAAGTGCTACCCAAAGATAAGAGCTACAACTGATTGAGAAATGATATAAAGTTAATTAAGCCTAGGTATACTTGCTGCACAAGGATTCTAGAGTATGGATTTACATTCCAATGTTACTATGGCTAGTCATCACTTGAAAGGCTCCATTATAGAGATAACTCAGTGTAGGTCATGGGCAAATTTGAATCCTGCAATGGGTGGAGTATTAAAGTCAAGGTAGATGTACTGCTTTGTATTGTTGCAGCCACTTTTGAGTCCAGTTGATGGTATTTTCCAACAATACTGAGAGCTTTCACCTTAATATGTGTCTCCTTGCTTTTCTGACCGAGGGCTTCTTATTGCACCATGTGAACAAGTTCACCAGTTGAATAGCAGTAGAATACCAGAGATTTAAGGCTTTGTACCCAGCTGTCAATTCACGAGGAACAGAAGCCAGAGGTTAAATATTTTCATCTCCTTATCTTTCCTTAGAGCAATCCTGAGGTGCAGTCTACATGGTTTCCCTGATACTTCCAAGAGAATTGAGTTTTAATTGCCCATCTCATAATCTACTCATATAACCATATTTTATTGGGTATCCTCTATTTCCTCTGACATTTTTTTCTACTCCCTCACCTATATCCCCCAAATGCACCTATAACATACTCTTTGCTTCAGGGACTCCTCCTCAGGAAAATCAAACTAATGTGTCTCCAGTTTCCTAGAAAATATAACAGATCTGCATTATAATACTGACTTTATATATTATAGAGAAATAATATATAAATCAATATAATATGTATAATATTATATATATCAGGGAAATATACACATTAATATATATTACCCTGTAAATATACAGGGTATATTTGTATTTTACAAGGTAATATATATATATATATATATATATATATATATATACATATGTATATATATGTATTACCTTCCCATTCAGTTTTCCATCCCTTCCCCTATGATCCTCTATGCTGTTTCTTTTATTCCACATATGAGTGAAACCATATGATAATTGTGTTTCTCTGATTGGCTTATTTCACTCAGTATACAGGGTAATATATATATATATATATATATATATATATTACCCTGTAAACATAGTATTGGTCCTTGATTTTGCTTTCTTCTCTTTTGTTCATATGTATCATGTCAGATCTCTCCAGAATAGTTAATCAGTGAAAGATGAATGTTTAAAGTCTTATTCAGTCCCATCTAGAATTTATCTCTTGCATTATAATGGTCATAGTAATCCTGTTGTAACATTTCATCCTTTCATACAAAAGTAGTAATCCTTCTTGCTTTTGGGACATACTGTTAAAATTGCTGCTTTAACTATTAGCACATTCTTAAAAATGAATAGCAAATCACATACTAAGACCAGGAACTAATCTCTCAAGCAGAACAAATTTAAAGAGAGAAGTCTGTTGCTTTGAAAAAATATCCCTCCAAGGGTACATGAACAGATACAATCAGACTATGAATTATGTTTCTCAGTGTAAATGTTAGTGTCTGCTAGTATTCTATTATTTTATGATCATTGAAATGATAACAGCTTAATTTGGGGGTTAGAAAATTAATTTAAAAAAAGAAAATTAATTTTTATATAAAATTATTATATTAGAATTGTAAGTAAAAAGTATGCTTTGAACTTTTAAATATACAGTGTGACTATCAGTATGTAAGATAGGTAAGGTAACTATTTTTAAGAAAAGTGGGGTAACCTGGAATTTGGATATAACTGGGTAAACAAAATATTTGAAAGTTTGCATTAAGAGACAAATTAATAATTATTCAAAAATTATGTCTAGAATAAATGACATTCTAGAAAAAATACCTCAAAAATTAATACTATTTTCATTACAGGGACTTTGGGATAATTTTTTGTACTGTTTCATATTTTTGTTTTTTAATCTAAATTCAATTAACCAACATATAGTACATCATTAGTTTCATATGTAGAGTTCAATAATTCAGCAATTGCATATAACACCTAGTGTTCACATCATGTGCCCTCTTTAATGCCCATCACCCTATTACCCCATGCCCCCACCTACCTCACCTTCAGCAACCCTCAGTTTACTTTCTAAAGTTAGGAGTCTCTAATGGTTTTTCTGCCTCTCTGATTACTTCCCATTCAGTTTTCCCTCCCTTCCCCTATGATCCTCTGCGCTGTTTCTTTTATTCCACATATGAGTGAAACCATATGATAGTTGTCTTTCTCTGATTGGCTTATTTCACTCAGTATAATACCCTCAGTTCCATCTGCGTCAATGTAAATGGTAAGATTTCATCCTTTCTGATGGCTGAGTAATATTCCATTGCATATATATATATACCACATCTTCTTTATCCATTCATCTGTCAATGGATATCTCAGATCTTTCCACAGTTTGCCTATTGTGGACATCGCTGCTATAAATATTGGGGTGCAGTTACTCCTTTGAATCAATACATTTGTATCTTTGGGGTAAATAATAGTGGTATTTTCTGAACTATTTTACTGAATGCAAATTGATCAATAAAATATCCAAAATGCTATTTACAAAAGAATTCAATATTTCAGATATCATTAAAATATAAATGCTAAAGAGTATGCAATGCCATCATAATCATTTCAAGGTAGAAATGATTGAAAAGCTATTTAATCTACATACTAAGTACTTGAATATTCAGCAACTGTTTTAAAATATTATGTATAGTTCCTTGTACATTTCCTCTTTTTACATCTTACATCCCTTACAGAATTAATGTGCAATAGTGCTTTCTGAAATTATATTCTAATTTCAACATTTTTTTCTGTCCAATCAGGTAAAGTTACTAGCAACTTGTGAACATTTGGTATGTGGCTAGTATGACTAAACCTGACTGTTGAAAATTTTATTACTTACATCTTGGACCACATGTGGCTAATGGCCACCATACTGGACAACATAGTTTTATGCAATTTAAAGTCATGAGTGCAGAGATTAGCTTTGAATTAATTATAATTAACTTTGAATTATAACTTGAGTATTAAAATTTAAAAAGTGGAGACTGATTTGTCTGTAAATATGAAAATGTTCTGAGCCCAGAAAACACAAAGTCTATTTAACTGCCTGAGCCTAGATTCCATGATTTTTGTGGTGTATGTCATCAACAGGTTTGAATACTCAAGAATCACTTAATGGAAATTAAATATGTACTGTAGGTGTGTGGATTTTACTTTTATGTTTTGTGGTTGGAAGATCAGGTAGGGTTTGAATTCACAATTAAACTTAATGTACCTTTGTGAATGAATGCAACTATTTCTTAATTGAACATGTTACGATATTGAACTATTTTATTGAACTAATAAAAAGACTAATATTAAGGGGGCAATATGTCATTGGATGCTTAGAGGAAGTGAATGAATAATTTAATTTAATATTGAGTACTTTAGAACAAGAATACATGTATTACAAGGTAAAATGATCATTACTGCTGATTAAAATGAGCCACTACGTTTATATATATGTGTGTGAATGTTGAATTCTCCTAAATATGTTTAGTATATGGTTTTTTTCTTTCTAAATATGTCATGTATAGATATAAAATGTTTGCATACATTTGAATATAATTAATCCCTTCAGTAAGGTAATACTGTAGAATTTTTACAAATTATATACATGTACCTTATTATATTCATCACAAAAATGAAGGAATTGATGATCGTGGTGAAGTAAGGTCATTGCAACTTTTCAAACGTTGTATTAGAAGAGCAAGATATTGAGAATAGCATATTCTAACTTCTCTTTGGTAACATTAAGTAAATCACTTAAACACTCCTGAAAAGTGCTTTCAAAAATGTTAATTAGATAATAACCAAAATTCATTTTAATCTAAAGTTTCAAAGGGCATAAAGGTTGAATAAATTCTAATGATATTGATAATAACCATCTGTACTATTTACCTGTGTATGTATTCATTCATAAGAGTTAATTTAATTCTGAGAAAAAAAAAAAAAAAACATGTGCTAGGCACATAAACTGAGAATATTACAGCAATACATGTATTCACTTTCTTATATCACAAGAATGCACCAATTTGTTTTCTTACTTTAGTCTAATATTCTCTCTTCAAAATAAACTACATTTCCTTAGAAGTAATAATAAATAAAAAGTCACTGGTCATTCTGGGTGCCTCCTGGGACATTTCAGCAGTATTTATTATCCACCCACAGTTGTAATAGAGTATGACTATATTTTTTGATGTTTGATTGCTATTTTTTTTTTAGATTTTATTTATTCATGAGAGACAGAGAGAGAGAGAGAGAGAGAGAGAGAGGCAGAGACATAAGCAGAAGGAGAAGCAGGCTCCATGCAAGGAGTCTGATGTGAGACTTGATCCCGGGACTCCAGGATCACGCCCTGGGCCAAAGGCAGGCACCAAACCGCTGAGCCACTCAGGCGTCCCAAGATTGCTGATCTATTTTAAACCTACCTCTCAAAAAAAAATAAAAAAAAATAAAAAATAAAAAAAAATAAACCTACCTCTCTCTCTCTTCTGTTCCACATCTGAAGGAACTAAAAAAGCCTGGATGATTCCCCTTTGGTGGAAGATTCAAATGTTGCAAATCCCTGCACATGTGAGAATCCTCTTCTTTCTCTGCTTGCTCAATACACCTTTGGACTTACTTGTAAGTTCCTCTGCTCTCTTAAAAAAAAACTTGTTGTGTGAGTTATACATATTTTATATTCTCTTGTTGTGTATGTGCTGTCATCAGTCTTGAGGCATGAACCCATTTTGAATGAGGGTCCATCCTGTCTATTCACAGTGGCTACAACAATTGACACAGTATTCAGAGTGGAGAGATGATGACCACCATCCTCCGTGATCTTTCTTCTCTTGTTTCGTTTGCTACTGGCTTTGATGCCTGCTCAAAGCACGTATTTTGAGCTGCTGGTAATTGCTGGCTAGCTTGCACTTTGACATCTTCTGTCTTGTGTTATATTTGCTGAGTATTATCAGATTTGTTATAGATACTGCCCACCTAAGTCACAAGTGTTGATAATTGGTATTTAGAGGCAGATTTACTGGATTGAGTCCCTCCTTCTAGTGGCCCGGGGTCATCTGCTTTGGTCCATAACTATCTGTGTGTCTCAGATGGAATTGTGTGTATCAATTCGAGCATATGCTATGTTTGACCGTAGACCAGAGGAATGATTCTTACCCTATGCCAGTTGTTTGTGTGCCTCAATCTGGTATCGGATGCCATTCTACAGAGCACTCAGATAAAAGATTTATACCATGTAAATAGCTGCTTTTGTGGAGGAAAAACACCCACTACTCACATTGCTAAGATCCACATTTCTGAAGGCAAATGGTTCACCACGCTCCTTCAAAAGAACTTTGTTATTGTCACTGCTACCTATGTCTATATTACCAAAAATAAACTGATCCCCAGAATTATAAAGGAAAACACTCATGGCACCCCTGTGGCAGAGCTAAATAGTTAATTCAGTCATTACCATGAGGGAGGCATTTAACTCTGATGATGCTGATTTTAGGCTCTCTGGAGGAAGAAACATAAATATAAGCAAGTAACAGTAATGAAGGAAAGAAAGAGAGAGAAACAGAAAAAAAAGAGGGAAGAAAAAGAAAGAAGAAAAAGAAAGAAAGAAAGAAAGAAAGAAAGAAAGAAAGAAAGAAAGAAGAAGAAGAAGAAGAAGAAGAAGAAGAAGAAGAAGAAGAAGAAAGGAAGGAAAGAAGGAAAGAAAGAAGAAAGAAGAAGAAAGAAAGAAAGAAAGAAAGAAAGAAAGAAAGAAAGAAAGAAAGAAAGAAGAAGGAAGGAAGGAGGAAGGAAGGAAGGAAGGAAGGAAGGAAGGAAGGAAGGAAGGAAGAAGGAAGGAAGGAAAGAAGGAAGGAAGGAAGGAAGGAAGGAAGAAGGAAGGAAAGAAAGAAAGAAAGAAAGAAAGAAAGAAAGAAAGAAAGAAAGAAAGATATAAAGAAAAAAGAAAGAAAGAAAGAAAGAAGAAAGAAAGAAAGAAAGAAAGAAAGAAAGAAAGAAAGAAAGAAAGAAAGAAAGAAAGAAAGAAAGAAAGAAAAAGACAAACAGATGGGCTGCTGGGAGGCTGAGTTGGTTAAGTGTCTGCCTTTGGCTCAGGTCATGATCCTGGAATCTCCAGGATAGAGCCTTGCACCAGGCTCCTGGCTCAGTGGAGAGTCACTTCTCACTCTTCCTCTACCCCTCCCCCTGCTTGTGTTTTCTCTCTCTTTCACTCTCTTGCTCTTAAATAAATGAATAAATAAAATATTAATAAATAATATTAATAAAATATTTTTAAAGAAAGAAGGAGGGAGGGAGGAAAGAAAAAAGAAAGGTACCTGACCCATTATGACCCAAAGAAATCCAAAATTTATTAAAGTAATTTATACAACAGATTAAAAGGCATAGATTGGTTTTCCCACCATTAAAATATAGATTCTGATTTAACTTTAACATCTGCTGAAACACATAATTGGCAAGCCTTCATGGCCTTAATCAGTGTAGGGGTTCAAATTTAATTTACACCTGAGGAGCCCACTAAATTTAAACAAAGTGCTGCTATAATCTTAGGGAAGTTACTGAACATAAAACAAAACAAATAGGCATGCATCATTTTAACTAATGTAACTATGGCCTTGCCTAAATTCCCCATAGTCATAGCACCCATTGCCCTAAAATATCTCATAGTGCACTTGGGCACTCTGATCTAATGAGTAATAAATTAAAATTAAATTAAGTCTTGGGCACTTGCAAATTGGTTTGACAAATTAAGAATCCATGGTCCTTCTCCTGTAGACAAAATGGTTAATATAAAACAATGTAAATCCAATCAAGGATTTTTTTTTCTTTTTTTTTCCAATAAAGGATTAAAAAATCATCATAGAAGACCTATTCCACAGAAGAGTAATTATTCTCACTATGTCTCCACAGTCCAATCTGATTTGTTCTTAAGCTTGGAAAGAATGAATGGGACTCACATGGATCACCACAACATTAATGCCACTTAACTCCAGGAACCCACCCACTGAGATTTCCATAACCAATATTATGGGACTACTGACTCTATCCAATCAGCAACTGGTAAATATTTTGCTGTTATAGTGTGGACTAATATATTCTCTTTAATACCACTTTCAATATCTATGCAGATGAAGAGATAGCATATACTTTACCTGGATATATATAGGTACCCCCATAGCTTTGACAGCTCATGCAACTTTTGTAGAGGAATTCCTTAACCATATGTAATTTCTGCCTGGGGGTACAAGTATAAATGTGTACTGAAGACATTCTTCTCTGAGGACATTAATCGGACATATTCAGAACATAAACATATTCACAGGGGCTCACCAAACAAGAAACAAGCATGGTCTTCCACAAAGCAAAGACCTACTACCTCATTTAAATTTCTGAAAACTATGTGATAAACTGAGGACCACCTCATCCCTGACATTGCCAAGAAGCAGCTATTGACCTTCTCAAAGCCCACAATGTTAAAAAGAGCCCATTACTTTTTAGCATTTTTTTGTACAAATTGTACTTAAGATAATTGTACTTATTCTATTATTTGCAAAAGAGCCATATTGAATGAGATTCCCTTCAACTAAAGGAACGCTACCTATACACATTGCAATTCAGCAGGCACTGCCTTTAATGCTAACAGATACTCTTTCACTATAGAGGCCTTAAAAACTTTGTCTCCTGACTGTTAGAGTCTTTAGCCTGTAAGTTTATTGCTATAAGTTGCATGGATTTGTGATGGAAGAAACTGTACCTTTTAGTTCTTGGTCCCACGATATGTCCTTAGGTTGACAATTCCCAAACCTTCATACCAAGTGACCCACTATATCTTGGATCGTGGAAGCCATAAAACAAATTCAGAAGAGCTGTGAAAGCCTTTTTGCTACAGGATGGAAGTAAAAAATGGAACCTCTTGTATATTCTACCTGGGGTTGTTCCACAGCTATTGCCAGATGTCAGGTTGTTGGAGAAAGTCACCTCTTGAGCAGCTTGGGTGGCTCAGCGGTTTAGCGCCACCTTCAGCCCAAGACATGATCCTGGAGACCAGGGATTGAGTCCCACATCAGGCTCCCTGCATGGAGCCTGCTTCTCCCTCTGCCTGTGTCTCTGCCTCTCTCTCTATCTCTATCTCTGTGTCTCTCATGAGTAAATAAAATCTTAAAAAAAAAAAAAAGAAAAGAAAGAAAAGAAAGAAAAGAAAAGAAAAGAAAAGAAAAGAAAAGAAAAGGAAAAGAAAAGAAAAGAAGAAAAGAAAAGAAAAGAAAAGAAAAGAAGAAAAGAAAAGAAAAGAAAAGAAAAGAAAAGAAAAGAAAAGAAAAGAAAAGAAAAGAAAAGAAAGGAAAAGAAAAGTCACCTCTTTTCCAGACCTCCTGGCAACCCAAGGAGCCCCCTAAGGTCAACTAAGTAAACAAAGAATGGAGTTGTGTAATCTGCAAATGGTGTCACTATTATCACACATCATGGAGCATAGAGAGAAGTTACTGTTTTCCATCTATTAACCAGGAAATTCTGTTTAAAAAAATGAGGCCCAAGGGTCTTCACAATTGATCAAACATCAGTTGGTCATCCTAGCACTGGATCCTCTAGCCAACCATCAGCCCCATTTGCACAGACTTTTGGGCCACTCTCAATGGTAAAGTAATTGGCCAATGCCGATTATGGTAGAATGAAGCATAGACCCAGGAATGATGTTATGAGTAGATATGAGATAAAATTAAGTAGAATATTCATGTTACAATGTAGATGGTAAGTATAAGAATATTCACTGTGAAAATACTTCTAATATTGCTGTGTTTTTGAAAACTTGCATGCTAAATATTGTAGAGAAATATTCCAAAAAGCTAAAGAAGGGAGAGGGGAAAAAATAGACTAAAGAAAAAAAAAAAAAAAAAAAACTCTTGCCATACTTTTGTTTTGATAGAATCCTGATTTGAAAACAAACCAACTATAAAGAAAATTTTTGAGAAAGTTGGGAACATTTAAATATGGATTGGGATTTAAATGATACCATTTAAAAATGTTTTATATATAATAAGAACATCACTTTCAGATAGGAAATATACTTAAAAGATACATTACTAGAGTTAAGCTATATGATATATACAATATGCTGAAAATGTGAAGTGGTTCAGCAATGTAACTACATAAGTAAATAGAGGATACAGACAGAGATATAAATGGACAGAAGTAAATATAACAAAAATTACTTAACCTATGTGGTAAGTTAAAAATCATAATCATTCTCTCTCTCTCTCTCTCTCTCTCTCTCTCTTTCTCTCAACTTCTGGCTATTTTGTATTCTTAACATATAGTCTTGGAAGGAAATATGAGAAGTGCCCAGATTTAACTGTTGATTGGAAATTAGAACTCAGATAATAGAAACTGGTGCACTTGAATAATTTTACAATAATTTTAAAAGTGGATATTTTAGATTTAAAGGCCTTTTCTCACTTTTTTTGTAATTTTGTTTTTCTTTTCACTTTTTGATTGTGTAAGTCAATTCCAATAGGTATTCTTGTAGGTAATAGTTACATTGTTACTTCCTTTAGTTTTGTGACTGTTGTGTCTTACATCTGTCTTTCTGCTATTTTCCTTTTCATATAAAGTGATTGTCTTCTGAGAATTCTTAATTTACTTCAAAGAACTTCACTTGCTGTTTTGACCACAAGATGTCCCCTGCCACCATCTACTAGAGTGAATTGCATTGTAAACTGTCAGTAGCACTATATTTATTAACACTGTATTTAAAGGATTCTATGTATTGATGTAATACAAAACCTAGAGAGATTTTCTTCTGAAATGAGATGAATTGATTAGAAAAGACTGACCAGTATGCAAACAAACAAGCAAGTAAAACTAATTTTAAATTTACATATAGTTAAACCTGCATGAATTTGAAATGAGAGGGATCCCTGGGTGGCGCAGCGGTTTAGCGCCTGCCTTTGGCCCAGGGCGCGATCCTGGAGACCCGGGATCAAATCCCACGTCGGGCTCCCAGTGCATGGAGCCTGCTTCTCCCTCTGCCTATGTCTCTGCCTCTCTCTCTCTCTCTCTCTGTGTGAATATCATAAATAAATAAATAAAATTAAAAAAAAATTTAAAAAAAAAAAAAAAAAAAGAATTTGAAATGAGAAATCTCACTAGGTGTCAATATCATGTACTGACATGAGTTGCTAAGGAGAACAAGAGATGCCCTCTTTCAGGGATAGCTGTCATAGTAGCATTCTACAACATAAAAAAAAAAAAAAAAATTCCAAGTACTATCTCTTTTTTGCTTTACACTATTTTTTTGTGGACCGAATGTTTATTCCCTACCCCCAATTTACATGTTGAAACCCTAATCCCAATATGACAGTTTTTGGAGGTGAGACTTTGGGGAAGTAAATAGATTTAGGTGAGATCATGAGTGTGGAGCTACTATGATCATATTAGTGACCTCATAAGGGAGGAAGAGACACCAGAGCTCTCTCTCCGTCAAGAGGTTACAGTGAAAAGAGCTTAAGTTACCCAGTCCATGTTATTTGGTTATATAATAGCCTAAGAAGACTGAAAAAGGATTCCATCTCCCAGGAAAATATAAACATTTCTCAAAGGCATTATCATCAGCTGATAATTTACCATAGATTAACAAACTATTTCAGTGTTAAAGAATAAAATCAGAATCCTAAGAAGCAAGTCGGAAGGCCACTCAAAAATGTGATAATTTTAAGATATTGTGTCTTGAAACTCACTCTTCTCTATCCTTTTTTGTGCTGCTTGTATGGGGGACTCTGCCAACACCTCTTTCCTTTGTCAGCTGGTTACCTACAATTTTAACTTTTCCAATAGGAACACCCAGGGCATCACCTGCATGCTGCTGGAGGAATAAGCACATGCTCCTTTATGTTCTCCTGCTGGATCATGTCAGCCCCACTTCACCAATGACTCTACGGGTGAGTTCTGGTTAGAATTGATTCCACACTGCTATTACCAGTCCCATGAAACGTCATCAGAGGCACCAACACCAGCTCTACTCCCATGATTTGGATCTCAGTACTTATAGATCTAGAAAGCTCTCCATCAGATAAACAGAGTGACACCCAGGCTTGGGGTGGGATGTTGTCAGTGTGCATAGAAAACATCTTCTGTACCTAAAACTGGCCTCAGAGGAGACCAAGAAGTTAGGGAAAAGTTCCTCTCCACATTGACTTCTATAGTCCATTCATTCAAATTCGCCTATGTTATACAATGAGTTTCTTCTGTCATGGATGCTTTGGAATTCACAGTTAAACATGTCTAAAATGATGTGACATCAGAAGTAGAAGAAGCAATGGCCCCTGCTGTAACAACCACTCCCAAGACTGTAGGCAATTATCCATCTCCTCTAGTAACCCTCACCCTGGGCTAGCACTTCAGCTGACTGTTTTCTTGTTGAGTAGGGTGATGTAGATAGGGACCCCTGCTAGTTTTGACCCTCCTCTTTTTAGCCCTTGTCAGGCCATGGTCATTGCAATGACCAGTTAGTAGTTGTCACAAGTTTGGAAATACCCACAGATAACTCAATGAATTCTATTCCAGTCTTTCTCTTTCCTGTCCTCATTTTGTAGCAAGATCTCGAGTATCTCACTATACTCCAGAAAGTTTACCCATTAATAGAGTAATGTCTTCCCTTGGTTGCTGGTCCATCTGCTTTAAGGGCCCAAATGAACTGATAGTATTCATAAATTCAAATAATGAAAATTATTCCTCCACCTCAGGGAGACCAGGATAATCAAATCCTTACAGACTAAGAGGGATGGGAAACAAACTATTCAACTGATTACTTAGAGTGATGAGAATAGAAATCAACCCGACTATCACATCTTGATTTCTGGATCAAAGTCTTATCAGCAAGATATAATTACCATTGGTTTAACATCTATACCATGTGGTGTCTTACACACTACTCCTACAATTTATGTTTCACACCCTATCTGGTGATTTAGCTGAGCTTTTAAGAAAGTATCAATGCTCTACTTAACACTGGCACTAGCACCAGTCTGGCAGTGACTTGTCTCCTGATTCTGAGCCTCAGCTCTTCAGGATCTTTTTAAATATAACAGTCTTGACCTTCATCCATTCAATCTTTTTGATCCCATAGGTGGTAAGTGTTTCCTGCAGTTATTGTGTCTCTGATACCTTAGTGTCCACCCTATTTTTTTTCTTTCAACCCTTCATTACCTGTTCAGAAAATTCTTTATCTAAACTTTGTTAAAACAACTAATGCAATTTCTGCTTTCCCAACTAAAATTAGAAGAGGTAGAGAGGTAGCTGATGAAGAAATTAGTAATGTCAGAAGAATTATAGGCATATTGGGGCAATGTGTCAAATTGAGTTCAAGGCAGTCAGAGAGAAATTCAACTCTCTTAGAAAGAGTCATCACTTTTAGTGGGGCCAAAGGAAAAACATAGAAATAGCTTGGCACTCAGCAATATTAAGAACTCTGCTAGATGATATGCTCTAGAATAGGTCATATAAAGGTTCAAATTGTCTTTATGAGGAGTTATAGCAACCAGACCTAGCTATAATCAACTGATAGAATTATTGGTGGTCCCAGTGACTGGGAGTTCCTGCTATGACGAAGGACCAGAGAGGCTACACATCCTGCAATGCATGAGTCTCCAGCAGAAGGAAAAATTGTCTCTCCCCAAATGCCAAATGCTCTGATAAGAAACATCATCTCAAATACTGTTTTTAATAAATTTCCTGTTGGATTTTTTTTCTTAAGTCACTTCCTTGCATTTTATCTTATACGCCATATGGCTCAGGTAACACTTTAGTAATGAAACATTTAACTAATGAATCTAAAAATGTCAACTGAATGAATATTAAGCATAAGACTCTTGAATTTTGTAATATATAACTTTCAAAATCACGTAAGTACTTTCTATTAATCTTATTCAATATGGAAAGACAGATAATCTCAAGATATCAAAATTGTTTATGTCAAAACAGTACTAAATATATGCAGATTCTCTCAGTGAAATCAAGCAGATTTGTAAATGTTTTGCCTTTGAAATAGTGTAAGAATTTGAGTTCATTTCTTCACAAATTCCCTCCTCATTATTTTCCCCTTGTAAATATTTAGATGAAGTAGTTAGAATTTCAGTTTCTTGGTACAAAGAAGAGCTAAAAGATAAAAATGTAGATTACCTGTGGCAGGAAAAAAAAAATGGTGCTTCGTTACACCTGCTACCTGGCAATACGAGAATTGAAATATCCTATGCTTGCATCTGATCTGGTTGAGAATGTGAGGATTTAGGGAAAAAAAATGAGATAAGTAAATAGCACATGAGAAGAACATTCAGGACAAACAAAAAATACCAAATTTTAAAATATGTGCCTATTTTGAATGCAATCTAGAGTCAATGAAGTAAATCTCTCTTCTCAAACTTGTCTGGGACTTTTTTTTTTTTTTTGTCTGATGTAATTTATAGCTTCTTCTGGAGAGTAGAAAGAATTCCTATTAAAATGCTGAAGGTTTTTTTTTTTATGATTTTAAAGAGATTTAGAATTCATTCTAGAAAATAAGAATTACTTGCCTAACTGATAGATCATCCATCTTTATAATCTTTAAGCAATTGTGTCTTTACTACATTTTTTGTTGTGTTTATATATATGTGTGTGTGCATATATATATATATATATTTTTTTTTTTTTGTATATACATGCCTCTATGAATAGTAGCCACCTTTGAAAACACTTTTTAAAGCACCTTCTGGCAATTTGCAATAAAAATTTTTACAAGTACAGTCAAGTTATTGTACACAAAGACAACTAAGAGTGGAAATAGCTCTTTCATACTGAAATACTAATACATTTCAAGAATTGAAGGTTACCAACTTCTAAACTGCCACAATGCAATTGCCTCTGTAACTATTTTACAATGAGGGAGGGATTCCCACTCAACATTATGGGAGATGACCAAGCAGATGATACCCAACACCAGACAAATGAGGCTAATAGCAATGTATTAATCACATACACTCAGTGCAGGGAAGAAAACACAACGTGCCACACAAGGCCACACTGTAGTAGCACTTAGGTACACAGTAAAAGTGCAGGAGCTGTGGGAGGTAGGCTTTGTAGCATAAAGGGAATGAGTCACCCTTGGTTCCACAGGAAGATGTGACTGGCTTGTCTGAATAATTTCATAGAAAGGCAGGGAAATGAAACCTGCTCTGATAGTGGTGTCAACGAGAGCTCCACCATGGAGGAAGGTGACTTTAGGGCCAAATAGACCTAAGTGTAAGCTGAAGTTGTCCTACCTGGTGTCTCTGTGGTCTTTGGTTGATTCCAAACACTTGAGATGGATTTAGACCTTTTTGAGAAAGGCACTTCTAGCCTAGGTGTCCAGGTAGCATGGGGCTGTTGGGGGTTTTATGTTTGCCCAAACCCAGGAGGTTCAAAAGAAAAAAGTGGCACCTCATGAACCCTGACTTATTTCCATATAGAATAATTTATAAAGTTCTGCTTGTAAATGGAATCATTGTATAATAACCCATTCAAAATCTCCTAGCCTGAAAGAACTTTCAGATACTTAAATGTGATAGTGAAGTATAACCTGATTGTATCTAAATCACAATATGATGATATCACTAATATAGTAGTTTTTAAAACAAAATTTTAAAATTAGGTTATAGAAAAATAGTCCATTTAAAATATTACCTTTAAGAATAATCATTAATCTCCAATATTAAGTGGTATGACTTGAATTTTTTTTTGTATGACTTGAATTTTAGGTAGTTTATCTACCAATTATATATTTAGGAGAATATATTTCCACTTTATCAAAAATATTTGAAGATAAAATATTTGAAGAGATTTGAGGATAAAAATATAAACTATTGTAATATGCACAATTATGTTACTTTTAAAAAGCATTTTAAGGTCTTTACGTGTATTCATACTCTTAGTACTGTTAAGTGGGAAAGATGTCACTATACTGAATAAACACTTAACTATTGCTATGGAAATAGAAACCACTGCAAAACATAAAATATCAAGTGCCTTGAAAATAAGATTAATTAGAAAAAATGATATTAAGTATACAGGTTTCTGTGCTTCTTTCTACCCTGTTAATTATCTTAAATATTCATTTCATATTAAGTTCAATGCATTTCTCCCCTAATAGTTATATATTTTTTCTGCATCTCACATAAAATTTAGTTTAGGATTCTTTTTTTTTAAGATTTTATTTATTTATTCATGAGAGACACAGAGAGAGAGAAAGAGAGAGGCAGAGGGAGAAGCAGGCTCCATGCAGGGAGCCCGACATGGCTAAACCACTGAGCCACCTGGGCTGCCCTAGTTTAGGATTCTATCTACCCCATCCTACTCTTAGCCTGCACTCATTCTTTGGGACAAGTCTTTCTCAGTTGTCAAAGTAGTCTTTCTAAAAACTCAAATAAGCCAAATTTGTTTAATAAATCCTAGTATCCCTTGAATTTAAAGCCATTTATCAAAGATAGGTCCTCAGGGATCAGGCACCTGTGTCTTGTCTCATTCTTTTAATGTAGCATTCATCCATCCCTTTATTTACCCATCCATCCACCCATATTGATAGGCCACCAGTTTTTGGTCATGCACTGTTATCAGGCTAGCGATGAGACAGCACGAGCAAGTACCCTGGTTATTGCTTTTATGTGAATGATGTTTTAGTGAGTAAAAACATACTGAAAATAAAAACAAATAAAAAGTTAGTTTTGGAAAGTAACACAAATCTTAAAAGTATAATGAAATGGTGCAGTTTGATGGCAGTAAGATTTGTTCACCTCCAACTGAAGATCCCACTTTCTGACCTTATAAAAAATGTGCAATGATCTGTTTTATTTCAAATATATCTATACCACATTGAATACAAACACAGTTGTAACCTGGAAACCTACAGTTCTGTTCCAGCAGGCAATGGGTCCAATGTATGTCTAGTGGTAGACTGCTATTTTTCACAGTGAGGGGAGAAAGAAAGGATAGGAAAGAAAAAAGAAGAAAGTAACTATGGTTTAGCAATATGAATGATGAAACTAAAAGGTATTAACTGTGGGCCACCAGTTAGTCCAAGTTATAAGTAGACAATACTAGAATAATAACTCCAGGTCCGTGTGCATGAATCAACACAGTAAATCTGAAGTTCTAGATAACTGTATCCATACTAAAGAAATTGGCTGCACTAAACCTAGTATTTCTTCTTGCTTGATTTCACACTCTTGAAGTTGACTTCCACATAAACTCTTCAGAATCCTAATAATATAAATAAGTTTTGGGTTTGGTATTTCACTGTGTAGGCTATCTCTTTCTAAAATAAATCTGAATATCTATATTCAAGATTATGTTTGAATCTAGTTAATTTTGTACTTGTAGTCAATAAGACGTGGTGGTGAGGGGGAGGAGAATCTGGAGGAGAATCAGTATCTAATTTTGATAACACAGTTTTGAAAATAATTTATATAGTAAGTGGAGGGCTGGTTCCCTCAGATGTGATGGAGTAGTGCTGTCACCTTAGTCAAAGATGTTCAGAGAAATTTCAAGATTCAAAATTCTCAGTCTCCTTTTCAGCTACCCAATGGCACTTTTATGTGATGCAGTTTCAATCTCTTCTTAAAAGTATCCTGGTAGCAAGGAGCTAAAAATATTTCCTCCTCTTTTAGTATTAAAACCTGATCTCTCAGTAATTATCTAAATCACCAACAATTTATACTTCAGGTTAGTATCTTTGAGTGGCAGATTGGAAGTTATTAAGTGAAAAATAAAATCAACTTAATGAATCGACAAAAGGGATTTAAAAAATGAACTAAATTGGCCGTAAAAGAACATTTCTGAATGTATCACATATTATAAAATACTGATTTGTTCAATTTTAATATTATGCACACACAAGACACAGAGGATTAATTTAAATTAAATTTGCCTAGATATTCATAAAAAACAACTATTTAACTTTTTTCAAGTTTGAATTTTGAAAATTTAATAACCACCTACTACAATGTCAGTAATAGTTCTAGATCTTTGTATTTGTGGCATGATCAATTATCCGCTGACCGTGCAAATACCATCATTTCTAATCAGCAAAATCACAATAGATGGCATTCTGATTTACAAATAATATTTGTATATTCTGGTTAAATTTAACAATTTTCTAGAAAAGAGTCAGATTTATATTTTAAAATGCCATCCACCAATTGCTTATAAATTGTAGATATTATCAGAAAGAAGTAATGTTGCAACAATAAATGATGGTTTTAATGCATTTAATTATAAAACTAATTGTAAAATAATTTCAAATAAGTAAATCAACAGGAAACTTCATTTCAGTTTCTGTAAAGGAAGGGGTAGGTGAGAACTAAAAAGAACAAGAGTAAACAATGTATAAAAATTTAAATAATATGCTAAGCCAAAATAATATCAGTTGTATAGCATCATAATTTTAATCTTTATGGATTTGTTTGGTGTACTAGCATTCATAACATTCATTAAAATAATCAATAGCTAAAACTACATTAAAGGTTCAGTTATTTAATTCCATCTAAAACATGAGCCTTAAAGAAAATTTGGAATTTTTTCAGGTCTTTGGAAATTAAATAAAAATTTACTATCATGAAATCCACATGGAGAGAAATTTATAAAATCACGTTCAAAAACATTAATGAAAAATCATTCTCAATAATATTCGTGAAGAATCCTCTTTCATCTAGTCATATTAAAGATTATCAAATATTTCAAGAAGAAAAGAAATCGTAAGGAGAAAAATAACATAGCTAATGCACAACCAAACTTCAAAAAGCAGGTTTTACAAGAGTTCTAAGACACCTTACAATTTTTATTCTACGGAAACGAACATTTAAATAAATTCTTGTCAAGATGACTTCTTAATCGATACACTCTGTCAAACAGAAGAAAGGAATTTGGAGATATGCATAAGAAATGCTCCATCATCCTTCAAGTTGCCTGTAATAAGGTCACCAATGCTGTTCACGTACTCAGATCTAATAGTTGATCCTCAAACTTCTTTCATCCAAACTTATCAAAAATGTTAGTCATATTTGATTATATTTCCTTCAGATTCTATCCTGTCGTGAATTCTGTGCTTCCCTACAGAGTATATGTTCTCTCTTCACTACTGATCTCGCCTTCGGAGTGCCTCTTGTTTAAACTTCTTTTGTCTTTCTTGCACTCATACAACATAGACAATTTATATTGGTAAATTCTGAACTTAAAAAAATCTTGTATGATGGACTTGTGCCACTCTGGGCAATCTACCATTATTTTGTGCCTGCACTGAAAAAACCAGGTAGCAACCTAGTATCTCCTCTTCAGCTCTCCTTCCCATCACATATTCCACCAAATTCATGTCACTTCTCTCTTAAAAATTTCAATCGTTTATAGCCTGTCCCTTAAATGTGTTCTAATTAGAAGCCTAGGCCTCGGGTTGCAGCTTCTTAAGTCTATAGATAAAACTTTTTAAGGGAGATACTAGGAGATGGGTGCTTTTGCTTGCTCCCTCTGTGCTGATCCCTGGGTGGACAGCCTGTGGGCACTACTTCCTTGCCTCAGTCCTGTGGGACTTGCAAATGGAAGCCCACTTGGCTATCAGAGCCTGGCTCTCTGGGGACCCATTCCTAGGACACAGGTGTAAAAACTTTTGTGCAGACAAGTATACAAGCTTCTTCCAGGAAAGTACTAGCAATCTGGCTAGAAGGAGAAGGTGGGGAGATATCTGCTGACTTTCCTTCCTTGGGAAGGATTCAAGCCAGACCCTAGATGCATGCGAACTTAAAAGCCTGTGAGCCTCAGGCAGCAACCTTTCAAGTATGCAGATAAATCCCTTTCTAGGAGGGACTAGGAAATGCAGGTTCTGACTCCTCCACCAGTGCTGAACCCTGGGGACACAGCTAGCACTTTCATAACTGTTGAAAACTACTTCTGTGTTTTCTACGATCTTATGGGTCTCGTGGAGGCAAGTGTCACTGGCATTTAGAGCTAGATGTTTGGGAGATGCCCCTTGGGGTGGGTGTCTCATAAGTTGGGGTGCTAGATGTGAGGTCCAAACCCTCCACATCTCAGAAAGAACCTGGGAGTTCCGTTCCCTATCAGTTCTATGACATAGTGTCAGAGGTGGCATTTATAGGTTTATGGAGACATCCATCCTAGCCTTTTCAAAGTGGGTATTTTCTCATTCATCCCACATGTGAAGTCATTCGGGTAGTTTCTGGATTTCTTTTAGAGAGAACTGCTCCATGTATGGCTGTCTGTTCAGTGCATCTGTGGAGCAGGAGACCTCAGCAGTCATCTCTATTGCAATTTTGGACAAACTCCTCTATCATCTTAATAATGCAGTCTCCAAACTGATTGCACAAAAACTCTAATATATACATATATATATATGATATAAAAAGAGATATATATTATATCTAATATATATATTATATATATTTTTTTCTGTCAAAATCCTCCAATGAAGTAAAATCTAGGAGTAAAAACAAAAACAAACTGTAATGATTAAAACATTCAGACAAACAACCTCTATAATACCCTTGAAGACCCTACTATACAGCAGGATGGCCCATTACCTCTAGACTCACACTAAACATGGTCCCAACACATTATTCGTTCCCCAGCCATAGTAAGGCTTATTTCCCCTTTCCTTCAGGTTTGTGTTCAACAGAGAGATCTCTTGCAACCCTACCTAACATACTTCCAAATGCACCATCTTTCACCTTGATTTAACTTTTGTTTGTTTAATATTGATTTTCTTCCTCTGAAACGCAAATTCCATAAAAACATTGTCTTTTTAAAGTTCACTGTGAACCCCAGTGACACCCTGTGTGGATATCAAAGGGCTTTATCAGGCAAGATAGTCGAAACATTGATGTAACAATTTGATCAGCATCAAAAGAGGTACTTGGCAAACGCTAAAGTGCTTGAAACAGGAAGACAATAAAATATACATTTTAGTAAGGTCTCTCTTCTTGAAGTCTAAAATGGAACAAGTGTGGAGAAGGGACACAATAGGGACGTGAAACTGACTTAAAGTAACAATGAAAATGTCTGTGTAAAAAAGAAACAGACTTGAATGGTGATAATAAAGTATGCCCAACAAACCTCGAGAGATAAATTATTGGATGTACATTCTGGGGAAAAGGAAGGAAACTAATATAACCCATGTTTCTGTTTCATGTAAGTGGATGGATGATGGTGTAAGAGGGGTATTTCGTGATGACACAGCTTTGCTAGAATAGGTAATACAGATTTATGTATTTCAAGTAGATTTAAGGGGAATTTGCAAGTAAGGAAGCGAGAGCCGTTAATAAATTACTGTCTTTCAAATAATTTGGTGGTGAAGGGCAATTACATCATATTTTATTTGTTTTAAAATAGAAGAAATTTGAACATGCATTCACTTTGAGAAAAATTTGCTAATAGAAAAAAACTAAAAAATTAAAAATGCAGGATAAAGAAAGACAGAGAAAGGAGACAGAACAGAGGTTTGAGCACAGATGGTAGGATTAACCTCCAAGCAAGGCAGGGAGGCTTTTCCTCAGAGACACAACAGGAAGATCTGAAGTTGGCTTCAGGTAGAGATAAGATTGAAACTGTTAGGTCAGTACGTCCAGAGGTCTCATATGAGAGAGCCTTGATTTTCTCTGAAAATAATGCCTTACATTGATAAGTATATTTAGGAAGATTAGCCTTTATGAAATAAACAAGAAAAAATCGCTTAAACTTCTAAGATACAGTCTAAAACAGTGGTAAATATGAATGTCCTGAATTTTCAACATCTATGATTTACTCCAGCGATCCCTATTTCACCTAGACAACAACCAATGGAGCAAAAATATTTATCAAGTCTTTTATATGTGTATATATTTAGATTAAAGCATACCAATAGTAACAACTCCAGCATCTACTGTTATGTTATATTTTGTATCTTATTATTTTTAAAATTTTGTAATTATTCTGATTTTGATAAGAGCATCTATTTAAGTTTGCAATGTGAAAAATGTTGATATTGCAAAGGCAATAAAATATGGCAAGAATTAATGTCAATGATCACTTTGCCTACATTTTTCTGTAATTACAAATCAGTTTAATCAGTGAATAAACACAAATAGTTTATACTTCAGTCTTAAAAATCTATTTCACAAGACAGATTCGTAAGTAGTATAGCTGATCTAGAAACAAGGCCTTTATGCACTATTCTATAAAAATATTTCAGGTGTTGTATTTGCTAAACAGATGGTTGAAGTAATGTGTTTGTATAAACTGCTCATCTTACAGATTCTTTTAAATTTTGCTTTTGAAAGTAGTATATTAAGAATGTGCTTTTTAAATTTTTGTTCAAAATCTTATTTTTCTGATTTTTTTTTTTTTTTTTTTTACTTTTATGGCCTTAGTCTTTGAATACATAATTTTAGGCTAATATGGACAGCTATTTTTTTTAATTAAAAACATCCTAAGGCACATTCTTAAGATACACAGCAGGAAAAGTGTGAGCTGAATATATGTTTGTTATAGATCTTCTACTGATGCCTACTTGACTGAAAAGAGTTTGGAAATTTTTTTTTTCTTTTGTCCTATGCATTGAAGCCTATTACTGTATCCCACACATTGCTATTTTCTCAATACAGAATAAAGAGGCATGAATTATCTAATATCGCATATTTTTACTATATAGTAAATGCACATTATTTAACTAAACCGGTATCTGATCACTCATCCCAAAAAGAGAATCATAATTCATATTTCATATATATCCTGAGTATATTTGGAAGCAAAACTATATTTCAAGGCTATTTTTGCCTTTATTAATCTTTATTAATGGTTCACAGATATTCTTTAAAAAGCCCCCAAAAACACAACAAAGAAAACAACTTTCTAGAGAAGCACAATCCTCATGAGTGGCTTCAGCTTTGCATCATGAGTCTTATATTAAAAGAAAATACAACTACTACAATTTGTTTACACTATGGTACTTTCTAAACAAGCTCTTTAAAAAAAAAAAAGTTTGGTCTTTCGTTAAATGTCACAGCAAAACAGATATATAATAGATAATAAATTATAGCTTATATTTATAAAAAAGTTGCAAGTCCAAACAGTTTTAGATCATAAATACATTAATCGGGTTAGTATGAAACTGATTTCCCAGTTTTCTGTATTGTTTATACTGCTTACTGAGAACAAGCCCTTTCATTTGGCCAGTGACCTTCCTCCTAACTTCCTTTTGGTCGGAAATAAGAAAATTCCTCCGTGGGGGAAAAAAAAAAATCAAATAAATGTCTCAGTGAAAGAATATGTGTTTCACATTCATAAGAGTTAAAGTAAGATATTAGACATGGCCTTTGATTTCAAGGAGATGAGATCTATCAGAAAAAAACAACATATTGATATATAATTATATATATATAATTTGTATATATATATACAAAATGATTTTTGTATTGAATGTGCCTGAGTAGTTTTCACTAAGAGAATGCAAGGTAGCCGTGCTTGACTCGGAGGACCTCATAAACATTTCACAAGACAGTACAATAGATACAGTCCAGAAGAAAACCTCTATTACTCTTTTTCCTAACCCATTTTTTTTCTTAGTCTTTGTACAGAGGTAAATGGAAAAACTGAAGTATTCCTGGAGCTCTGGAATCCCTAGTGTACTTTGTTCTTGATCAGGCCAAAGTACTCTGCTTTTCTATTACACACGACAAATCTGCACAACGTTAGCAAAAAGATTCTACAATGGCAGAGGGGACTGGGCCGAAACTCAAACTCTCAGAACAGGGTTCTAAATGATTAATGCCCTCTTAACTTTTAAGCTAAGCACCTAAAAATTGGATTCTTCAGTCACTGTTTTTATTTTAATCAGGCGCTGAATAGAACGGCTGGTGCTTTACATGAATCTTAACCTAGGTTTTTGTTGTTCACCATGGTGAGTGTTGAAGATATATTCTGATGACAAGACACAGCTGTCCCATGATCCCAGTCTTTGCAGAGTTTGATTTGCTTACGGTCTATGTATTAATATTAGTATGCTTAGGGCTGCCATAGAATGTCAAAGAATGGTTGGCTTAAAGAAAACAAATTTATTTTCTTACTTCCAGAGGTTGGAAGTCCAGCATCAAAGTGTCCACGGCTTTGGTTTCCACTGTATCCTTACTCTTTGTCTTGCAGATGGCCACCTTCTGTCTGTGTCCTCTCAAGGCCTTTGTTGTACTCACACCCACCTCTGGTGTCTCTTTTTTCTTCTTATATGGACACCAGTCCTATCGGATTAAGTCTCCATCTTTATGACCTCATTTAACCTTAACTACATCTTCAAAAGTCCTATCTCTGAATAGGACTCATTGGAGGTTAGGGCTTCCACATTAGAGGTCAGGGCTTCCACATAGGACTTTTGGGGAGCATAATCCAGTCTATAAGAGTATAGTTACATGATTTTGCCACCAAAATCAGAGACTTGTTTTGGATTCCTTTCTTACCAAAAAGCAACTCAAAATTCAGCAGATTTTTGGTTAGAAGTTGCTGGCAAACACTTCTGTTATAAAATTAATTAATTAATTAATTAATTAAGACAAACAACAGTAACAAAAGGTCCACTTATTTGCCTAAAATACTTAACAGTCTCATTTATAATTTCTCAGTGAAATTATTATATATATATATACTGGGTTGTATAACACAGCATATAATACTCCAACATAGTGATATGGGAAACAACTGTTTCTAAAGTTCAGGAAAATGAGCTTGAGTTGTTAAGAACTCTAGAGTTTCCAGAACTGGTTTTTCAGACTGAATCATAAAAGCAGTAACCAAGCATGAATGATTTGTAATTCCTTCTGATCCTCCACTGTTAGTATAGATGGATCCCCTAATGTCACATCTAAGGACTGAGAGAACTTTCTTCTGTACTTGTTTGTCTGGACACATTGAAATATAGAGAAAAAAGGAGGTTGGCTGAGAAAATAACAAAGTCATTTTCAGTTCCAATACTTTTAAGAGCAGAAAATGGCATTCTAAATCAGCACACATAGAAAGCAAAACAAACAGCTATTTCTTTTCTGCCACCAAAATATCAAAAAAGATTAAATGCTAAGCTAAAGATGAGTCATAGATTATGAAAATGTATGCTTTTACTATTGGACAAATAAAAATATGCATGACTAAAATGGATGGATAGATAGTTGATAGATAGAGACGATAGATAGTAGATAGAAAATCATTTTTATTCAGTTATTTTGTATTGTTTCCTAGTCATGCAGTGCTTCAACTCTGGTAAATAAATATATGATTGATCAAAATAGTCTATCGCCCTTTTATGATCAACATTTAATTAGGAAAATATTTATTTTTGAAGGGAAGAAGAAGAGGGAGGAGCAGACAGCCCACTGAGCAGGGAGCCTGACAAGGCTCAAATCCAGGACCCTGAGATCATGACCTGACCTGAAATCAAGAGTCAGTTGCTTAACCAACTAGGCCACCTAGGCACTGCTTTGAGGACATTTTAAGATAAATCAACCTTATCATATTCTGTAGAACACAATTCTGTGGAAATATTTTTCTTATAGAAAGACTTTTGAGAAAATGTAAATATGATATGATATAATGGGTTTCAGATAACATCTTAGACATTATATAACACAGCATAGCTCTCACAGACTCTTAGGTAAAGGTGATATTTCTGTCATCGCTATAAAGTCACAAGGTATAAAAGTCATTCATTCTCACATTGGCCACTGTGCAATCTATTCATTATATTTTCTTTTCATTATTTCTAGTTTTTGAATATATAAAGCAATATAGCCCTTGGAATAGCTTTTAGAAAGTATAATTCGAGCCCCATGGCCCTTTGTGTGGAAAGTTAATTCTTAATGTCCAACCTAAAATTTTAATACTTTTAGCTGTGGCAAATGTTCCTTGTTCTCCTCTCTTTATTATTTACTATTGAAAGAATAGTAAATTCTGGTCATTTTTAAAGGAACCCCTCCCCATCTCCCCTTAGGAGCTTGAAATTAGAATCAGTTGGTATCTCTTAATAAATACTACTTTAAACATCACTAGGAAATTAGACTGGATATTTAGAATACATTGCTTAGCATATGAGAGACAAAGTAAAATCTGGGATTTCCTGCAAACTGGCAAAACCTCAACCAGAATAGAGATTGCCATTGATATAACCCAAAATGTATCTCCTGTATTAATAACCTGGTAGACTCAAGAAGTCAAGTTCACTGAACTTCTCTAGCTTGATACTGGTATCCAAGGAGGACACCGTACTCACTGTGCTTGTCACAATAAACTATAGCTTTCACACCATTTTGAGTACACAGTCAAAGGTCATCCTGTAAGGAACTATTTTATTTTTACCGTGTTGTATATTTCTGATAAATGAACATTAGCTAAGTAATATAATAAATATTGATACGGATATGAATTAATATTAAATAAAACAATCCTCCTCACAGAACATGTCATTAAATAACAAAAATTAATCCAAATTCATGGCCAGTAATTGAACTCCTCTAACCCCTCCTCCTCTCCCCACTGTTTCATCCCATGAGGACCTTAGCCTATCACATAAATGCCTGGGCTGATTATATCTTTATAACACTCATTCTTAGGGGAGAGCAAAATCTTCTATTACTTTAAAGTTATTTTTTATTTCTTGAAGAAAAGGGAGTCTGTGTCTAAAGAGAACTTAGTGACATACAGAATGTTTTATGAAAAACAACTTGTTGAGAATGAAAAGATGACTGCTGGTTTGTGATTCCTTTAAAGTTTACTCACATTTGTAGAGCCTGAAGGAGACTGTGTAAAGAAGATAAAATAAAAGCTTGGATGCCACACAAGATTAACTTGGCAATAGAGATAAGAGCATTTAATCAATGGAAAACTAGCTTCATGGAGCAGATCAGATCACAGTGACTGGAGGGCAGTACACAAAGCCCAAGAATGATTGCTATTTACCTTTTGAGAACAATGACAGTAATATTTTGCATTTTGATAGCTACTTTGATCAGAAGTTTCCAAACTCTTAGCATATTTTAACATATTAAACCTTCTTAGATAGATACGACTTCAATCAGAATTTTATAAAAAAAAATAGACTGCTTGGATTTCTGTTGGAGAGAATGCAAGATGAGTGGAGATTAGAGATACTTTTGAAAACATCCCACAGCTCAACCCTTGTGGAGTACAGGCTTATATTATATGTAAAAGCCAATAGAGTTTCAAGATAACCAGAATCTTTGGGTAAGTATTAATGATATTTCCATGTGGACAGAAACATCAAAATTCTATTGTAAATGGAATGTATATTAATCACTGAAAATAAATACATCACAAGTCTTCAGAAAGCAGATATAATAATAAAATATGAGAAGAAAAATAACATAAATAATAGTAAATGACTATAATAAATAAGCTATATGATTATAGTATGATTTATACACCTGTATGTGGAGTAATGATATACAGAAGTTATTAATTATGATGATACCACAGATATGTTGGTGATAGTCATTAGTATTAACTTCTTTAAATGAAAACATCTTTCATTCAATTTGTAATTTCATACACATAATTAAAAATAAATATATTTCTTCACTATAAATATATGACATACACCAAGACCTTATATATTTATAAGAAAAAATAATCTCTAAATGAGACCCAGAACTAGGTTATAAAAAGGGGGCAGGGAATGGTGAAAAGAGATATTTTATAGTTCTGTTTTTGTACTACATGGCTGAATAGATAGATGATAGATAGATCGATAGCTTCAATTAGAGACAAATTTGATATTTATTGTTTTCTGTCTCAGGCTTTATATAATATTATGTTTAATTTTTCTTAGCTGAATTTTGTGGGAATAAGGCATTTTTCTGTTCTGAATTTTCTTTTGTGTACAATATTTTTGTGCAAATGTGTATCCAAAAATGATACTATTTACCCAGAATTATTTGAACAGGTGCTTTGAATTTATTAACTAAATTGAACCGATATTAAACACATTCTTTTATTATTAATAACTTTTTATGAAGAATAAAATGAAATTTCAGGAGAGTTTTCTGGAATAAGGAACAAATTAATAAGTTAAATAATCTACTATGGTTTACTATACAGTTGAATGAGCAGCCCCAGTGGCTCAGAGGTTTAGCACATATATATTTAGCATATTTATATATATATGTCATATATATAACATATATTTATATATAAATATATAATTTATGTATTTATATATGTATTTATAGTTAATAACAGGTTCTCTCTGTACAAGAAAAAAACAAGTATTTCTAATATACTTATTATATTGTAAACTTAAACATATTAGATGTAAGTCTTTTTATTAACATTTTATTAATGTGAGACAGAGTGAGAGAGAGCACAAGCTGGCAGCAGGGAGGGAGAGGAAGAGGGAGGAGCAAACTCCCTGCTGAGCAAGGAGCCCCACATGGGGCTTGATTTCAGAATCCTGAGATCATGACCTGAGAAGAAGACAGACACTTAGCCTAACTGAGCCACCCAGGCATCCCTAGATGTAGATCTTTAAAACATAAGAAAACCATGTTAAATTATTACGTTTATGGGTTTAAATAATGTGGAAGCAAATCGTAAGATTTTGTCAGCATTTTCAAAGGTATAGGATTCCTGTTTATTTTACTGATTAATATATAGATCTATAATCCAGATTTATTTTGAGCCTTGATTTTTATTTCTGTTTGTTTTTTAAGATTTTATTTATTTATTCATGAGAGACACAGAGAGAGAGGCAGAGACATAGGCAAAGGGAGAAGCAGGCTCCATGCAGGGAGCTGGATATGGGATTCCATCCGGGCCTCCAGGATCACACCCTGAGCCAAAGGCAGGCACTCAACCACTGAGCCACCCAGGAGTCCCTTGAGCTTTGATTTTACTGCTTTCTCTCTTCCTCTCTCTTTTGCAATATATTGTGGTATAAATATATAAACACTTATATGTATATATATGATTATATGATTGGATGAAATATGCCTATATGTTTGATAGTATTCTATGATAAGGTTGACAAGAGATAATTAATTTTGCTATATTTTGAAATTTGTCTAGAATGACCTTACATGAGATTGATTTAAAAATATAAAAAAGGAGAGCAAAGCATCCTGGTTTTAAAAAGGCAATGTGAAAATGCTATTAAATGTCTCAGATTTGAGCAATATTGTAAAAATAAAATGGAATAGAATGGATTCCTTTATCCCTAAATATCTTTTTTCCCATATATTTAGCAATTTATTGCATTTTCAGTTTTTGCTAAATATAAATAATCTATACATATTTTGACTGTTCTTTGAGCATGGATGGTTTGGACATGTGAAGTAACATTTATCAAGTGTTTGCCTGGTGATATAAAATACAACTATTCTATTTTTACTGGACATACTTTTTTTCCCTCCAGAAAACAAAAAAATGCTAATGGATGTCACCTGAAACATAGATCTGTAAAAATCAGGTGCTGAAAAACACTATAAATCCATATTTTAAAAAATCTTCATTACTAAAAATAGTTTTCACTGAATTTTAAATCTCACTATAATGAATTACAAACATTAAATTATTTTTCAAAACAATATTTAGAGCCAGTTTTCAAAAAAGTGGCATGAAACCAAAATGGGATTTTATATTTTGCATAAAATTAAGAGACTTGGTATTCCCAATTCATGAATAGAAAAAATCATAGTAAAAGAACTAAAGAACAAAAAAAAAAAAAAAAGAAAAAGAAAAAGATATGAGAAATGAAATGCTGTTATTGAAAATTTTATGTGAAGATAATGTTCTTTCCAAGATATAAGGAGACTGTCTTAAAGAAAAATTCTATATAATTTTAGATAATGGTGTATTAAATAGCTATTAATATTATAAAACCACAAGGAAAAATTCACAGTTATAATTATATTGCCACACACTTTATAATCATATATCTCTAATTGATGCTTTAATCACTTGCTGTGGTTGAACTACATCTGAAAAAAGGTTATACTCATACTTCCAGTACAAATTGTAAGGTGTATTGAATGTAGAACTGAGTGCAACATTGATAGAATAAATAACAATTTTGTGAAAATAATTTCAAAGTTCTAAAGCTATAATTCTTATTTTTTTCAATATTATCCCAATAATATCAAAGTCCTGAAATTGAAAAGGAGTGATTTAGGACATCTGGAATAAAAAAAATACACATGTATGCACATATGTATAAATTATACATATTGTCTAAGTTTCTTTCTTTCTTTTTTTTTTTTTTTCTCATGCAGCCCCAAAGGGGTTTTGTCTAAGTTTCTATTTTAAATGTTTCTTTAGGAAAATGTGATCACAATGCCTGTCCGGTCAGTTTAATTGATCTCCTAAACAGTAATTGCTTGAAAGTGATAAATTATTATAGTAGTTTTAATCCAAGTAATACATCCTCCAAATTAGGTGTAGGTAGAATTTTGTAAAACTTACATCTGATAATGTCATAAAATTATCAAAAAGCCTCTCATAGCTATTAGGAAAAAAATTCTTAGATTAGTTGGCATTAACCCAAATGATATTAGCCTGTTATATCTCTAATTCTAGGCTTCAACTATTCACCCTATATACCTGTCACCCCAAGTATATCAGTTCAAGACTCTCTATGTGTTTCAAAAAACCTGTTCAAACCAATGTCTTTTCTTTGTTAACTCTTATTTATTTTCTATTTTCTTTAAGCTCAAGACTTATTTTCTCTGAGAAGTGTTTTGAATATCCTTTCTCTGCCTTAGCATCTCGTGTGGTTAGTTCTATTATCTGACATAGCACAATATTAAACTCTATTTTAATTTATGACATATATTGGTGAGCTCTTTGAGCTCTTTATGATTTATATAAGTGAGTCAGGGCCTATCTGTGACTACTTTTAAGGACATTTCAGAATTTCCTTGTATACTTTAAACATATTTGCGATAAACAGAATTATCGAAGACAAATCAGTCTCTCTTTCATCTAGCATTTTCTCCACATTGTTAAAAGTAATAATTTTCTCCCCTTTGTTAAAGGTAATAATCTTCCAATGTCACTAGACTTTAAATGAAGCAACATATTGTATAAATAATCATGATATAAACATATGAAGTATAGGTAAATTTATTCAAAATATAAATTGCAAACTGTGTCACATGTAAAATCTAGCTGTTAAAAATTTAATACAATCTCATTTTCATTGGCATCCCTTTTAACTAGTAAACAAGACCTGAAAACATTTTAGCTTCATTATCACTTTTTTTTGGGGGGGAGGGGGACATAGGCATCTCTATACCTTCACAAATTTTAATTTTCTTTCTTTTTTTTTTAAAGATTTTATTTATTTATTCATGATAGTCACAGAGAGAGAGAGAGAGGCAGAGACACAAGCAGGCTCCATGCACCGGGAGCCCGACGTGGGATTCGATCCCGGGTCTCCAGGATCGCACCCTGGGCCAAAGGCAGGCGCCAAACCGCTGCGCCACCCAGGGATCCCTTAATTTTCTTTCTGTATGAAGTTAAAAGGTCTAAGTGATGTAATTGTCAAATTTTTGTGATTATTTTTGAGGTTTTTAAATAGGTATATTACTTTTTAAATTACCAGTAGAATTTATCTTTACAATTGGATAATCACCATTATTTTATATCTCCACGTCTATCTATCTGCAGAAACTATTCTCTAAGCTATGGACAGTTTATATATTTTATTTATCTTCACAAAAATAACATTTCCATTTTAGTTCCATTACATAATTTTTACCTAATATAATACATTTTCATACTTAAAATGTCATGTATATTTAAAGGTATTCAATTTATCACTTCTCTTTTTAAAAAACTATTTTTCTTCTTCTCTCTTGGGATATATAGATAGTGTATTAGTCAAGTTTCTCCAGAGAAACAGAACCAACAGGCTATGAATAAGGCATTTAGAGAGAAACCAAAAGTGATTTCTTTTAAGGAGTTGGCTTCGCAAATATGGAAGCCATGCCCAGAATTTGCAGAGTAGACCAGCAGGCTGGATAACCAGAGCTGAGGTAATGGTGCAGCTTGTGTCTGAAGATAGTCTCACGGTTAAACTCTATGTATCTATATCCAAATTTCCTTTTTCGAATCAGGACAGCATTTATATTAATTACCTCATTTTAACTTAATTATCCTTTTAAAAAACTCAGTCTGTAAATACAATCACAGTCTGAGTTATTGGATGTCAAGGCTTTAACATAGGATTTGCTTTTCTTTTTTTTTTTACTTTAAATTCAATTAACCGGGGATCCCTGGGTGGCGCAGCGGTTTGGCGCCTGCCTTTGGCCCAGGGCGCGATCCTGGAGACCCGGGATCGAATCCCACGTCGGGCTCCCGGTGCATGGAGCCTGCTTCTCCCTCTGCCTGTTGTGTCTCTGCCTCTCTCTCTCCCTCTCTCTGTATGACTATCATAAATAAATAAAAAAAAAAGTTAAAAAAATAAATAAAAATAAATAAATAAATAAATAAATAAATTCAATTAACCAACATATAGCACATCATAAGTTTCAGATGTAGTGTTCAATAATTTATCAATTGCATATAACACCCAGTGCTCATCACACCATGTGCCCTCCTAATACCCATCACCCAATTACCCCATCACCTCACCCACTGCCTGTCTAGGAATTTTGGAGGGACACAGTGTAGCCTATGACATATAGGTAGATATAGAGAGATAGCCACATATAGATATAGATGTTAAGTATAGAAAGACAAATATATATATATATTATATATATATATAATATATATATAAATTTAATTTTATACTTTTATGGTATCCAATATGTATTGCAGTATATTAGAAATTCTACTGAATGATATAAAATAATTTTGAAATATTCATTTTTGGGGGAAGAAATGTGTATTTCCAGAATTTGACATATTCTGCATGTCTATGCTTTTAGATTTTGTATACAGAATTAAGGCCAGGGAAATGTTAAACAAATAAATGACTAATTTTCTTGAATTCTATTCCAAAAATATAAACTTTTACACATACTCATATATTCTATTTAATAATAGTCAATAACATTAAAATTTTTAATTGTTTCAATTTTGGGGAGGTAAAAATTTTTAAATCATATGATTTGCAAAATGATTTTTTCCCATTCACCACAGATCTGGATGTGTTTTATTCTAGAAGTGAGTGACAAATATAAACAAAGTCTTACCTGAAGAGACCTGGAAATAAAAAATAATAGCATCCATATATTGAGAATTTGTATCAGGTGCTATACCAATTCTTTATAAAAAACAAATTCCACTAATACTGCCTTTTAGGTACAGATAAGGACAGATGGAATAACTGAAACAAAGAACGAGTGAGTAACTACCCCAAGCTAGTGAGTGGCAAGACTGGGATTTGACCTCAGGGGGTCTTGCTCCAGCCTCCTTATTCTCTATGTTACGCTGCTTCTCCAAAATGATTAAGTTTCTTTTTCCTTGTACAATGAATTAAGAATTTTTCCACATCCATTTAGAACTAATGTGTCCTGATCCCTGAGTGGCTCAGCGGTTTAGCGCCTGCCTCTGCCCCAGGGTGTGATCCTGGAGTCCCAGGATGAGTCTCCGGATTGAGTCCCACATCAGGCTCCCTGCATGGAGCCTGCTTCTCCCTCTGCCTGTGTCTCCCTCTCTCTCTCTGTCTCTCATGAATAAATAAATAAAAATCTTTAAAAAAAACTAGAACTAATATGTCCTGCATCCCATTCCTAGTTCAGTGGATAGCTTATTCATAAAGCCAATCATTAAAACCCATACCCTAAAAGGAGCATGGGAAGAAAACAGTTTAAGGGATTCCTGTAACAATGAGCTTTTAGCACATTTTGTTTCGCAAAGGACTCAGTAAAGTCAAAGAAGCTGTGCTAAACCACCATGATATTAGTGGACCAAGATGTTTCTGAATAAGTGGGATACTCTGTGGTGCCCAGGCAAATGGTTTCTCTCTTCTGGTCTGAATGTCTCATTTACATAACAGGGAATTCGCACTACATGATGGCTAATGTTCCTTCCATGCCTATATCACCTACCCTAGCTTATCATTGTTTCCCGAGGGTGTGAGGTAGGCACATGACTCCCCAGGGCTCTATAATATCCATCTATAATTTTGGGGGGCTCTTGAAGCAAGTGTGAAGGACAAGGGACCAATAAAGTAAAACACATATATGTAGTGACAAAGCAAGACACAATTGATGGGAAATAATGCAAAGAAATTTCATGAAACTCAGATGGGTTTCATGCAAAATGATTTTTTATCTAGTCACTAGTATATATAAACATGATATTTAGAATTGCATTTTTATATAAACATGATATAAACATGATATTTAGAATTGTATTATTTGGTTTTGTACAGGATTGTACTTGACTTACATCACAAATAAAACTCTGGGTGGATGAGAGTTACATTTTCCATGCAATGAAGAGTGGAGAGAGAAAAATTGTCATGCAATGGGCCTTTATTGCAGAACTCAATTTTGGAAAATTGATATGACATGATAGTTATGAATTCAGCATTGATTGACTTAGAATGACTCATGCCTTTATATTCTTAGAGTGTATACAAACAATATGGAGAGTGCCGTTATAGAGAATAAAATGATACACATGCAAATATGGATCATCTTCCAATATTAGCATCAATACAAAAGGAATTAGTTACCTTCTATGATTAGTTACTAGTGTATGATTTACTTGCATTAAATACCTCAATTCTCACAGTTATCTTAAAGATATTGAAAGCCAGTAGTTAAATAATTTGCTGAAGATCATAAAATCATTGAGTGACAAAATAGGAATTTGAATAAGATATGCTTAATTTTGAAGCACAAGTTATTTCCACTAATCCTGCCTTTTTGGAGATATTTGGATTTGGGTTGAGTGGAAAACATATTTTTTACTATGATAAAGCATTTAATTCATGATGAATAGTTTTGGAATTTGGAATATACCTTCATGATGGTTAAGACTCCAGCAATCCCCTTAGACTGTTTGATTTTTCATTTATTCCAGCTATCTGTCACAAAGAACATTTGTATCTACTCAGTGGATGGAAAAGAATGATTTTAGGTCATGCTTATGTTCTAAAGATTCACAGCCGCCATATTCTCAGTTTCAAAGGGGGAAAAAACACTTTATTGATATGAAAATCTAATAGAAGCAGGAAGAAGAAAAGGGAAATCTGCACATAGATGAGGGCAAGAGTAAGCAGTAAGGGAGAATAAAACAAAGTTACATCAAATCGAGTACTTACAACATCCAACCTCATTAGCTGGGGAAGCTCGGTGGAGATAGCCAAGTTGGAGTCCCGACTGGAGGCCTAGTGGGGCATTCTCCCCTCAGTTGTGGCTTCCAACTAACCATCCCCAAGAGGCCATATTTATAATACAAATGGTCGGGTCTGAAGTAAACATTTGTTTGCCTACATGTAGTTTGGAGCGAGCTGCATTTCTATGTTATCATGTCTTTCCATCTTCAAGGAGCCTGGGCTAGATGTGCCTGCCTCCCCTCCCAGATTCTACCATTCTGGGGGGCAGCCCAGCCTGGACCTAGAGGGGATAGAAGGCAAGATTTATACCTTTTGGCATTCAGCCAGAAGAGCCAGTTCTGACCTGGAGGCCAGCTAATGTTGATTAATCAAATGCCACGGTCACTTAGTGTAGCACAAAGCTCATGACAACATGCCTTACCCTGTCTGCATTTAAGCAGGTTGGGGTGGTCAGTTATGCAGGACAAGTCACAGAAAACTCCATATAATACAGCTTGCAAAATAATCTTTCGATCTAACCAAAAGAGATTTTGGGGGGCAGTTTGTTGTGTAACACAATATATTTATGGTACTTTTTAACTCAACAATATAAGCAATTCTTGTGTTTTTAATATTTACTCAACATGCTAGATCCCCTGAAATAATGTCTTTAGCTCAGAATAATAGATAAGACTTGAAAACTCAAAAATAATTTATTAGTAAAAATGGTAAATGTAAAAACATAAGATGGGCACCAGATCACTTATTTAATAGGATAAAAAAACCCAATGTATCCAAACACCTGACATAAGTTCCATTCCAAAGCAGGGTATATCTGAAATTCCCATATAGAATTATGAATGATTTCTCAGAAGGCAGATTTATTGATCAGGCAATTCAGAACCTAATTTTTTTTAAGTTTTGTATTATTATTTATTTTTATTTTTATTTGTTTATTCATGAGAAACACACAGAGAGAGGCAGAGACATAGGCAGAGAGGGAAGCAGGCTCCGTGCAGGGAGCCCAATGTGGGACTCGATCCCGGGACTATGGGATTACACCCTGAGCTGAAGGCAGACATTCAGGCATCCCCAGGCATCCCCAGAATCTAATTCTTTTTTTTTTTTTTTTTTTTTTTTTTTTATTTATGATAGTCACACAGAGAGAGAGAGAGAGAGAGAGAGGCAGAGACATAGGCAGAAGGAGAAGCAGGCTCCATGCACCGGGAGCCCGACGTGGGATTCGATCCCGGGTCTCCAGGATCGCGCCCTGGGCCAAAGGCAGGCGCCAAATCGCTGCGCCACCCAGGGATCCCAGAATCTAATTCTTATACACAGAGAGGGACTGCCTAGGAAGAGTTACAAGTATTGGAAATATTTGGGGAAAAATATTGTATAATTGTCTTGGAATTTGCCTAAGAAATAGAATTCTGATTAGAGTCAGAAACACTGATTTTTTTAATGTTTTTATATGTTATAAAAAGGAGGAATTTTAAGATGGTCAGATTTAAATTGATTTTATGAATAAAAAATACTCTTGCCCTAAATGCCAACTCTAGACTCATACCAAGAAATTTAAATGGTAAGAGGTCAAGTTTCTTGTACTTCATAGGTTTAGAAAAGTCTGTATTATATCTTGCTATTCAAAAAAATGTCAGGATTGAGGCACCTGGGCGGTTCAGTTGGTTAAGTGTCTGTTTTTGGCTCAGGTCATGATCAAAGGGTGCTAGGATGGAGCCCAGCATCTGGTCCCTACTCTGCCGGGAGTCTGCACTGCCTATCTCTCTGCACCTCCACCTTGCCCCCTCCCCCCACCAACTCCTGCTCTCTCTCTTTCTCTCTCTCTCTCTCAAATAAATAAATAATCTTAAAAAAAAAAAAAAAAAAGGAGCCACATCATCTACCAAGCAAGCCAGCCAGGCACCCATATTCAGAAACACTGGGGTGCTTGGGTGGCTCCATTGGTTAAGTGTCTGTCAAGATCCTGGAATCCTGGGATAGAGCCCCAAGCTCCAGCTGGCTCTCTGCTCGGTGGGAAGCCTGCTTCTCTCTCTCTCCCTCTGCATGCTGCACCTCCCTGCTTGTGCTCTCTCTGCCAAATAAACTAATAAAATTAAGAAAAAAAAAAAAAAAAAAAAAGTCAAGGCAGTTTACTTCCTGAAGGGAGAAGGTGCTATTGTGAATACCCAAAACTATTGTGAGCCAGCAATAGCCTCACTGTCACTATACAATTTAAATGACTTAGTTGTTTTTCCTTGCCAGAAAGGCCAAGGAACTTTGTTCTGGGAATGATTATGTCAAACCATGGGAGGAAGAGAGAAAAGTAGACCCTTGATGGGGGGAAAACAGAGCAATAGCTAATGTACACACATGTACTCAGTAAAACCATAAACTCAAAGTTTAAAATAATTTAAATATAGCCAATTATGATGTCATTTAAAAGCTATGATTAACTTCCTTTACTCATATTTTGGTTACAGATTTAGCAAAGCACCTATAAAATAGATAATCTCCAAGCAACAAAATTGGAATAAGATAACAAAAACTAGGCCACTCCCCAATTACTCTTCATTTGGGGCACTTTGAGAAACATTATCATGTCTTGGATTTCTCCCTTCCAAATGTAACTATCCAGCTGTTATCTTAATTAAGTCTGCCATAGGCAAGGATCTGGTTTTCCACACCTGTGGAGAAAATTGTCATGGCATTTTAATGACTTAATAGAGCTTGAGGAAATAGAGGCTAGTGTGAATGTGAGTAATGATTAGTTCAATTTAGTGCCAAAGCTGTCAATTTCCAATTATGAGATGTGTTTGTTTCTGAACAATGTAGTGCCACAAATTGGATGTTATGACACTGTTAATTCATCTTTTGCCACCTGATAGAAATAAATCAAATGGCTTCCAGTAATTTCTTCCATAATAGAGAATTATTAAAGTTAGGCACAGTTGGATATCAAGTTTAAAACCAAAGAAATTATTTTCAGTAGTGGAAATATGTGAAAAAAAAAAAAAAAAGAAATAGCTATCTTTGGTAATGTGCCCAAGGTACGGTTTAATTGAATGCTAACGATGTCAGAGCATGTAGTTATAAACATTGAATGTTTTATTAAATAGGAAATTATGATATGGCTTATGTGAATAGAATAAAAAAAAGAAAAAAATAAGGGAGTTATAGTGTCTAGTGACAAGAAACTTTAGCAATAAAAGACTAAGTAAATATAAAATTCTTCTCCCAATGAAGCATCAGTCTATGTATTATTTTCTTTGTAGATGTGGGATAGCAAGTTGGAAGGACTGTTAGAGAAAATATGAAAAAAAAAGGTTCAATAACAAAAGGGTGAAATCTTTATTTATAACTAAAGAAGCAATACATCTCTGCTCCACTTAGTAGTAATAAATACTACGTGTGAATATTATGTAATAATAAAGAAGTTTTAAGATATAGAACCAACAAAATATACAGAGAGGAATAGATATACTTGTATTTCTGAATATAATAATAATAATAATAATAATAATAGCTCTTATTTATTAACTGTTAACTATGTGTCAAAGATTGAGATAGGTTAATTTTCACATATTTTATTTAACCCCCCCAATCTCCATGCAATTCGATTTTATTATTATTTTTCCATTTTACAAATGACAGAAACAATGTTAAGAAAAATTAAGTTAAATACCTAAAGTAATAAACTTAGGAATGACTATACTATCAAAAGAACCCTTGTCATCGGATACAAAAGTCTACACTCCTTTAAAGTGTCAAGATTTTCCAACATTCCTTAAGGTGTTAATACCTTTTATTATTGCATGGTGATTCACATGCAAACGTCATATTATATGTTTACCAATAATATTATCTATTGTCTACTGTCAATAAAACAAACTCATCCTAAATCTTAATGGCTTAGGGTGTTGCAAGTCAGATTGAGCTTGGTGGGGATAGTTCATTCCTGCTCTACTTAGCCTCAGCAGGCACAGCTTGATCTGGGAGGAAGGAAACACTTTCAAAATGGATGGCTCACTTTGCTGGCAACTTGGGGTTGGCCATAGCAGCTCCGCTGGGGCACTGACCACATCTGCAGGTGATGTCTGTCCATGTGACAGCTTGATCTTCCTTATAGCATCACAGTTAAGTTCCAAGAACAAGCCCTTCTGGGAGAGCCCAGTGAGCTTCTCTATGCATCTTGCTTGTTAGTGCTCCTTTCACCAAACAGAGCTCCATGGACAAGCCCATTGTCAAAGTGGGAGGTGACTTCTGAGACTATTAACACTGAGAGGTATGGATCACTGACAGCACCCAAATAACAGTCAATCTGAATATGATTCCTACAACTTTGGTATGAAAGTGGGAGACACAAAACTATGTTTTTCCTTTATTTGTGGAGGGGTATTAAAGAAGTGCAGAGCAAATTCCTCCCTTTCATTGTAGTACAGAATAGGCATTTAGTAATTAAATATCTTTTTAAAGATTTTATTTGTTCATGAGAGACACAGAGAGAGAGGCAGAGACATAGGCAGCAGGAGAAGCAGGCTACCTGAGGGGAGCCCTATGTGGGGCATGATCCCAGGGCCAAAGGTAGATGCTCAACCACCGAGCCACCCAGGTTCCCCAATTATTACATTGAAAACATCACTGATATAGAGGACATAATTTGCTAGAGGCTTTGATATTCAAAAGCCTATGAACATTTTAAAAATGTGTAATCATAGGTTTTTAAAAATCAGAGGTTTCCATCTAGCAAACACACTGAGTGTCTTCATTTATCTCAGAGGAAAAACGAGGAAAAATTAAAAATGAAAGATAAAAATATTAATTCCTTTAAATACAATTAATGAAATGGCAATATATTAAAAATTTGCCCTTACATCAAAACTAATAAAATTAAGAATTCTGAATATGACTTTTTTTTTTAATTTTTATTTATTTATAATAGTCACACAGAGAGAGAGAGAGAGGCAGAGACATAGGCAGAGGGAGAAGCAGGCTCCATGCACCGGGAGCCTGATGTGGGATTCGATCCCTGGTCTCCAGGATCGCGCCCTGGGCCAAAGGCAGGCGCCAAACCGCTGCGCCACCCACGGATCCCCTGACTTTTTTTTTAAAGGTATTTGCAAATGAGGTGAACTTGAGCTTTGCTTTACTTGGCCTTGAGGAACACAGGGGCACTTGGTAAAACCTGAACTTGTCAGGATGGAAAATCCATCTTGGAGGTAAACCATAAAAAGTCAGAAGCCAAAATTTCTAACCCTTCCGTATATGAATTTATTACAACATCAGAGAATTGAAAGAAAAACCCCTGGTTAGCGATCTTGGTGGTAAGTGATACCATCTCCTTGATAATGCAAAAGCAAGTATTTTATTTTTAAAAGATTTTATTTATGTATTTTTATTTATTATGTATTCGTGAGAGACACAGAGGCAGAGACACAGACAGAGGGAGAAGCAGGTTCCCTGCGGGGAACCTGATGTGGGACTGTATCCCAGGACTCAGGATCATGCCATGAGCCAAAGGCAGATGCTCAACTATTGAGCCACCCAGGTGCCCCATAACCAAGTATTTTGAACATAATCTTTATTAGACTAGTTTACATCTAAATTTGAATTCACTCCCTGAAAAATCACTAAGAATATTAATGCCTACAATAGTGAAGTCTCACAGCTGTGCACGTTATAGCAACTCTGGACTATTTGAGTGGAAGGAATCTCTATGAAAATGGAATAAGTAATATCAAATTAGAGAAAATACATCACAGATGAAAAAATAAGTAATGATGACTCTTCAATATATTTGTCCAAAAATATTTGACTAATTTTTGCATAGATTGCTTTAATACTTCCTGATAGTTCTAATAAACCTACTAATCCATTTATTTAAAAAAATATGTTTTCCACATGTAATCTTCAAGTCAAAGAAAAATATCTCAAGCAAAGATTTCATTTATAACAAGAAAAATTCATATTATGAAATTCCAGGATACTATCCTAATTCACAATTCACAATTATACTTGGAATTTTTTTTGGAGGGGGGAGCATGAAAGTTTCATTCATTAGTTTACTGTCCATTATGTTTTAAATAATGATTGGTTTTGCCTATGTCTTTCTGCAGAGTCTTCCCAATCTCTAGTCTTGGTAAGGAATATGGCATCCAGATAATGCTGCTTATAATGATAATAATCTAAATCAAGAAATAAGTAATGTGTTAAAGGGGAATATACTTTCACAGCTCCTGATTTCCATCCATGAAAGAAACCCTTCTTAAGCCTAATATGAGCCCCCCAGGGTGCCTTTGGAAACACATGGGCAGAATTTATTGGCAAATTTGGAAATGTGGGGTTGGTTTGTATGCATTTAGCATGTATTCTCCTTTACTCTTCCATTTTTCAACGTTAGTCTAGGTACAGTACAGTTTAGGAATGAGGCATATCTGTCATTTCTGGAGTTCCCTTAGCTGATCCATTTGGTTCCAGACTGAGCCATGCTCTCCAAAACTGATGTGTGGCCTTACATCTGTTATTTATTTACTTCCTTGGTTATTTAGACACCAGGTGCAGAGGAGGAATTGTATTAATTAAAAGACCCTTCAGAGACTACAATAGCATTATTAGCATTGAAACATTATTAAAACAGTGTTAAATTGAATTTAGTATACCAAATTGAATTTATTATTATTTATTATGTATAGACTTATCTATACATAAGATAGATTATCCATCAAATTGTCAACATACATATTATAATGTGGTTTAATAAACAGTTCTTGAATATGTGTCATTTGTTTTATAGGTATAATGAGAGTATTGATCAAGTATTTAAATAGTAAATGCCAGTATTTTTTATTACGAGTTTAAGAAGAACTTCAGTTTCAATAATTCATATGATAACGTCAAATAATGAAAATAAGCTGATGCATTTACCTTTGTAATTTAAATCTTCTAAAAATGTTAACAAAGCTATTTGGTGAGAATATGATTATTGAATATCTAACTGGAATATAAACACTCAGAAATAAGTGATAATAAGTATGATGAGGTTTTCCACTCTTTGTGAAGTTTTTATTCTGTTGCTCTTGGCTTGGTTGATTTAGCTGTTGATTTATTCCTTCATAAAGCATGTGTATCTTCGAGGTCAGAAAGCAATAATTAGAAAATTAAAAGAAGACAAGACAGATTTCCTGTCAACTACATGTCACATTCAAGATCTGAATCAAGAAGTCCTTTGAAAATCAGTGTCACCTGTTGAGTGGGGGCAGGAGCTTTGTATCAGAAACATTTTGAAATACTTGTTGTACATTTACTTTCTTTATGATTGGGCCAAGTACTTCAACCTTATTTTGCCATGTTTCCTCATATGTGAAATGGAGTAATAATCCTTAACCAGCAGCAATTACATACGTGGGACTAAAATTATGTGAGAGGGCAGCCCAGGTTGCTCAGTGGTTTAGCGCTGCCTTCAGCCCAGGGCCTGATCGAGTCCCACCTCAGGCTCCCTGCATGGAGCCTGCTGCTCCCTCTGCCTGTGTCTCTGCCTCTCTCTCTCTCTCTCTCTCCCTGTCTGTGTCTCTCATGAATAAATAAATTAAACATAAATAAATAAATAAAATTATGTGAGATTTGTTATTTAACTATTGCAATGATTTATGTTTTATATGCTTTTGTCTTAATGAGTGGGACACTGTCATTTTGTCTGAAGGAGGATTAGGACTACAGAAATGCAAAAAGAAAAACGATGTAGATGAAATTGAATCATCATATTCCGAGAATTAAGGCGTTCTTAGTCTGGAAAAGATCTTTCTATATTTCTTAACAGTGGAGCATAGATAATTCAGAATATGGCAAACAGGGAATGCATCCAATCTAAGGTGGATGCGAAGGGGCTTTCTGATGGAAAATAGAAATACTTGTGAATCAACGGGGCCAGGCATCAGATGTCTAAGCTCCCTCCTCTTTAATAGTAGAGATTCTATTAAATGATGGTAAAATAATTAATTAAGGAGATCACATATTACTTTCTATATTTTTATCTGATAAAGGTGCAAATTATTTCTTTCTGGTGAAAAGGATAACCCCTCAAGTTTGTTGCCCTATGAGCTATTAATCAGTTTTGCATTCAACAAAGCAATCTTAACATTCTCGTATTAAGTTGCTGATTAGTATGTAGCTCCCCAAATGCTTTAGCACACATTCTTTGATGTTAGAAATAGAATGTCAAATGAAAACTTCCATCTAATATATTCCAAAGGACAGAGCAAGAGAAACACATATTCCAAAAACAAATCTTCGCTCTACAAAAATACATTAAGCTTTATTTGAGACAAATTAATTTATTTTGTGAAAAGAACAAAGGAGAGAATCGACTAAATCAAAAAGATTAAATGTTAATTCACTAGATACTTAAAAGGAAATTCTCTGCACCACATTTCTCCAGTGGTCTTATTAACACCACTTCAGGCCAAATACAATATACATGCATCATCAAAGAATTTACAAGCATATTCAGTTCTCTGATTTATCAACCGCATTTCCCACTGAATAATCATTTTTTCATTACACATATGAATTAGTTGCGAGTTAAAGTTTATTTTATTTGCCTTTTATTCCAATTAGTGTCCTGATAATTGTTACTTTGATTGCCTATGACACATCTGCTCTGGAATATGATATATAGCTCAAGGTTTTTGTAGAGATGGTGATGTTATTTTCCACACCTTGTGATTTCAATCATTATAATTATTAAATTTGTCAAAGTTGTACACTCATGTAAAGAGACAACCGGTTTTATAAGGTTTGTTAAGAAAAAAATGTGGTCAATAGGTTTCCTCCATTTCCCTTCCTCGTTTTTTCTTCCCCAGGTAACTATTTTCAAATCTGTTAGCTGAGTTTTTGTGATTTACTTCCGTATCTCCAGAGATTGCGCTTGATTGATCCTTCAGGCATTTTCTATTGACTTCCCACCATAGAAGTTGAAGACTTAACTTTCTTTCTTTCCCCAAGCCCCAACACATGAGCATATATTTCCCATCTTCCATCCTCCAAAAATAAATACATCATTAAATTGGTGAGGTCAATATTGAGTGGTTACATTATCATAAAGTAAATGAATTCTGTTCACAAATGATAATACAGGACAAATGTTTACATACTTGTATCTTACTGGATACAGCTTACTTGCCTGAAATACTGTGTTATTATGTGTATCTAACCCCTAAAAGGACCAAATCCAACCAGGAAACTACATTGGGTTTTGGCTTAAGGTATAAAGTTTATCCAATAAGATTGGATGATTACAAGAATGGAGAAAAACGGGTTTTAAACCTCCCAAGTAAGAGATAATGGTTTCTGAGACTAGTGTAATAGTAGAGGAACTGGAGAAAAGGACATAGTGTAGATAATTTGGGAGTTAGAACTGGCAATTTGATAATTGAATGATGGAAGGTGAAGAAGAATTCCATTTTTGTGGCATGAAGGGTTGGGAGGAAGGAACACAATATAATAAAATGTACAAGAATAGAAAAGAATAATCTTTGTTGCAGACCGTAAGCATATTGATAAAATAATCTCACATATAAAAAATTAAAAAAAAAAAAAAAAAAAAAAAAAAAGGGATCCCTGGGTGGCGCAGCGGTTTGGCGCCTGCCTTTGGCCCAGGGCGCGATCCTGGAGACCCGGGATCGAATCCCACATCAGGCTCCCGGTGCATGGAGCCTGCTTCTCCCTCTGCCTGTGTCTCTGCCTCTCTCTCTCTCTCTCTCTCTCTGTGACTATCATAAATAAATAAAAATTAAAAAAAAATAAAAAAAAAATAATCTCACATATAAATGAAACCATAAAACTTGGGGAATTATTTGCTAGGCAAATATACTGTTTTTAACAAGTACACTAAAAAACTTTGAACATATGTGCACATTTTAGTAAAACACAACATAAACCATTCAGAAAGTATTATGTTAATATACCTGTTGAACAGTATTATTTAAACCTTTAGTACATTAGTTTAGTATAATAATGAAGCATTTTGCTCTTGTGAAAAGGATGAATTATGAGTGGGCGCTACATAAATATTTGTTTCCAACAAAAGCAGATTGCAAGAATAATTTCTTTGCTACATTATAAGTTTCTAACAATTAGAGAAAGCAAAATAATGCATTAGAACACACAATTCATCACAATAGTTAAGTATGATATTTAAGTGGTAATTATTGCACATATTAATTATGATTGCCATAGATATTGAATAATAAACTATTTCCTATGTAGTTTTTATTGAGCTCACTTGGATTTCCAAACATATACCTCATCATGAAGAAATTAAAACGTTCAAATTACTTTTGAAATAACAGATAAATTAAGTTTGTAAGTTGTATTTTTTGTTTAACAGAAGAAATAAGTTTATGAATACTTAAATAAACAGATTTGAATAAGTTTGATTCAGTGAGAACATTTTGAAAGCCAATTTCTAGGTGGAAGTGTGTATGCTTAACTTGTGTGTTGCTTAAATTGATATGCAGAATTTATCGAGTTTCACTGCAATATAAAGGAGAAAGAAGTTATTGAAACTAGATTAGAACATCTACTCTTATTCTCTACTCTCATCTTCATATAATAAACCTGTGATTGCCCTCTCCTTGGCTAGAGAACTCCATAATTTTCCCCCTACCTCATTATTTAGACACAAATTCAAGTCATTTGAAAGGAATAATTAGAAATTGTTATCATGCACAAGGGTAGATATTGCTAACTTTTCAATCTGGAGGCTATCTACTTATCTTTAGGGAATTAGATATTTTCAAACTAATATCAAATATCACTATTACATGAACCAAACACAGATATAATTCAGTGGATAAAATCATTTATATTTACTATCCTTTTCTCTGTCTCATATGTAACATAATTAATGAAAACACAAATCAAAATTTAAAATTCCACAACAAGCTATGTTGATTTGTATAATGATAAATTTATATTATATAAAATTATATGTGTTGGGGTTCTATTTCCATTGATACATTGACGTTTTAGTTTGTCAGATAATTGTGCAAATTAAATTCTCAAAATAAGATGTTACTCTTCTATTTTCTCTCTGTAGTTACATATCCCCTTTATAATCACATGTTGACCTTATGTCAATTAAGCATTTAAATTAAAATGATTTCTGATATGACTTCAGTAAAAATATAATAGCATTATGTTTCTGTATAATATTTTGTCTAAATATACATTATAGCCAAAATTACATTGAATCTATTTTAGTGTATAATTATACCAGACACGTACCATATATATATAAATAAAATATATATATATTTTAAATATATATATATTTTATTATTTGCATATGCACAGAACAAGAACAAATATAGTCCTATCTCTAAATTGCCAAAAAGGCTACACAGTATTTTAAAGAAGTTAAACTTTTATTTACATCAAGACATATTTTTAGGAAAAATAGGACGATAATGAAAATTTGTTAAGCACCCTTGTTTGAAGCACATCCCCAAAACAAAAACAAAATGTTTAATTACATAAAAATAGGGAATAGCAACAACCTCAAATGTAAATGAACACTATAACTTAGAATAATTGGAACAATATTTAAAAATGACATGAAAATTTAAGTATTATATCATGTTTAATGTGTAACATGGTATAAAATTCAAAGAAGAGTTTTGAAAGGTTCTGTTATTTGCAACTGTGTTGGAAGGATTTGGACTTATCATCTGGTCTTGCACATGTCAAAGTAAATGAGGAGAAGAGTCAAGAAAAAAATGTATTCATGTTACTATTTCATGATTGCAAACCCAAATAGAGCTGTCTGTGCTTAAGGATGAGGAAACCAAGGACATGAATAACCTACAAAAAGGAAACATGTTAACTTTACATAGTTGGTCAGAAAAGTGGTGTACTAGAGATAGCAGAAGTATACACTTTGAAAGAAGATATTTGGGAGTAAAAAAACAAACTATACTTTCAACGAAAGTGAAGTAAATACTGGAAGTATCATGTAAGGAAAAAAGTTTTATGTTGTGTTGTAGATTTAGAAACTTATAAGAAGTACTTCTAATTCAATGCAGTTCTGTTGAAAAAAAAAAAAATACCATAACAGAAAAACCAAAAAATTGTCTCAAATACCAAAAAATTACACTGAATTCTTCTTTTTTATTGAAATGCAGTTAGGGGGCAATTACATTAATCATACTAGCTTCAGAGGCGTATTTATTTTTTTTATTGTGTGTAATAAAAAAATTGAGTTGGGAGAAATAAATAGAAAAAATAATTCAACAAATAATATTTAAATTCAGCTAAATCTGAAACGATTAACAATAGGTGAAATCTGTGAAATATTATCAGTCATGATTTATGGCTCCCTACAATTACCTTAAATATGTTCAGGAATGATAGCATATATACAAGATAGGGTAATGTTTCATATTGATAGAGATAGGCTATGTCACAAAATTATTTGACGTGATCTGGAGCCCGTTATAATTGAATGCCACAAACGCAATAAAACTTCTTTATTCACAGTAGAAAAAACAGCAAAATCACATATGAATTTCTTTAAATCTTTGTCTCTACTTAATTATTTTTTAAAAATAGAATCTTTGTTTAGATGCCTGAAACATATCCTATAGCTTTCTAATCGGCACAGAGAACAAATTTAAAGCACAGTAACTGGCCAGCTGAATTAATTTTAGCTCAAGGTGAATCGTTTTGTTATTTTTTTTTTTACTGAAAATTTCACCATAAAGTTAAACAGATATCCTTTATTTATTTATTTTATGCTCTTAAACTAGTTTCATTATTGTTTAGCTTCCTTATTATGAAACTGAAAATATATATATTAAAACACATAAATGAGGAGAGATTGGCAGAGTTAATGAAGGAACTAAAATAAAAGAAAGGAACATTTTAATTGTAGGTTGAATCATCATTAAAAAAAAACAAACAGTACATCATGAAAAACTAGCCTAATAAAGCTACAGTGAATATCAGATATAATAATCCACTCCTGCTAACACTCAGGTAAAGGAAATAAGGTTTTCCTTTCAGTTTTTTTCAGTTTTCCTTAGTACTATTAGCTGTGAGGAAACAACAGAAAAAATTTTCCCTCAATCATTTGCTAGAACTAAAAGGAATTTAACAGCCTTATACAGTGTGAAGTTAATAGAGAAATATTAACTGATTTCACATATCATTATATACGTATCATACATTATGTAATTATTAAATTACATAAAAGTAGATTATATATTTATATTACATAGACTAAATATACTACATGTATTTAATATTATATAATATATAATTAATAATTGCAATAATTTAGCAAAATGAAATCAAATGTGTAAATATCTGACAAGGAGATTCATAGTGACAGGGACGCTTGGGGACTCAGTGGTTGAGCATCTGCCTTTGGCTCGGGTCGTGTACCCCGGATCTGGGATCGAGTCCTGCATTGGACTTCCTGCATGGAGCCTGCTTCTCCCTCTGCCTATGTCTCTGCCTGTCTCTTTCTGTCTCTCATGAATAAACAAGTAAAATCTTTCAAAAAAAAAAAAAAAAGAAGAAGATTCACAGTGACAGTAATTTTGAGGTTGATAAAACTATTGCCCCAAAATACTATACAAGAAACAGAAGGTCCATACTGTCAACATTCAAGTGGGTCTCACAGAAATTACATCTAAAAGAAGCTGCATGGAGAAGTGACATTTAAATCTAATAAGTCATATATTAAATTACATATAATAGGTTATTTTTTATGTATGAATACGATACCAAGATATGCATGTCTGAGCAGGAGAACTATTACATCTTTTTCTATAAAACACAGTTAGACGTACCCACTTTATGAATGTACTTCCTTCATAGGATATCATAATTTTTAAATAAGCAAGATTTATCAGCTTTGCATAACTATCCTTTCCTTGCATAATTTTCCTTTCTGAAAGCAAAAATTTTAAGAATCCAGACACCAAATCCCACCAAGCTCCATGGAATTTGGTATTATGGACTCCCACAGAAAATTATTGCCCTTTCTCCTTACCTGACTCCTGGGTTTGCTGGCCAGTGCCCCCAAAATATCTTCTGTGCAGATCTCAGATACTGGTCCAATTCTTCCCTCAGGGTGTAGTTTGTGGATGACCAAGTGTTCTAGATAACACGCACAATAACATCTTGGAGATGAGCTACAATGTCCAGATTAGGATCTCTTCTGGAGTATGAGTCACTTAGGATACTTGTGGCCATTTAACAGGAAAAAAAAAATAACTAGAAATATATGAAAATAAAGAAAATGTATTACTTCAATTAAAAAAGATTGACAGAGAAGGCAGTTTTAGGGTTAATTAACTAAGGAGCTCAAAATATCATCAAATAACACATTATACTACTCCTTCCGCTCTGTCAACCTCAGCATGCTGGCTTTTGTTCTTAGGTTTGATTTCTCATGTTTACAAAATGGACAAAACCATTTTAAAAATTCAATCTCACACAGGAAAATATAAATCCACAGAAGAAGATAACATGTTTTTCCCACACGTCCCTCTTTCAGAGAAAAGTTTTTAAAAGTTCCTCACACCCCAGCAGATAATTTCAACCCTTAACAATGCCTGTCAAAATCTACGAAGATATGCAAAATGCCCATAATATGAAGGCATAAAGGGTATATGTGTAATATGCTTTTAAATTAGGATAATAGTAATTTTTCAACCATTGAGATATTTTTAAATATGAAAAGATTGAATGTACTCAAAACAATATTTTAGGCCTTTTGTTACGTTGACAAGAGCAAAGAAATTCATTCTTTGCAGTTGACATTTCTAATTCCTGTTGTGAATTTTTGTTTCATAATGGTGTTTTAAAAGGATGTCAGTTTTAAGTTATCTTTTATTGATTTAATTCAAACCTCCAAGCACTTATTTTTTTATATTTGTTTTTCTCTTTTTATGTATGACACTTTATGCTGCTAGAGTTAACATATTTTGTCTACCCAAAACAAAACAAAACGAAATGAATCAAAAAGCTGGTGAATCATTTATTATTATAAATATCCAATCCAATTAGACCCTGTATTTTTAATTTTTAAGTGAACCTACATAATAGTGAATTTGTCGTTCAATTATAGTATTCACTTTTATGAATCATATATGTCTGGGTAACATTTAGGTAACTGTTTCAATTCATCAGGCTCCAGTGTGAAATCTGAGTGGTCAGTTCTATCTACTGATTCTCAATCTCTTGCCATCTATATCTAAGTAATTCTTAAACTAGGGATTTTTGAAAATATTAATATACATTGTTTAAGAAGAATCAAAGAATGGTATAAAACAATAATACACAATAATGTATTAGCAAAAATGTTACTTACTTATAAGGGAACACATGTCCTAAGTGCCTTATTTATATATCATCTCAAACAATGTCCAAAAATAATCATGCAATGGGTGTTTTTTTCTTTTTCTTTCTCTTCACAGATGAGGAAAGCTACATGGCCATTAGGGACTTCTTCATGACACAGGAGGTTCTGCCCAGAGGGAGGATTTCCCTTCAGTTGTGTCTTGTAGAGACATTCCATAAAGAGGGTGCAGCCCTCAGCAGTCCCCTTCCAGAGGTGGCTACACATCGCTCAGAACGACCTGTAAACCAGGCTCCAGTTTTCTCTACCACAGAGATTTCCAAATGAAGCCACAGGTACCATCTGGGAGAAATAAGTTAATATAGCAGAAGTAGGAAACACTGATATTTTTTTCTCCTTGCAATTGCTAGTTATTTGTGCCTTGAAGGCCAGCTGGAGCCTTATCTCTTATCAAGCACTTCCATTTAATAATGAAGTATTGCTGTGCACGCTCATATTTATGACTTGTTTCATCAGGCAACATGCTGTTCATAATAAGCAACTTTAACTTTCACTCTCTGCTAAGGCCCAGAGCAAACCAAAACCTGCTTCTCAATAGTGATGCATCCACCAGGGCCTGCCAGAGGCTCCCCATAGCATATCTACCACTGATGCTTCAAGTAGTAAAATATTTTACAGATCAACCAGTCTAAACCTGTTTACGATCCTCCCCTCTTTCTGGGCTCCACTCAGAGCTAACAGGTTTTCAGGTCATTCATTGAATGGAGCCAAATAGAACATCCAAAGAGGAATATGTTTCCTCCAAAATGCAGGGATTTTGTACTAGGAGCACAACAGTTTTTCCTTTGCATTAAGAGAGATAGGTCTCCACATAGTCCACACCACTGGAACCCAACAAATTTTACAGAGGGGGGAAGACCCTGAACATTAGCAGGATTTATTTTTCATCTTCTGTACACAAACATCTTATGAACATGTCTGGAGGTAGTTACTACTTTTCTTAGCTCACTGAATCCAATCAATATGGCCATCAACGAACTGGACGACGTGATGTCTTATGGAAGGGAAAAGTAATCAAGATCCCCATGAACTAAATTATTAGGTAGGGCTGGAGAGCTGATATAAGGCTTGCTGCTTGAAGAAAAAAAAACATGCATTTTGTGGCAATTACTAATATGTATAGAGCCAAAAATATCACCAGATGAAATGTGACATGTCAGTACCTAGGGATGTGTTAATTTGCTTGAGCAACAAAATCAAATCTGAAAGAGCAGCTGCATTTGAGGGACTGAGTAAGTTTACAATAACCCACTGTCACTCTTCAATATCCATTTCTTTTTCTGCAGAGACTGAAAAGGCGAGTTAAGTGGAGGTGTGTTGGGAATCATCGCCACTGCCATTTTCTAATGCACTACAATCCATTCAGGAAGGTGGTACTGCTTTGGGAGAACCAGTGTTGTACACAGAGACAGTCTTAAGGGCTTCTACTTGCCATTTCTGACTATAACAGCCTTTCTTTGGGTCAGGGAACCAATGTGGGGATCTGGCCAGTTGCTGAGTATATGCATTTAAGTTATGTATTCTGGAGATGGGGAGATCATTATGTGATGGCTTGGGGGACCTAAGCTAAAACTCTGTTGATCAACTGACTTGCATAAGCCTTTATTCTGTGGTGGAACACAGTAATGTTTTAATTCTTCTAAATTAGTGCCAGTTCACAGTCATCATCCAATAATCACTGAAAATCTAATGATTTTCCTTTCTGTAATGCACAGTGATCCCGATAATGGCCGTAGTTCCTTCTATAGGGGCTGGGAAAGAATAACACTATATATTCATTTGGAGTATTTAAATTAGTCTTCTGTTCATGAGACCTAGAAGATTTCTGATTATAGAATTTAGTACAGGGCTCATCTTTTAATTTCCTAGATATAACATCACCAGCCAGCCATTGCCATAGGTTTCTGCCATGTCCCCAACTTTATCAGAATCTGCCCATCTGTCCCAATTACAATTTTTAGGATTTCCTTCTTTCTCAATCAATGCCCTTGCTTTAACAGAAGACATTCTGCAAAGCAAAATACAATTTGTATTGTATTTCAACCACTTGTAAGACTAGATTCTAGGTTTAGTTTTCAGAAATCTCAGTCCTGTGGTTGAAGGATAAAAGGAGATTTGTTTTTGTTTTTGTTTTGTTTTGTTTTGTTTTGTTTTGTTTTGTTTTCAGGGAAGATACATATTTTAGGTCAGGCATGTGGAACTTGAGCAAGAAATTTGAATCTCTGAGCTCATTTCCTTTCTCCATATTGTCCCACTCAATTAGTAGCAGCCAGTCAGCCTCGTTATATTCATTATTAGTCTGACAAAGATGTTTTGGGGCAACGGAGTGGCTCAGTTGATTTAGCATCCAACTTTTGGTTTTGGCTCAAGTCTTGATCTCAGGGTTGTGTGATCCTCAGGCTCTGCGCTCAACAGGGAGTCTGCTTGAAGATTCTCTCCCTCTGCCCCTCCTCACTCCTCTCAAGAAATAAATTAATTTTAGAAAATGTTTTCAAGTATCAAATACATGGTCACTCAGAATTTTGTGTTTAGCTGGGAGTATTCAGTGATGATGTTTTGTGTACATATTACCATATGGTTCCATGGGCCACCAGTACTCTCTTCTCCAGTAAAAGTAGAATAATCAGCATATCTAAATCTGATAAAATTAAAGAACCAACTTCGTGTCCCACAAAGTCAATTCAGAAAAACTCATCATTAAGATTCTATTCCTCCAGAACTACTCTCAGTACCAAAGTCCGTTTTTAGTAAAGGTTCTCTGGAGAACCAGAGTGAGTAAGTAACACATACTAAGATATTTATTGTAAGAAATTGGGTTACACAATTGGGAGAGCTAGGTGTCAAAGTCTGCAGGGCATACCATCAGGAAAGACATGCTTGAGCTTGGGGCATAGGTTGAAGTGCTGCCTCAAGGCAGAATTTCTCCCTCAAGGAAGCTTCAACTTTGCTTGTGAGGCCTTTGAACCAAATGAATCAGGTTCACTTACATTATTCTGAATAGCATTCTTTACTTAAACTGACTATGATGAACTGATTATGGAGTTTAATCACATCTAGAAGATACCTTCACAGAAACACCAAGTTTGTGTCTGAACAACTGGGAATTATAGAGAAAAGCAGATGCATCAAAATGGCCATCACAATAACAAAGAAAAATTACATGTAGCTTACAGGCATAGGTCGGAAAATGAAGACATCCGTATTCCCCGCTAAGGAGTATAGGTTTTAATCCTATAAAAAATGAGGTGAAAAATTTTAAACAGAAGAAAATTATCAGAATTTGAGGTTATTTGACAGTGATAACTCTGAGCCCGTTGTGAGTAATGAAATGAGACTTCATCAGGAAAGAGTCTTAGGATACACAGGTAAGGGAGTCACCAGAAGCTGTAGGCGGTGTATACAACCAGGAGTGAGTAACATCACTCATTAAAGTATATGCCGTGGGAGTAAGTAAAATCACTTATTAATCATTTCATTTAATTAAGATTACATAAAATCACATTTCTTGGTTGCCTAGAATAAACTCAAAACTAGGAAATTAATAATACTAACTTTATGAAAATTCTGCTCTTGCCCACAGGACCTCACAGTGCAGAGGTACTAAACATGTAGAGAGAAAAATGTCAAAAACTGGATGTAAAATGATGGGGATATGCCTGAAGTGGTATGGGTGTGGGAGTGAGATGCCTGTGTGCAGGGACCAGAGTTCCAGAAACAAGACTAGTACACTGAAAAAAGATAAGAGGGTTTTGGGCAGGAACGTATTTAAACAAAATAGACAAACTCAAAAATTGAAATTCAGTATTTAACTTGATTACCCAAAGGAACTGTGAGAAAACTAGAAGAGAATAGTGTCACAGAAACTAAGGATGCCATTTTCAAGAATAAATTAATGGACCACAAATTAAATAGTGCAGTGAGGTCAAGTGAGACAAGAACCGAAAAGGATTCATTATGTTTTGAAATTAAGTGGTAATTTGTAAACTGGGGAAAACACAGTTTTATTAGAAATGTGAAGGATACAAGCTCTATTATAGTAGGTTGAGGAGTTAATGGAGGTCAGAAAAATGAGTAATATTTGCAGACTGTGGAAGCTTGGCTTAAAATAAAATATATGAGATTGTTAGAGAAGAACACAGACATGGAGCATTCTTGTTTTGTTTACAGGAGGTAATTTAGCACATTTTAGGCTAGGGGAAAATAATCCAATGGTTTGGAAAAGATTAAAAGAGCAGAAAATCATCTACCTTCTAGAACACAAGCTCCAAAGGAACAAGAACTTTCCATTTATTTAATTCACTGCCATATCATATGCACAGTAGTTAATCAAAAATATTTGCAGCATGATCAATAAATTAAACAAACACATAAAATGTAGGAAGGAATAACCTCAGCCCAAAGTGGCTAGTAGGAGATAATTCTCATGGTCACCATGTAAGAACACAACTACCATCCAGATAAGAAATTAGAGGCAGAATGATGTTTGTAGTGTCTACCCATTTGCTATATTTTGAAATATCTTCTCCTTTAACTTGGCTCTTTCAAGGTCATTTTATTTAAATATTATGCTTTTATAATCACAAAATCTAAAACTGAGACTTTCACAAAGTAGAGAATCCAGAATTTGGATCCAAGTCATTCTGATCTCATGGTCTGAGTAATAGGTGATTTACATATACTGTATAAAATGTTCTGTACTATTTACCTTCATTCTTTTAGGTCGGAATACAAAATATATCATTATTAATGGAGTAAAATCAAATTTTAATTGTGTCAACATTTGTTCTGGTTTTAAGGTTATCATACATCAATTACATAGGCATATATGATAAGCACTATTGAGTAACCTGCTCTAGATATCGGCCTAGCTGTCACTTCCTCTGAGAAGCTTTCTCTGACCATCACAGTAGGGTAGTTATCTCTTTTACATATTGTACAGCACAATTTAATGGAAGGATTGTCTCAGATGGGAAAAGAAAAAAGATTCCCTACCCTGGTGTCTTAGATCCACTCTTCTTGAAGATTGAGCCAAGGCAAGGCTTCAATACAAGTGGTTTTTTGGCTGAAACATTTGCTGAGCAGAGGGTGAGGAAAAGAGAGACTGAGGTAGAGAAAGATGAGAAGCAAATGCACCTGCTAGGACCTCACAACAATGTGTGGAGAGTGTTAGTGAGTTGCCACACATCTGCGTCTTCCATCACGCAGTGTCTTCCAAGAGGCCATACCAAAGACTACCTCCGAACTGAGCACTATAGGAAATAAAGGAGGAAAGACTGTTTCCTGTCTCCCTTGCTTCTCATGGAGAAACTCCATGAGTCTCCATGAGGAGTTAATAGCCACCACCATGACCTTGCCCGCCAGAGGGAATTATTACCTGATCATTTTTGCAGTTTTTGAAGAAGTCAGATCCCATGGACAGAGTAATGTTTTAACCAATTTCTAGCCCATATTTTTTATCCTATTGGCCTTAGATGGTGGGATGATGTGGATATGCAGAGTGATCTGCACTACTCATCCAGTGAAGAGAGAAAGAAAGCAAAAAGGAGGCAATCGAAACCAAGGAAAAACATAAAATACTTAAAATATAATGTGTCTTGTGTGTTTCATCAGCATTGTAATGTGTTTTTCTCCGGTCAGAGGATATAGGAAGGAGACAGGCAGATGAATAGACTTCTATTCTTCTTGCTGGAAGAGAAAGTATGCTATCAATTTCCAGAAAACAAAAGCAATAAACAGATGCAGTTAGTTTACAAGGTATTATTTCATGCTTGCCCATGACAAAAGAAAAAAAAAACAGATCTGTAGAGTACATTAAGATTACAATAAGAATTTTATTCTGGAATTTCTTTTACAAAACACAGTGTTTTTAGAGATTGAAGGCCAATCAATGTTCTCCGGACCAAAGAGGCCTCAGAGGGAGTTTGATGCAACCACGTCACAAGTCACAATTTATGAGTAAAAATTAGAAATACACTCACCCTCACCCATATTTATCTTGGAGGTGAGAATCTGAGATGAGGGAAATCTTTCTCCCTTTTAACACAGTAAAAGAATAGGAGGAAGGGAAAAGGAAATAGGGAAACGAATATCATTATTTACATCCTTATTAATTGCATGTAATAAATTAGATTTTTGAAAACTTCCTCCTCTTATTCAATTTAAATGGACGTTATGGCTGAGGATAAAGTGAATTAAATAATATATTTTTTTCATACCTCTCGCTAACTCTGAAGTTATCTGCACATGATGGCTCTCCACACTTCTCATGTGGTAGGATGGGTACTCTCTGATTTGAGGAAAGAGGTATGGAAACAGAGACGTGACAGCTGTCAGGTTCTTTTTTCAAATTTAATCAGGAATCAGCCAGAAAGAAATGTCCTAATCCATCAACACCTGCTCGGGATAAGCAGTAAACTCACCAGAGACAGAGCCAAATATATTGATTTAATTAATTGAAAGGCTTTGGCAACACCTCAACATGTGGTGCTTCAGAGCAAGCTCCAGTACTCAGCTAATGTAGAGCAGTAGCTATGTGTTAAGTATCTCTACATTTTATATTTAATATAGAAGTTTTTTTTTAATACCAGTTAATTTGGGAAGGTTTCAAAGTACCATGATAAGATAGAAAAGAAAGGATTCTTGATTTTTTGTTTAAACTGTCATTAATGTTTCTTACGACTTTTAGAGGGCAAGATATTAAAATATTTGCAGTTTGGTGCAGAGTTATACTTCTTCTGTATGAGTGGCATTTTTACACAGCTACCAGGGTGCTGATTAAATTGACGAGTAGGTGCTCTATGACAAAGCTGTTAACAGCTCTTGTTCTGAAATGCATATGCAGTAGCATAAAGAAAATCACTTCACAATTAGTTAAGTCATATAAATGGAGAGGTACTAATGTGGTTGTTTGGGGGCTGACTTTTTTCACTTAACATGCTGTTTTCAAGGTTCATCCATATTGTAGCAAATGTCATACTTCATTTTTATGGCTAATAATGTATTATGCCTATAACATTTATGAAGTGTATTTTCTCAGGTATTACAATCATTCCAGCTTCATAATTTTTGCTGTTTGCAATGATGACGTTTTTTTTCCCCATCCTTTTATTTTAACTTATTTGTGTCATTGGTTTGTGTCTCCAGTAGAAAGCATTCAGTTCAATCGTGTTTTTATTATCCAAGGTGTCTTTTGATTGGGTTGTTTAATCCGCTCATATGTAATGTTATTATTGACATTTTTACAAATCGGTCCTACAACCACCATCCAGATGACTAGAAAAAAGTTAATTAAGAGAAGGACATGGATTTAAACATGAATATGAGAGTTAACCAATATAAAGGTCCTTTTTAAACTTAGCGGCCTCTGGAAATTAGTCAAAATAACACATAAGCAAACATTTTTACACGTCTAAAACTTACTGATTTATGTGACACAAACTTTTATTCTCATAGCCTGGAATGGAAGATTTTCTAAACTAAATTATACTTCCATGTCTTTTGAAAGAAATCAAATTAAATGAACTTAATTCCATCAGTAACTTGGTGCTTCAGTATGAACTGTTATATAGAATGGTACTAAGAATTGATAAACTCTCTTAGGGACCCCCCAAGAGCTAGCACCCTTCCTCCTTAAACAAGGTCCTAAAAAAAACTAAGTAAGAAAGCAGAGACATGAAAGAAAGGCTGAATTATCAACCTTATGATGAACATTGCTAAAGTATCTAATGTCAATTTGTGTGAGAGCCAGCTGGACTTGCTTCCGGAACCCCAGAATCAGGCATGCTTACTAATTCTCAATTAGTGTTTTCCGTAGTTTCAGAGCTCCCTGTGAAAAAGACACTGGGGGGAAGGACAGAGCTGACTCCAATATGGTAAAATATTCTTCCCAATTTACCAATAGCTAATTTCTGGGAAATAATTCTCCATGGATTTTTCATGTACCTGCATGGTTAAGGCCTCCTCAGCAAACAGCTTTTGGAAGTCAGAAACCCATCCAGAGGAATTTGAAGACATATCTCCACAGAAACATAAAAAGATAGTAATTATAATGTCCCCTCTTTTGCCTTCCCAGAGACATTTGCTTTCATTCGAGCATGGTGAGCATTCTCTCTCGAGAGCTGAGAAGGGTAGATACGCTGGTAGTTCCATTAAAGCTCAGCCTTTTAATGTCAGCGTTCCTCTCTGGGGTTGCAACCACTGCATTCACAGGTAACATTTGGCCATCATCACATAGTCCTTTGGGTGTGGGGAGCCCATGCAGGATACTGCTCTGGATGTTCTTTTCTCTGTAATTAATGATATGTATCTCTCTGATCCACAGATTTTTGCATCATAGTTTCTTTTTCTTTTTTTTTAAAATGTTTGAAATTTAAATGATTTAAGTATATTCTTCAATCCCTTCTCCTAATTCCTCCATTCCCCCACCCACTTCCCCTCTGGTAACCATCAGTTTGTTCTCTATAGTTCTGGTCTTGTCTGTTTCTTGGAGTACCCGGCTGGCTCAGTTGGTTTAGCTTTCAACCCTTGATTTCAGATTGGATCATGGGCTGTGGGATCAAGCACCAAGTCAAGCCCTGCATTGGGCTCCACACTCAGCATGGAGTCTGCTTGTCCTTCTCCCTCTGCTCCTCCTTCTTGCTCTGCTCCTCCTTTCACTCTTTCTCTGAAATACATACATACACACATACATACATACTTTTAAAAAAAGATCCTGTTTCTTGGCTTCTCTCTCTCTCTCTCTCTCTCTCTTCCTTTGCTTTTTGGTTTTATTTCTTAAATTCTACATATGAGTGAGATCATATCGCATTTTTCTTTCTCTGATAAACTTATTTTGTATAACATTATACTCTCTAGCTCTGTACATATTTTTGGAAATTATAAGATTTCATTCTTTTTATAACTGATTAATATTCCTATACATGAATATATTGAATATTATTATAATTATATTATTATATCATTCATATTATATGAATTATATTCATATAATATGAATAATATTCATATACATGTATCTTCTTTATCCATTTATCTATTGATGGACATTTGGGCTGCTTTCATAGTTTGGCTATTATAAATAATGCTGCAACCAACATTAGTGCATGTATCCCTCTGAGTTAGTATGTTTGTATTTTTTGGATAGATACCCAGTAGTATGATTCCTGGATCCTAGGGTAGTTCTATTTTTAAATTCTCACCCTAAAACAGCAGGATACACATTATTTTCAAGTTCATATGGAGAATAGATCACATATTAGGCCACAAAATAGATCTTATCATATTAAAAAAAATTAAGTCATAACCATGCACAAATACATGGAAGGTAAATAACATGGTGCTAAACCACGAATCAAAAGAAAATAAATTAAAATGGAAGGAAATGACACATAGACACATAGATCAACGAAGTAGAAAAGAAAACCCAGAAAGAAACTCACAATTTTATGGTCAATTAATCTTCGACAAAGGAAGAAACATTATCTGATGGGGAAAAGGCAATATCTTCAACAAATGGTGTTGGAAAAACTGAACAACCACATGCAAAAAAAAATAAAACTGGGCTACTTTTTTTCACCATACAAAGAAGTAAACTCAAAATGGATTAAAGACCTAAATGTGAGACTTGAAACCAAAAGAATCCTTGAAGCGAGCATTGGTAGTAATCTCTCTGACATCAGCCACTGCAACATTTTTCTAGATATCTTTCTTGGCAAGAGAAATTAAAAGCATAAATAAACTATTGGGACTTTGACAAAATGATAAACTTCTGCAGAGAGAAGGAGCAATCAACAAAACTGAAAATTAACCTACAGAATGGGAGAATATATTTGCAAATTATATATCCTATAGGGTTAGTATCCAAAATATATAAAGAACTGGTACTACCCAATGCCAAAAAAACAAATAAACCTCCAAATAAAAAATGGACAGAAGACATGAACAGATAGTTTCACAAGATACACAGATGGCCAAAAGACACATGAAAAGATGCTCAACATAACTCATAATCAGGGAAATGCAAATTAAAACTACAATGAGATATCACCTCACCCCTGTCAGAATGGGTAACATTCAACAAAATAAACACAGTAAACAACAGATGTTGGCAAGGATGTTGGCAAGGATGTGGAGAAAGGTGAAGCCTCTTGCACTTTTGGTGGGAATGCAAACTGGTGCAGCCACTCTAAAAAACAGTATGGAGGTTCCACAAAAAATATTATTGGCATTTTATTTTTTATTTTTTTTTTATTATTGGCATTTTAATTTGTTGTCATTTTATTTTCATTTTGAAAATGTTCATGTCTAATGTGCTCCTTTGTCCCTCCATTACTGTTTTCTTTTTCATTAAATGAATATTTTATAGTGAAATATTTTAACTCCTTTTATTACCAATTCTACTCTAGTTTGCTGAGTTATTTTCTTAGTTGTGTATGTAGAGCTTAATATAAACATCTTAACTGGTCATGATCATCTGCAAATTTATACTAACTTAATTCCTGTAAGATATAGAAGTCTTCCTCCTATAGGGCTCAATTCCATCTCCCCCTTTCATGCTATTATTGGTGTACATGTCACAGCCATTTATGTTACAAACCCCAAAAAACATTGTTTTAAGTATTACTTTATAGATTCTTTTATCTTTTAAGGAGGTGGAAGGAAAGGAGAGCAAGTTCATAATTACAGTTTGCTATATTAATTTATTAAGCATTTCCAGTTCTTTCAATTCCTTCCTATGGATTTCAGAAATCACCTTATGTCATTTCCATTCTCCAATACAGTTATTACATTGTCCTATTATGTCAAGTGTATTACATTTCTATATATAACAAGGTGAAAAATGCAATGATTATATATTGTTTTATGGGATTGTTATATCAGCTAAAACAAGGAAGGAGAATGAACATGCATTTATATTAACTTCTTTAATTGCGTAATTACCTTTAACATGTTCTATGATTTGTGTGTGTGTTTAAATTACTTTCTTGAGTCATTTGATTTCAGCTTGAAGAAGTTTTTTTTTACTATTTCTTAGAAGGCCAATTTGATGGCAATTAATGTCTTGTTTTCTGGGGAAGTATTTTTTTCCTGTATTTTTAGAAAATAATTTTATTAGAGGTAACATTCTTGATTGGAGATATATATATATATTTTTTCTTTCATTCAACACTATGTACATACAATCCCACTTACTTGAGGACCTCATTTTTTTTTTTTTTCTTTTTTTCCCTGATGAAAAGTGAGCTGTTAGATTACTGGAATTTCCAGATATATGAACAGCCATTTTTCTCTTGCTGCTTTCATGATGTTTTCGCTATCTTCTGCTTTCAGTGTATTTACTATGATGTGACTGGGTAATATCATCCTTAAATTAATCCTAAATACCATATTGAATTTCTTGAGTGTAAAAATTAAAATTTGGAAAAATTTTACCAGTCATTTTTTTCAGTGTTTACTCTCTTATCTGTTTCCACTACTTTGTGCTTCCATTATTAGTAAGTTGGTATAAATAAGTATCCCACATTTTCCTGGAGATGTTTATTTATCTTCATTCTTTTTCTCTCTTCTTCAGAATGCATAATCTCTATTGATCTAGCTACAGGTTTTCTCATTCTTTTGCTTATTATGTATATACTAGTTCACATCTGTCAGTTGAACACCTCCAGTTAATATTTCATGTCAATTACTATGATATTCAACTGCAGAATTTCCATTTAATCCATTTTTTATTCTATATATTTTATTGATATACTCTATTTGATGAGACACACTGTCATTAAGCCTTCCTTAGCTTTTTAAGCATTTTTTTTTCTTTGACATTTTACAATAGCTATTTTGAAGTCTTTGCTGGGTCCCTTCCTGGGAAGTTTCTGCTTTATTTTGTGTATATGCATGCCTTGCCTTTTGTTGCTGTTATTAATTTGCATATTTATTTTCTCATAACTTTTTATCAGAGACTGAATATTTTAGATAATATGTTGTAATAATTCTGGTTTCTGATACTACCACTACCACTGCCCCCTACTCTTCCACCCTCCCCTCCCCCAAAAGCTTGTTGATATTATCTGTTTGTTTGTTTAGGGCATAGGTGTACTATTTAATATCCTTTTATTTTCCTAGCAGGATGCAAACTCTAATTTCATTCTTTTGAGGTCACAGCCTTGGGCTTGCACATAGTCAACCTGGGATAGCACCGATTTTCCCAGTGTTGCCTTTGAATGTATCTATCTCTGATATGTTTGTTAATGAGCCTACTCCTGTTGATATCACATCCAACTATTAGCCTTCACTAATTGCCAGCTGATTTCTCTATTGTTTTTGACAATGCCTTCAGGTATAAATTGTTGTACAGTCTTCTCAAATTAAATTAGGCTCCCTTTCCAAGGATATTTCAAAGAAAGGCTATCATTAGCAATCTCTTTCCCTAGTTGTCTCTGGTAAATTTATATTGTTTATGTAGAGTTTAGCTTGTTGCCTCATGGAGTTATCACCCTTCTCTTAATTTCTGACCTCCAAAATCTCCACTGTGTTCTAAGGTACTCCTGAGCTTGATATCTCCCAAACTCTGTTCCAAATAAAGTCAGTTTACTTGAGAATTCAGAGGATCCCACTGTGCTAAAATCCTGTACCAGTGCTCCTGAGTTGAACATGGATAGCGCCGCCTACTTTTCTTGGAATGACAGTCCTTACACAAAAGTGGGTCTACTCAGCAAAGGCAGTAGCCTATGGTCTTTTGGGCTTGCCTCTCCACCCATGATATTTCAAACCCTACTATTTGGCTGCAGTGAATAGGGGCTGCCCAAACTCTCAGACTGACATAGGTGAGGTGGAGCTTCAACTTTACAACACGGGCTAGATAGAAGGAAACTCCAGCTTTCTCAACTGCTCTTGCAGGTTTATTTATTTATTAGAGAGAGAGACTGGTGGTGAAGGTAGGGCACAGGGAGAGAGAGAATTCCAAGTAGACTCTTCACTGAGTGCAGAGCCCGATGTGGGGCTCCATCTCACAATCCATGAGGTCATAACCTGAGCCAAAAAAAACAATAGTCGGTCAGTTAACCAACTGAGCCACCCAGATGCTTCAGGATTTCACTTTTTTGTTGTTGTTGTTGCATCCAAGTTGTTGGTAATCTACTAAGTCTACACCATATGGAGTGAGGGTCAGAAGATGATTTACTTTGAAAATAGCACCTATCTTCCTGTGTTGACGCTCAGTTTTCCTCTTGAGTAGTTTGTGAAAAGGTAAGTGTAATTCTACAGACTCTTCTGCTCCGCTAAGATGAAGGATATGAATGGTCCCTAATGTATATATAAAACATTTGTAAGAGGATATCTTAGTTTCTGAGAAGTGAAAATAATATTATTTCTTACTGAGTTATTTTATTAAAATATTTAAGATTTGACCTTATACTACCATATCCAATCCTCCTAGTATTCCCAAAGTAAATCTATATAAAATAATGTCTATTTGGTTTATTGAATTTCTCTTTATAAAATGTAATGACTAATTCTGTATCACCAGTGGAGTTTAAATCTGTACTATCTATGAATTTAAAGGACATAAATCTAACCACATTATTACACAGTTGGGTAAACTGAGGTTCACAAAAATGAATTATTTTGCCTAAAGTGGCAGAACTAGTTAGTAACTGAAAATATGAGCTCATGAATCTGGATTATGTTCTTTTTCCTCTTCATCACTCTGTTTTACCAAAATGTAGAACCACTTCTTTTTCCAAAGAACAAAAAATAATTCTGTCACTGTTGCCTTTTAGAAAATATATAGATGGCACTTGGCCTAATTTGTGGGCTACAGACAGTAATCCATCATTAAAAGAAAAGGATCATATAGCTTCATGAGATTACACATATAGTGATCAATAGCTACTAGCTACTTTCTTTCTTTCACTTTTATTGCTCTGAGAATTACTAGAGAAGTCAAAAGATTGTAATTTATTGGAAGCAGAAAAAGGACACACCATTCTGCATCTCTTGGTAGTTTATGATGGTGTACTATAAAACTGTGATTGGTGAATTTGAGGGGAATTTCAGAAGGAGTAATTAAGTGCCTATGTGGTATACCTTTTAAAGGAATCCAGAAGTAAGAATTTGGCCATAGCTATATTTTCTTCATAGATTTATCCTCATAGACACAACACTGACTGTCCTATAACAGTTTAATAATATAATTTGTTAAATTGTATCATGTGTTGAAATGTTTATATAATTTAGTAAATCTATATGCTCTGTTTCTTTCTTCATTTTAAGACAGGAAATCCTGATTTCTTATTCAAATTAGATTTTTAAAAATCTAATAGTAATAATTCAGCTCCATGTTACTCTTGCATACTATGTCCCATTAGTCTTTCCCATACACATGTTTGGGCTTTTATCCTTCTAGTAGCACAGGATTAAACATTTCCTCTACTTTGTTTTCCAAATCAGTTAAGTATCCACACCCTATGTTTAGAATAAATGCCAAATTTACAAATGATTTTCATTACTATGTATTTGTTGAGTAAAATCATTTTTGCAACAAGATCAGTACAGTGGGTGGAAATATTCTTGGAAAACAGAAATGAATGTGAACTACATAAATATATAACACTAAATCCAAACTCAATGTGTCTTTAGCCATCTGCGCTTATGTAGATACCAAAAATGCTTGCGACCATTGCAACACCATCTGACACCAGGAAATTGTGACTGTGGGGAAAACATTGACAGAGAGAAATAGCAATGTTAGCTAACCACAGATGAAAATAAATCATTTAAAAAATTTTACAAAAACTACAAGCCCCTGTGAAGACATTTTCGTGCCATTCATGGACCCAGACAAGAGACTGGTCGCAAAGCTTAATTTGCATTAGCTTCCTGGTGAACCATATTTTTGTTTTGTTTTGTTTTGTTTTGCGCTTCTATTTTTTTACTGACACATTGGAAGAAACATCTCTGCTATCATCTAAACTCATACTATGGAAGATGGAGTCTATCCACTTCCATCTACTCTTGGACTCTGGTTTCTTTAATTCTTTCCAGTCTTACTATATATAACCATTCTATTGCTAACTAAAAAAAAAAAAAAAAAGTATATATTATGTCATATATTGTTTCATTTCCTTGAATGTATTTTCCAATGTCTTTGGTTGCTAGCCAAAGGAAAGAAAACCTAAAGGTTTACAAAGCCAGCGCATGATGTTTGGTCATTCTGTCCTGACAATCAAATCTTATTTTCATTACTCTTATTAACTATCTCACTTTAAACTCATTATATTCCTTGAAAATCCTACACATGTTCCATTTTATTGGATTTCTAGATTTTTTTCTTCCATATCCCATGAAAGCTTTCCCCAGTTATTTACAAAGCAGGCTTCCACCTGTAGTTTATATTTATGCCTCCATGTCCACCTGTGCAAAACTGCCCCTGCACACTCCACCTTCATTATCTTATATGAATTTATTTTGAATAGTGTTTATCACAAATTAAATTTTTTTATATAAGTAGACAATTTCAAATATACATAAACATATATATTTATACATAAATATATAGTAGACTCTGTTGGCCCTTAATAGTTGTGATTTGAAGAATAAGTCAATAAATTGCTGTGGATATTTACGGGATGGATAGTTAGAAAGAAGATGTATTACCTGGAGAAAATGAGTAGGAAAAAGTTAGCATAATTGAGAAGACAAAAAAAAAATTGAGAAGACACTAGACATTTTAAGACAAAGGGAGGAAAAAAAAGATCCTATAAAGGGTACGTATAAATGCATTTGATTTTTTAAATTGTGGTTAAATAAAATAAGAAAATTTATTATCTTAAGCATTTTTAACTTCAGTAGTGTTAAGTATATACACATTCTTGTTGAAATAAATCTCCAGAACTTTTTTCATTTGCAAAACTGAACCTCAATATTCATAAACGTCAATTTTTGATATTCCCATCATCCTAGCATCTGGCAGTCACTGTTGTTCTGTTTATGGCCTTGACATGGAGTTGTGGAGTATTTGTCTTTCTATGACTGTCTCTTTCCACTTAGCATAATGTCCTCAAGGGTAATTTATATTATAACATGGATCAGAATGTCTTTTTCTATTAAGGCTGGAGGATATTCTACTATGTATTATGAAGAATGCTGCTTTAAGCATGAATATACAAATATCTTAAGAAATCCTGTTTTTAATACTTTTGAGCATACACTCATTCAGAAATGGAATTGGAATTGCTGGATCACATGGTACTTTCCATTCTACTTAATACTGAACTTGAGTCTAGCAATGTGCTGAATTCATCAATTACAGTAATTTTATGTACAAGATTTTTTTGGATTTTGTTGCATCATCATATCATCTGAGAATAAAATGACTTTTTTCTTTATTTTCCAACTGATATTCTTTTTTTTTCACTTATTAATGTGTTGACAACAGTGCAATATTGAATAAAATTGTTGAAATAGAATTTTTTTCTCAATTTCTAGAGGAATGCTTTCAATATATTACTATAGTTTTTGTTTATTTGTTTTGTTTAAGAATTATTAAGTTATTTGATGGAGTGGCAGGTAGAGGGAGTGGGAGAGAAATCTTCAGGCAGACTTCCCACTGAGCTTGGAGCTTGATGTGGGGTTTGATCCCAGAACTCTGAAATCATGACCTGAGCCAAAATCAAGAGTTAGGTTTTTTAAAAGATTTTGTTTATTTATTTATTCATAAGAGACACACACACAGAGGCAGAGACATAGGCAGAGGGAGAAGTAGGCTCCCTGTGGGGACCTTGATGCGGGACTCGATTCCAGGCCCTGAGCCAAAGGCAGATGCTCAACCACTGAGCCAAGCAGGCATCTCCAAAGTCAGATGTTTAACCAACTGAGCCACCCAGGTGACCCTAGCATAGTTTTATTGTATATATTTTTATTAGTTTACAAAAGTTAACTTCTATTCCTAATTTGTTACTTTTTTTTTCTTTCCTATAAAAGATACTGGGCTGTATAAAAAGATTTTTTTTTCTGCATCTATTATAACTATATGATATGTCTCTTACTTCAATAAAATGATAAATTTTAATGATTCACTTTTGAATTCCAACCCAAACTTACATTCTTCTAAAAATAAAATTGGATTGCTTTTTTTTTTTTTTTTTAATCATACGGTGAAAATCTTTAGTTACTCATCATTAGACATGATGTTAAGGGTAAATTTCTTTTATAGTGAAGTGTATTCTCTTCTAATCCTTCATTAGTGAATGTTTTCATTGTGAATGGATGTTGCATTTTTGCAAATTATTTTCATTGTCAATTGATATAAATACTTGGAATAAACCACTCCAGGTTGTGGTGTACTCATTTTATATATTAGATTAAATCTGCTGATATGTTTTGAGGAATTTTGCATGGATGTTCATGAGTGATATCAATCTTTTTTTTTCTTTTTTGTACTATATTTTTCTGATTTTGAAATTAGGGTAATGCCAGTCTTATTAAATGAACTGTAAAGTGTTCTAATCTTCCATTTTCTAAAAGGAATTTTATAGATTTAGTGTTAGTTTTTATTTGAATGTTTGGTAGAATTTCCCAGGAAAACCAACTGAGCCTGAACTTATCTTTTATAAAATGTTTTTAATTATAATTTTAATCTCTTAATATCTGTGAGACTATAGAAATGAGCTATATCATCTTGAGTGAGTTTTAGTATTTTGTAGATTTGAAAATACTGGTCTATTTCATCTATGATACCAAAATTATGTGTGTAGACACACAATATTCCCTCATTCTTCATAATATTCCCTCATTCTTTTAATGTCTATGATGCTTTTAGTAATATCCCAACTTTCATTCTTGATATTGGTCATAATGTGTATTTTCCTTTTTTGTTGCCAGTTTTGTTAAGCACTTATCAGTTTTATTGACCTCTTCCAAAAGAAAAATATTGAGTATTCTGTTTCTTTTTACAGTTCTGTTTTCTAATTTTACTGAATCAGTATATGTTTACTACCCCTTTTATTTTGCCTTCTTTGATTTATTTTGTTCACATTTTTATGCTTTATTAAAGGAGAAGATTTTAATTTTGACTCTTCTTCAAACAGTGGTGGGCTAAAGAGTTTTTGTTGTTTTGTTTTGTTTTGTTTTGTTTTGTTTTTGGTGAGGTCACTTTCTTGAGACCTTCCCTTCTATAGATCTCTCTAGTAATTTTTGGTTCCCTATAGTTCAATATTTTACTCCTCCATCCATAAAAGTAAAGCTTTAGTTCTCTTGCTCTTTCATTCACCTCAGCAACCAAGACTATACACAAGGTTAAGTGATGAAAAGTCAGCAAGAAAATAAAAGTAGCAAAGGTTGGCCCCATCCTCCTGGAACTACCAACCCAAATATTGAAGATGTTTCCAGTCTCTCTAAATTTTGCTTTCTGTGGAATCCCACTATAGCCACTGACATAGCTACAAGCTTATTAGTTGACTGGAGTCCCAGACAATGGAGAAAATGAAAAACCAACCAACCCACAAACAAAATGAATGATTTCTGTACACTCTCCAACGTTAGGAGTTCTCTTCCCTTTCTACAAGGAGGAACTTGGAGAAATCTGGGACAATTATTTCTGGAACTAGAAAGCAGATATATTCACAATTGGAATCATATTGAGTAAATGTCTCTTAACACAAGCACAGTAAATATAAGAAAGATATTTTGAAACTTGAAAGACAAGACAAAATAAATAAATGCATAATAAAGGAGTATCAATTTCAAAAGTGAGCATGTCTTTTGTTAATAGATATGTGACATTAATGTTTATAAATGAAATCCAACTTCTAGCCAAGCAAGGGTCCACACTCCAGATTCACACAAGAGGAAATGCAATCCTAACGTATTATAATTTTCAGCATAGAAAAATATGTATTAAAACAAAGCACTGTATGGTTTATGGGTGTAAAATTTTAGTTTTCATTGATGAATAAAAACAGAAAAGTTGGTTGTAAAGCAAAACTGAACAACTCTGAAATCATAAAAATAAAAATGCATTGATGTTAGAGCCCAGTTAAGGAATTATAGGATCAGGTATAAAAAGGTATAAAAGAAAAGGTATAAAAAGGGTCAAAATATGTACATTAATTTTGATATAAAGGTATTATCAGATTTGTAAAAAATGGAATGATGTAAATAATATAAGAAATAAATTTAAACTATCATCAACACAGAGAAGTACAAACTCAACAAAGGAAAACTGTTAATATGGTGAAAGAGCCTTTGAAATCTAAGATATCGTCCTTAATTTAATAGATAATTACAATGATAAAAATTGCAATTTTCTAATTAACACCTGAATGTGCCAAAAATGGATAGCACCTCAATATACTAATAGTTCACTCCTAGTAAAAACCGAAAGTCAAAAGCCAAAACAAAACAAAAAAACAACCCCTAGCCACTAACAGGACACTTAAATGATTTACGAATGGAAACAAATATCCTGAGGTGAAATAGACATGGATATGCAAATGAGAGTAGCTCACTTATTATCACAGTAAAAATTAATGGAAAGGGATAATATCTAATTATGCCAATGAAAATGTTGAATTTAAAAATAAACTCTTAAAATTATCTAGAAAAAAAGTAAAAGCAGATACTTATAAAAGTATAAACGAAGTCTACCCCTTTTTTGTGTTCACCTTTCCTCCCTGATAGCCAGTGATGCCCACTTCAGGACTTGTAGCAGATGCCAAGGTAACAGACTTATATGGTGGACGTAACTCAGTCTCACCATTATATAAGATCATATCAGCACAACACATCCCTTTTATTATGCATAGTGGCTTTGCTTCTCTGATGAAACCCTGAAAGATGTATTTTCTTAAAGTAGGATGGTAATACCATTGTTTTTGAATACAAAGAATATAATAATGGTTTGCCTAATAACAATAAGCTATCCTAATTCCCAGAATAAACTAACTGAAAGTCTACAGCAGGAGATAATATAGTAGGATCTAAAATAAATTGATTTCCTCAATTTATATGGGGAAAGGATAATATGTAAATAAGAATATTGAAAATAATGATCTGAACCATCAGTCATGTAGGGTTTCTGAGGAAGTACAAACCACTTTGTGAGGAAAGCTGAGAGAAGTCTTTCTGGTGTTTGGACTAGAGTTTGAGAAAGAATACAGAACATTTCAGTACGATGACATTCATAAGGAAAAAAGATGGTTTGAGTTGGTTTAGCATGCTATCTTATTTTAATAGTAGGAAATAAGATCCCCAGGTTTGCACTGATGGTGCTTCAGCGAGACAGATTTGTGGTATGGCAATGTTTTCACTGGTAACAAGTAATCCATTCTGGGTTGACAAAAAAACCCAGAGCTGCCAGTATATATATGAAGAAACACATCAACACATCAAGTAGGATACTTGAAAATTTCAACACAATTTTATCTGAAATTTAATAAACTAGCTTCACCCAGCATAAATGAAATATGCTCAAAAAAGGAAGGAGGAATTTTGCTACTTTATCAGTTTTGACTTTAAAGCTGTGAATATTGCATAAAATGACATTATTTCCTGACACTAATTCCTCAATCCAAATTAAAAAAATTGCATATCTATTCCTTGATACTTTTACTCATTTTTCAATAGAGGAGGCTTTAAGAAACAGATTCTGCTTACTGTACTTTGTAAATGAGACGAAATATTTAAATTTTAAATTTTCATTTGTTGTTGCCTTTGAGTTGAAATGTGTGTGCATAGTTTCAATAAGAAATGTGATGAGCAATATTTTTGGCTCCTGACAGATAAAAGAAGCTCATACCTAAATCCTTCTTATAAACTAGGTTGAATTGTAAAACTAGTAGGAAAATACACTTGACTGTAGATTTCTATGGGCAAACTAGCCAAGGACAGAGGAGAGTAGAAGAAATAAATTTCAATTAGTATAAAGAGTCAACCATAGTGATGGGATAAAATGAGTTCAGGGTTGATACACTTACAAAAAGAAATAATGACACATGAATGAGTGAAAAAAATCTGCCTCTTAAAATGGTTATTGAGCTGTGGTAAGTCTAGAGCTAAACTGCTTTGAGATCAAAGTGAAGAGTTTCAGAAAATTCAACATTAATTTGCACCATTTTTGTCAGCTGTAAAATCATATGGCAATCAAAGCTTATCTAAGAAAGTTCTTATTTTTTAAATCAATCACAGAAAATTAAACTTGCAATGGGCCTTTTGATTTAACAACTTCAATTATGGTGGCTGAATATATAAAGTTTAACTCAATAATGAAACATAGGAAACACATAGGGCAATGTGATTTTTATATGTAATTTTTTTTCAAAGTTAAAAGCATAACTCTTACACAAGTATGTGTCAATATTTATTAACTCATCAATGAGGAAATCAATAAAATGATAAAGTTGATTCAAAAAACATTTTGAAAAGCTGGACATTAATAGACATTTTTGAAAAATATTAAAAGAGGGCAGCCCAGGTGGCTCAGCGGTTTAGCACTGCCTTCAGCCCAGGGTCTGATCCTGGAGACCTGGGATCAAGTCCCACATCGGGCTCCCTGCGTGGAGCCTGCTTCTCCCTCTACCTGTGTCTCTGCCTCTCTCTCCCTCTGTGTCTCTCATGAATAAATAAATAAAAATCTTAAAAAAAAAAGAAAAATATTAAAAGATGTTGAAATAATGTGACTAAGATAGATATAAAACTAGTAAACGTCCTTGAGGGGCAATGAAACCATAAATTCAGGGGTTGTCTTCTATATCAGACAGAAATCTGCACGTGAGCATGCGCTCCACGTTGTCTGGGCTTTAATCAAATAACAAATAGTAGAGTCAAAAAAAAGAAAATAGCAGAGTGACCACAGGCTCATTGTCCTAGATAAGTAAATAATCCTAAGAAGCTCTTTTTAAACAATACATGGTATGATGTTGAAATCATACTGCAGATTATTTTGCCTTATTTTCAAATTTTGGATACTTTACATTTCATTCACTACAGAAGGCACTGGATGGACCATCTTAATTATTATAATAAATATAATGAAACTACTCAAGTTGATATATAATTAAAGCTGAAGTTATGTAAGACTAATGATAATATATAAACAAAGATAAATCATAAATCATAATTATTAAATAACTTAAATTTCTGTCTTTAATAGAAAAGGTAATGAATTATCTGATCTTGTTTTATACTGATGATCATTTCATTCCTATATTCTTTACTTACAGAAACCTAGGTGGTAGTTTTAAAAAGTAAATTCATAAACTTTGTAAACAGTCACAACATTAACTATTGCTTTTTATCGTTATCTTGATTCTTCAGTTAAATATTCATTTATAATTCAGTTGTGTTTTTAGTAGTTTAGGGTTTTTTTGGTTTTTGTTTTAATTAACTCAACATTCATACCATCAAGAAAAATAGTGGTGAGTAGAAATAAGTTAAAAAGTGATAGAAACAGAGGCTAAAGGATATTCCAATAGAATATACAATTTTGAGAGAAATAATTGGTATGGAGATGTAAAAGGATATTAATCTAGGTTTGAGCTTGTGTATATAATGGTCAATAATTTTACAACTCAATTGTTGACATTAGCATAGCTTCACTTGAAGCCAGTTTTTAAGTTATTTAACATTAAATATAAAGTTGGTTTTTAAAGGATTGATTTGAGAAGCTAAGCAGTTTCAGCTATAGTATTTGACATCTGCTGCTTAGCAAGTAATAACATTAATGAAAGAATGCAATTTTCTACAACGAACAGAGTGGATGGTCTAGTAAATCACTAGATAACTTTACCCATAAAATCTTTTCTTGCTCAAGGCTGGGGCATGACTGAAAACAAGAAAGAAAAAGAAAATAGAAGGCTTTTCAAGGGAGTAAAGTAGATTTTCCTATTTGGATATAAGACAAATGTTTCCAAGGCAGGAAAAACTACTCATTCTTACACAATAGACTTTGATCCCTTTTCTATTCGTCTTCCTGGTGGAACACTTTAGATTGCAGCTCTGCAAATTGATACCCAAGGCTAAGAGCAAATGGGAGCATTTGCTCCTAAATTTCTCTCTTTCTCTTAAATTTTATCGCTGCCTGATTATAGGGGATGGATATCATGGCCACACCCATGTCAGGGCAAGGAAGACGTGGTAATGTCTCTAACATTAGTTTACAGGCTGGAGACAGAACAGTTTAGAGACTAGCACAGAAAACATACCAAAGGCAACAGAAGTAACATGAGTGAGAAACATCTCCCTACACCCACATTCCTATATAGAGAATCTTAAGAATTTAAATTAGGAACCGCAATATTGGGAAATTTTTAAGCAATCTTTATATACGCAGTTCCCGTGCTATGAAAGATCGAGCCAAGGGACTACATTATGTTATGAATTCTCGTTAATTCCCGAACAGTGTGTGTTAAATTCATATAAAATGATTTGAAGACAAGATAGATTAGCATGCATTAAGTATCCATAATAATATTCAAGATTGTCAAAGAGATATTATGAAATAATGATGATATAAGATAAAGTTCAGAGAGTTTCCCTGGTGTCAGTAAATAAATCTCAGCTTTTAAGGTTCATGGGCTCCAATCAAAATGTTATTCAAAGGAACCAAAGTGTCAGGTTCAATAGAAATAAGAAAAAATGGTTAATCACGGCAGAAAAAGCATTTTCTTACATTTGAATAAATATTTCTGCAGAATCTTAACAATATGTCACTTTCTATGAATGGAATTTTTTTTCACTACAGAATAATAAGTTAATTGATTTGATCTTCTTGAACCATATATAAAATAACAACCACTTTGTTATGTACTTATACTTCATGATTCTTCTCTCAACATCAAAGGCATTTTAAAAATGCATTATAAAAACAATAATTAAAGTAATTATCTCAAATAAAAAAAAATTATCTCTGCATTAAGAATGCAAACAGTTTGTGGTAGGGAGAAGCAACCTTGATATGAGCATGTTTGCCATTTTATTTATTTTCTCCCATTTCTGTATAAAGTGTCCTACTATGGTCAAATAAAATCAAAATTTTCTTTGAAAAAAAATTCATGAATAGTCACTTAACATATTATCTAAGTAATCAGTTAAGGTATACATTTGCCTCACTCCCTTCTTTCTTTTTATAACCACAGAAAAGGTAAGTGGTCTGTGGGTGGTCCCAGAGAAGTCACTTATTATTACACTTGAATTTCCAATTCTTCTAAGAATTCACATTATTTCTTCTTTCTAACTCACTAATCTTTCAGCCTTCTGCAGTTTGTGTCAGGCTCTTCTCTGGTACATCAGGTCTACAGAAGAGTATTGTTATGGACAGGAAGCAAGTTGAAAAGCAGAACAGTAAAAAAAAAAGAAAAAGAAAAAGAAAAAGAAAAGCAGAACAGTGCAGTAGTCTTTGCAGTGATGTACCATCAACTCAATTAATGTGAAACTTTCTGATGTTCACAAGATTACAATCTTAAGAAAATTAATTTTCAGATTCTTATACTCAACAGTCTTCCCTAAAACTACCCTCTGTGGGAATTCATCTGCTGGTCTTTCTACCTACACTTTTACAATTGTCCCTTCTCACGTATCTTTAGTATATTTGGAATCTTACCATGAAACAATAGCTTGAGGGTAAAAAAAGGTTCGTATAACAAAGGGACATTTCAAAATACAGTATTTAACTGTTGAAGTTATTGAAAAAATGGGAAATACCAAGTTCTGAGAAACAGTTCCTTTTAAAACCAGTCCATTTTGTTGCTGCTGTTTTAAACATATTGGTTGGAAAATAAAATTCAATTCTCACCTAGAAGCTCAATAAAAATAATTTTTGATTATATCATTTTTGTCATGTAAGTCAGGAAATTTTTGATTATATCATTTTTGTCATGTAAGTCAGGAGGTGTACAAGGAGTTGAGGGACATCGCTATAAAAAAAACAAGCTTTGCCACTTTCACTTACTATTTTATATCAACAAATTTTCTGAGTCCAAAGCTATATAAAAATGAAGACAATGTTTTATTCCAGCTAATATTAGTATTTCTGTGTATATATAATAATTTAAATAAGCAAGTATCTTCTACCAAATTAAGGAACATATAAACCATAAAATGTTATTTTAATAAGTATCAAAATTGAAATATATACATATTCACACTTTTGGAATCATGTACTGATAATAATTTTATAAAACCAATTCAGAAAAATGTTTGAAACTTAGAGACTTAGGACAATAGGATATTTTATGAATATACTTCAAGTTATAAATATCTTTATTGTATGAAACTCTGCTTAAGAAAGTAAATATAAAATATTTTCATAAATAAAATATATTAAATTAAGATGTATTTTTAAAGAAAATTGGAGTGAAATAGAGTATGAAGAAAAATATTTAAACTCTTTGTTGACTATTGTAAAGAAAGAAAATATACACAAATCACTCAAGAACCAGAAAAATATTAGCATTCCTGAGGCCTTCTTTGTGCTTCTTTCCCATCATGATCCCACTTACCTCAAGATAAGCCTATCTTGATTCCCAACACAAAGGCAAGGACACCTACATTACTAGTACTATAAAACATTTTACAGATATAGGCCGCACAGAACGATATGACCAGAACCAAACCAAAACAATACAATAGAATGTCAGATAATATGATATAATATCACATTTTAAAAAATAAAGGCATGTGCTTTGGAAAGAAAGGAATCATTGCTATTATTTGCAGATGACACTATGCATCTATCAAAATGGCTAATATACCAAAGAGAGACAAAATAAGATGTTACTGCCTGATTTCTTTTGCTAATATTTTGTTTATAATTATTAAATCTATTTTCATGACAATGATGTTTCTGTATTTTTTTTCTTGAAATATATTTGCCTGGTGTTAATATCAAAGTTACTGAGGCCTTATAGTGGGAAGCATGGGTGGCTCAGTCCATTAAGCATGTACCTTTGACCCAGGTCATGGTCTCTGAGTCCTGGAATGGAGCCCTAAGTGTGGAGCCCCACTATGAGCCCCTGGCTCATCGCTCAGTGAAGAGTCCACTAATCCCTCTCCCATTGCCCTTACCCTGTCAGTCGTGCTTTTCCTCTCAAATAAATAAATAAAATATTTAAAAAGGCAGAAGATCATAGGGGAAGAGAGGAAAAATAAAACAAGATGAAATCAGAGAAGGAAACAAACTATGAGACTCTTAATCATAGGAAACAAACTGAGGGTCTCTGGAGGGGTGGGGTTGGGAGAATGGGATAACTGGGTGATGGGCATTAAGGAAGAGTGCTTGTGATGTAATGAGCACTAGGTATTATATAAGACTTGATGAATCACTGACCTCTATCTCTGAAACCAATAATACGTTATATGTGAATTAATTGAATTTAAATAAAATGAAAAAAATAATAATTTTAAAAAGCCAAAAGCCAAAAAAAAAAAAAAAAAAACCCACCAAAACAGAACAAACAAAAAACTCCCAAAACACAAAGTTACTGAGGGCTTATGAAAATAATGCTGTCTTTTTTGTTCCCCATTAGCTAGAGAATTTTGCATAAGATTGCTGTAATTCTTTTTTTTTTTTTTAATACTTGGAAGAATTCTGAGGAAACCATATGGGCACAAGTTTGTGGATTATATTTTGTAGGGGGTTTTTTAATAAAAAAAAACTTCATTTCTTTAGTAGACATCAGACTTTCAGATTATCTATTGCTTCCTTTATTCATTTTGGTACATTGTATTTTTTTAATTACTACTTTCACACAAATTGTCAAATTTAATTGGCATAGAGTTGTTTTTAATATGTCCTATTTATCTTTTGAATATCTGTGCAGACTTCTTCCAGGCTAAGAAAAAGTAGTACTAGTAAAACTGTGATGTGATATCATAAAAATCATGTTTTGGAAACAAAAACAAACAAAACAATAAAATGCTTAGAACATATTTTTAAGTGAAAAAAAATAAAGTGTTTTAAAATCTTTACTAATTAGATAATTTGTATATAGAAAGAAAGAGTGAAATGGATTGAGGCATATACATGCAAACTACACACACTTAAACCTAACAGAGTTATCACAGCAAAATGAGATATAAGTGCCTATCATTTTGTCCTTAAAGACTTTTCCCTGCAATTCACATGGTTAATATGAACACGAATTGCTTTCATAGTGAGAACAATGTTTCAAACTGAAACAGAAGCTTATAATTTTGTTAGCTCTCAATCTCAAGACTAATTTAATTTTCTAAACCATATTTATAATTGCATAAATGCGATTATCTTATTTATTCCAAAGTCCCACTAATTGTCCATATATACATTTGCTCTAAAATTTGCTTTTGGAAGGTAAAATATAGTTAACCCTATTTATTTATAGTGATAATGACAAATGAAGGTTGTCATTTCTCATGATGATAATTTATTAACATAAATCAATTGGTGAGAGTTGGAAAAGAGCAGAGACAGACCACTTTTTGTTCCTGCATACATTTCTGAAATGACTGTCCATGAGCACACATAGAATCAAGATCAGTTACATACATAAATGAACTGCAGCCAAGCAGTATCAGGAGATGGATGTGACATAAAGAGGAGATCCATGTGCACATTTTTAAAAAAGATTTTATTTATTTATTCATGAGAGACTCCGAGAGAGAGGCAGAGACACAGGCAGAGGGAGAAGCTGGCTCCCTGCAGGGAGCCCAATGAGGGACTCAATCCCAGCACCCCGGGATCACAACCTGAGCCAAAGGCAGATGCTCAACCACTGAGCCACTCAGATGCCCTCCCCCCTCCCCCCGTGTGCACTTCTGAATCTAATTCAATCCTCTGAAATTATATGAATGTGTTATGTTAGATTCCTGAGGACCGCATCAAGTTCAGAAATTCCGTAGAGGGACTCACAGTCCTAAAACATGGTTATATGTATGGTCATAGTGTATAATAGCAAAATTATACAAATTGAAATCAGTATGGGACATGGGACGAAGTCTGGAGGAAAGTAGGTACAGATTTCAAGGGTTGTCTCCTAGTAGGGTCACACAGGACACCTTGTCCACCAGCAGAAGACTGCAACACATAGAAAATATCATCTGCACTCAACTCATCAGTACCCAAGGTTTTGACAAGGGCTGGCGTAGTCATTCTCTGGTTTGATATGAACCTACCAGGCAGGATGAATCTTTTACAAAATTTGATTTTTATGTTGCAGTTGATGGCAGCATGTACACACCCATGTGTGCGTGCCCCAAGAGTGTAGAAAGAGGTTTATACCCACACAGTGAGAATTTTAGGAGACTGGCTTGAGGTTTTTATGGTGTTTAGAGGATGCACCGGGATGAGGGTTGCCTAGTTTGAATCCCCTGCCAGGACCAACAGAGGGAGCACCATACTTTCTTATTAACTTACCCAGATATGAGAAAGCAGGGCAAGAGTGAGAGACTTTCTGTTAAAAAAGCAAACTTAAAAGCTGCCTATAAACTTCCAAATACTGAGTTAGATACTTTAATGCACCTCGTTGAACACATGCCAGAATGCCAGACACCTAGAAGGAAAGCTGATGTTGACTGTAAACCACAGCTCTAGTACAATAAACCAGACTCATCATCGAGGAAAGTTTTATACTGGCGTCAGGAGCTGTCCATCCACCAGATTCTTAAGCACCAGCCAAGGACCAACCTATCAAGACCTTTTTTCTTAGGATGGGCACCTTCAGCCTGCAACATTAACTTTTTTTCTTCACAAGTGTGCACTGAAGTTCATGTAGATGACCTGACCACTTAGATTTTGTCACATGATTTTGTCATTGACTTTCGCAGGATTTTTTTTTTTTCAGCTTTGATCTTCTGTAGCATGCAGCTCATAGGACATACTCAAGTAGAGATGCAGCAGTACAGAGAAAGCAAAAATAATAATAATAATAATAATAATCTTCAAATAGTGTGTGATGCACCCTATTTTATTTACTTAAGTTCTGAGCTTTTTAGCTGTGGCATCAATTTGTTGAACATTTTCTGCTAACCTTTGGAGTTGTGTAGTATGAATGCTGCATCAATTGAGACAAGTCTGTTTAGGCAACAGGCCTCCTCTGTTGCCGAGGCATGAAGTCTTTGCTAACAACCCAACGGTGAATCTGTAAAATAGATGCTCACCTTGGTTGCCTCTCTGATCTGAGTGGTTGGCGTCTGTAGTCACCTTCAGGAATAATGAAATCCCTTTACATGCTCTCTGCCCCAAGAGCTACTGTATATATATTTACGAGATGTAGTATCATACAATAGCTACTATATATATTTATTTAACTTAATCCCCATATTCTTAACAAAAATCCCCATATTCTTTAGTTTATATTTTTGGTGAAAAATTAATTAGTGAAATCTTAGAGTAAACCACATACAATAAGAAGATAAAGTTTTGTTGACATCTGTGAGTTCCGTAGGTGTATCAATAGGCTTTCAAAGTTATAAGTACCTTTCCATTTCAACGTTATAGTTTTAAAATTCAATTATCTTCTGATATTGAAGAATCAAGGTTTTTGTTGTTGTTGTTGTGGGATAGTTACAATTCTTGTAACGAATAACAGATGGAAACTGTAGACAAGTTATTGTATATTTATTAAAGGAATTATACTCTGAATACTTAGCTACAAATTTCATACCTCCTGGCTGAAGAGTAAAATTGAAATAGCAGACATGCCATAATGCAATTTACAATATAATTAGCTCTTGGTAGTGTTATGTATTTCAAATAATTCCATTATTAAAATGTTTGCAATTTACATAATCAGACAAATAATTGAATGAGGTTGATATAGGAGAGGTTTTCCTACATAGAATGAAAGACTACTCATAAGTAGAAGTAATGGCCAACTTTAAATATTGAAAATAGTTTAAGCACCATAAACCAAGTCAAGGTATTTAACAGAAATAAAGTAGAAAGATGCATTTTAGGCATTGAAGTATGCCTCTTTTTTTTTTTCTTACTATTGCAGAATATTGTCAATAGATGATAAGATGAAATTTTTTTACAGTTTCACCATCTGAACTGATATATGTTCTGAATATATCAGAACATATTTGATATTTACCATAAAATAATATAGTTTTAGCATATGATTTAGAAATATCTTATAAAAGTGATTTTGCTTTTACTTTCACTAGTTGTCGAGATTTCAGAATTTTGAAAGTTATTTTGATTCCTTCTTACTGTATATGTGCAGGTATCACTGAACCTTGACTGTTATCAGTACTAAAGCCAGACTTATCTGGGAACATTAGAAACTAGAATAAGTAGGTTTAATAGCAGTCTCTTTATAGAGCAAGACAAGCCCCTTTTAAGAGGAAACGTATGGAGAGAGATTAGGCTAGTCCCTAACAGCTCAATTTAGTGAGGAGACCTCTAATTTAGACATAAGAGTTTAAATTGCAGACAGGTGTCTTCTGCTGGCTTTTTCTCTTGAATTTTCTGGCACAATCTGAAGTCAATTGGGGCTGAAATTACTGTATCATGTAAACCTTAAGCAAAACATAAGGTATGTTAAGGATCCTATCTCATTGCCTGGGAAATCTTATAATTTAATGAGTATAATTTAATTTAATTTAATGAAACTTCAAGAAGGGCTCATGTGTGTACTGGCTTCAGGGCTATGGTTACAGAGGAAACAGAATTTCCACACACACAGGTGGTTAATAAAGGGTGTGGGCTGGCATGCTTTTTGTTGAAGGTGAAACTGAAATATTTCAAGATTCTCACAGAAACAAGTGTTCAATGCTTTCTTGTAGCCTGCGGTAAAAATAAGAGGGGCTACAAATCTGGGGACTATTGTTTCAGTTAATTTGATATCATCATCTTTTATTCTTTTCCCAGTGCACTTCTGTTTGGTAGATCTCTTGAGTCAATTCGCAGCACTTTGCATATCTCTTCTCATAGCTTATCAAGCATTGGTTTTATCTACTAAGTTATCACCTAGAGTGGGGAGCTACAAACTAGGGCCTGTGGGCCAAGTCCAACCCAAGGCCTATTTTCATACCACCCTATTCGCATCCTAAGAATTGATTTTACTATTCTAAACCAGGTTATTTAAAAGAAGAAGAATATGCCACAGAGACTGCACATAGACTGCAAAGCCTAGAATATTTATTACTTGACTATTAAGAGGAAAAATGTCCACTCTTGATGCAGAGCAGTGCCTTCAATACAACTTTCAGCAAGGATGGAAATACTGGCACTTTTCAAGAGAGTATTAAGCAAAATCTTCACCTTTCTAATGAAAAAAAAAAAAAACTTCTTTTAAGGTACCTCAACATTAAGGATAAACTTGTTTGAGTGAAAATTTTAAGAAGGGAACTTCAGGCTTAGCATAAGAGGACATTTTCTGAAATTAAGTATGGGTAAAAGTTTAATGAACATCATTGAGAAGCAGCTATTGCCATGTTAAGATGTTTTGAAACAGAGACCAGATATACCAACTCATCGGTGGTGTCGATGAGAGTCTCCTGGATTACAAGTGAAGGTTCTTCTAACTGTGCTAAAATATCTTCAGTAAGTCAATGCAGAATTGACTGGCTGTATCTAACATTTTTAATGGGTTTCATGGAAATAAATATTCATTCAAAGCAAAGCTGTTTAGCCTCTTAAAACTGAGTGAGTTTCCAGAAAAAAAAAAAAAAAAAGAAGAATATAAATGTTATAAAATGCAAGAAAGATCTTTGAATAACAGCTTACCTAGATAACTTAAATGTATTGTTTCTCAAATAATGGCAGAGATTGTCTCATCCACCCTTATGATATCATGCAAATAAAAGCAGGCTTTGCCCCAAAGAGAGAGAGAGACAGAAACGAAAAAAGACAGACAGGCAGACAGAAACGAAAAAAGAAGCATTCTCAGTAACAAAGTGGTGTTTGGTGCTTATTTGGTTTCAGAGTCTTGCACAATTAAATATGCTCAGGAACCTCAGTGATTGGCTAAAAACCAATTTTAAAAAGAAGCTCCTCTAGAGTGTTCAGTTTGGTAGACAAAAGTCTTTTAAGCGCGTTAGGAGTTTAGAAAATCTAATATACAATAATAACAATACAAAAAAGAAAGGTAGGGGTGTTACTTAAAAAAAAGTAATGACACCTAATGAAAACACTCTAGAGGTATCCAGGACCATCAGCTGTAATATGTTTCACACACAACAGGACAATTCTCTTACTCCATTGATTCATTCTCCTTCAATTTTTATTTTCTTATTATATGGGAACAATATAGAAAGAAAAAATCATTTTCAATAACTCTAAATCTAGAAATCTTTGCATAGCACTACATGAATGAAAATGTGGGGAGAAGAAATTATCTTTAGTTCTCAGAGCTTTGGAGAGACAACGCACAGTAAAATGGGCAGATTGCACTTTAATTTACATAGCCAGCTCCCATAGCAAACAACAAATACCAAATATCTTTTTTGTACACAATATTTTTGAATGGTGCTCAGTTGGATATAAACACGATAGCACAATATTTTCTGCCGATAGGTTTATTGTACAGTTGAAAATGACAAAGTAATCAGACCTGCTCCCAATAGGCATAGTGTGTATGTTAAAGCTCATGCCAGTCAAATCTCTTAAAGCAGTTATTATTATTATTATTATTTATTATTATTATTTCTAAATTGCAAATGAAGAAACCAAGATATAGAAAGGAGTCATTTATCCAGAGCCTCCACTAATAACTGCTAGAATCTGTTCTCAAATCTAGATTTGGCTTACCCTGGGCTTAGAGTTTATAGCTGTTGAACAGATTAAAAGTTCTCTAAGAAGGAAGTGATGAGTGGTAAATGAGTCTTGTGAGCAGCGTTGGAATATAGAGAAGACGGAACTCTGAATGTGAATGAGCCAAAAAGTTTTCGTACAGAATGGGAAGCAGTATTTTCTCCCTGAGAGATGAGAATGATTTAGATGAGCTGAGAAGGAGTGGGGTGGAATTTTAAGAATTTATAAAATTTACCAAAACACAAATGCACACACACACACACAAACAACTATCTGCCAGAGAGTCACAATATTGCTGTAAACATGAAACCGGATTGAACAATATTCGCTCTTTTGTCAATGCTCAGACAGCACCATAGAAAAGGCTTCCATCTCTATATCCAAAAAAAACAATCTACTCCCCTCAACCAGAAATAAAACATCTTTAAAGTTTTCCCTTTCTCATCCAGCTCTTCAGTTTACCTGGAAATAATTTCTCATATGTTACAAAGAAGGATTAGAAATTTGTTTGTTTTCTTTTTTTTTTTTCCACCTAAACAAAGAGTATTCGAAATGTTCCTGGTGTTATATCATGGGTCTAAGAATCATTACATGAATAACAATGCGCACCTTGGAACATAAGTAGGTTTCATTCTTCGGAAATAGATCTTTGGCTCTTACGAATGAGGCGTTATAGTTTCGAAAGACAGGCAGTGCTAGGTCTGTATTTGCAAAAACTTAATTTCTACAGCTTTGAAACAATGATGATAGACTTGTTCACTCACTATCAAAACATCTATAATTTGATTCTAGCACCCTCCCATGTTGAAATTTCCTGTTGACTTTATTAACGACTGATAATTAGTCATTTCATAAGTTATTTTTTTTACCTATTTTGTTAAATCCAGTTTTCCTTTTTTTAAGCTCTTATTTCAATACCAGTTAACATACTGTGTAGTATTGGTTTCAGGTGTACAATATAGTAATTTGACACTTCCGTAGGATACCCAGTGCTCATCTCAGCAGGTGCACTCCTTAATCCCCATCACCTATTGTAGGCACCCCTGCTTGCTTTCCCATATCATAATGATGATTATATTGGTGATGATGAAGGTAATGATGATAATTATGGTTAGTAATTAATACACGTTAGGTTTAGTAATTGTTATTCATTTTAATGCTTTATGTTTATTAATTCAGTTAATCTCCACAAGAATCCTCTGAACAAAGCATATCATTATTATCCCTACTTTATAGGTAAAGAAACTGAGGCACAGAGATATTAACTGACTACTCAAGATTGAAAACCAAGTAACTTGGAAATCTGAGATTTGGATACAGGCATCTAGCTCCAGATTTGTGTCTTTACTACTATAATCCAGCCTCTTTGAATTGGATCATCAATCACCCACCACTATTTATATTAAGTATCTGTCCTTTGTTCACTGATCTGCAATACAATCTCAGTTAAATATCGTGTTCACATAACATGGTCTATTTCTGAGCTCCCTTTTCTGTTTCATTGACATATTTTCTTATTGCTACACAGATGTACTTTCTATTACTTGGTGTAAATTCTTTCTTAATTACTGTAGCTTTATGACAAGCCCTGTGGTTAGGAAAAGTCCATCAACCCTGTTCTTCTTTAATAGTACCTTGAATATTCTTGGCTGTTTGTTTTTCTAAATAAATTCTAAAAGATTTTGTCAAGTAACACCAACAAAAGATATTTTGAAAGATAGGATTTTGAAAAAAAATGAGCTTTTGATTTATATATTCTTGAATTGATATTCCATGGAGATAATTAACATCTTGACAGTTTTAGGTCTTCCAATCTATGAGTAGAGAGGATCTGCTTATCAATTTGAGTTTTTAAACATGATTTGCTCATTTTCCCTTGAAATTATTTATGAAATTATTGAGAAAAGCTAGTCCAAAGTTTATGTGTAGAGTAGATGTTTAGGTAACCTGATCTTGGCTTTCAGATCCATGTTAGAATTTGCTTATGAATTTAACTTTTTAGAGAATTCCTCACCCATCAGACCTCCTGCTCTACAATGAGAAACTTATATTTTAATCTTCTTTAGATGGGAAAGAAGAGTTTTAGATTCAATTCTCAATTTTACAATGGTTATAGCCCTGTGGGACTGTAGTTTTCTAGAGGAATGGTCTTAAATGCAATTTGAGCAGGAGTTGAGACTGTGTCCTCATCCCTTTGACATCTACTGAGTATTGAAGAGCCAGTGCCAGCCAAGTTCATCGTTTCGTAGCAATGTCTCCAGAAGAAACTGATACTGGGTTCCCACTCTCTTTTTAGATATTCTAGCCAACTCATCATGCTTTTAAGAATACTTTTATAAATAATTTACGTGCTCTTAACTGCTGTATTTTTAGTTGTTCTCTGGATATTTAGCGATTTCTTTACTATAAACAGAGTTCAGTTTTATTTATTTAAATAGCTTATCTTTATCACTATCAGTTCTTCTTGGATATCTTGTTACAACTTTTCCTTGTATCAACCATGTGCTTAGGATATGGCATGTGTTTATATAAAACATATATTCTACTATACTTTTTAGGGACATCCTTAAAACCTTATAAATTACTGATATTATTGTTTAATAAGAAAAGTTGTGAGAAAGTCAGAAATATATGACTACGGATATGAACTGGTTTTTAATAATAGAAAAAAATACCTACAGTGTAATACATGTAAGAAGGAAGCCTAAAAACAGAAACATACTATTTATTCAATAATTTTATATGAGATAAGAGGTACAGTCTGAAGTCTTTGTTGTAAAAACAAACAAAAGACATCCATTCATGCTTTTAATATTTTCAAAGCCAAAGATCAGTTGAATTATCACATATAAAATTTAAATAAAATAAATCACTACAAGCAACTTAGTTTTGGAATTTAGAAAGAGATTGTGGAGGCTACAAAATAGAAAAATGAAGAAAATATTCTGGGTTTTAGGGATGTAGGCAAAGCTACAGATTTTTCAAATATGAAGCTAAAGAACTTAATAAAAATATATTTTTTGCCAGCTGTTTGCAGATTTTCTAAATTACAGCAAATGAGTTTTAAAGCCATGTGCCAGATGGAAAAAGCCTCATATTTCCTAAAGTGTTAATGAAGTTTAGTTATAGCAAGTTAGAAACAGGAAAAAAAAATTGGTATAAGACATAACGATTTTGTCAAGCCAGCAGCTGTCACAATGAGGTACTCATCTGCCCATATTTGGACATGCTTCCCATATTTGTTACCATATTTATTATATAGTGAAATACTGAAAAATGTTCACTTTTGATGCAAGTCAGGTTTAATGAATGCTATTCATCTATAAAATAATTCTAAAATAATGCGACATTGTATGATTACACTAATTTTAAGATTACATACATGGTTTCATGAACAAATTATCTTCCATTTTTTTTAATTTTATTTTTTCAAGTTCTTATTTAAATTCCAGTTAGTTAACATACAGCTTACTATTAGTTTCAGTTGTACAATATAGTGACCCAATACTTCCAAACACCCAGTGGTCATCACGACAAGTGCACTCCTTAATCCCCACCACCCATTTCATCCATCCCCTGACCCATCTCCTCTCTGGTAATCATCAGTTTGTTCTCTATGATTAAGAGTCTGTTTCTTGGTTTGCTTTTCTCTCTCTCTCTCTCTCTCTCTTTCTCTCTTTTTCCCTTTGTTTTGTTTCTTAAATTCCACATATGAGTGAAACTGATTTTGCTTTCATGGACAAATTTATTTCACATTGATGACACAAGACCACCATTTGAAAATATTTCAAGGATTGATATGGAAGAGCACTAACCAAAAATTCTATTCATTTCTGTGATATCAACGTATTAGTAAAGACATTTATATAGTAAAAAGATTTTACTACCTTAAGTAGAAAATTGCCCATTGATAATATTGATATTCCAGAATCTTTAATTCACATTTTATTTTTTTAAAGATTTATTCATTTATTTTAGAGAAAGAGAAAGTGCAGATGTACAGGGGCATGTGCTCATGGATGTGGGGAGGAGCAAGGGAGAGGGAGAAAGAACCTCAAGCAGACTCCTCGTGAAATGCAGAGCCCTATAGGGGCTCAATCTCACCAGGAGGAGATCATGATCTGAACCAAAATCAAGAGTCAGTTGCTTGACTGACTAAGCCTTTTAATTCTCATTTTAATGTAAAATGTTGTCTTCACAAATACAGTATTTTCTTGTTTTAAATTTGATGGGCAAAGATGTCTTCTTGATGCCTGGTCTCTAGTAACATTTGTAATAGGTTATAATATTTCTAATAAACTTTGACTTTATGTAATTATTAACTTTAGTTTTGAAGACATGAAAGAAAAGGTATTTTGAATTTTAGTAGAAAAGTTATATTAAGGGACGCCTGGGTAGCTCAACGGTTTAGCGCCCAGAGAGTGATCCTGGAGAGCCAGGATCGAGTTCCACATCAGGCTCCCTGCATGGGGCCTGCTTCTCCCTCTGCCCATGTCTCTGCCTCTCTCTCTCTGTGTCTCATGAATAAAAAAAAAAATATAAAAAAAAGAAAAGTTATGTTAATGATCGCATATGAAGAAACATGTTAAGCTTTGTCGTAATATTAGTGCAAATGAAAAATTGTTCATACATACTCACTTAATATGATGCAAAACTTTTGCAGGACTTCATGGATATAGTATGATTCAAACCCTGGTTGGATCAAGTAAGAAACTGGACCAAACTATGTGATTGAGAGTAAACACAATAATGATGACAACAATATGAAGATGATATAAACATAGAATATTGCTTTCCAAAGTCAAACATAATGGGATGTTTAAAGTGCTACTGTTAAGTGATTTACCTATGTTGTGTAATTATTCAGTAATTGGTGAATGAAGGGTAGTCTGTAATTAGAGGAAAACAGCGACTGCTATCAATAAGATATAAGAATGTTCTTGAGCTTGAGTATTGAAACAGAGATTCATAAATCATTATTTAGTATAGTTATAAATTTATTAATTCAGAGAAATATACGTTATTTTTAATGTCTATTTTTACGTGTATTAGAAATATCAAAACTTGTAAGATTTATAACGTTTTCACTGAAAATCAAGGATTATACTAGATAAACAATAATTTCTTTTTACCATTTAAATATATGTTTGTGTGAAATATAGCAACCTCTTAAATTCCACAAACTGTATCAACCATATAGATAAAACAATTTTCCAAGGATAAAGTATACTAAGGCAAGCAATGATGTTGCCAAAGCTTGGCACATCCACTGGAATATACTGTTTGAAGTATGTGACATCTGAAGGGGTACTCTGCCTCGAACGTTGAGGGAAGGGTTGGTGTCCAAATTGACTCTTCTCTTTTGGCCAAGTATTGTATAAGGGAATTTTAGAATGATTTAAATCCACTGAAATGTTTAATTCAAAACAATATTGGTTACTTGGGAGATATTCTGAAGTTTCAGTTTTAATTAATGATACACTAGATGCAGACATAAAAATGCCTAAAATTTCTTGTTTAAGAGTCTAGTAGGATTTTTGATAAAAAATAGTGGGTTCTATAAATTATCTGCAGACCCTCAAGTACTGAATAAAAGGGTGCCTATAATAGCATCAGCTGTGCTTGATATAATGTTAATTCACTCCATTAAGGAAGGATGGTAATTTTGTGATGGTCTTAACTAACACTTTCTTTTTGATTTCTATTTCAGAAACATTTTGCTTGACTTGAGATGGAATGAACTATACATTTATTGTTCTCCCACAAGGACTTTTAAACTTTTGTGTATTGACTCCAGCTGGTGAGACTTAGGTTTGATTTAATTGAAAACTATTGTTATTCATTATATTGATGATATAATGTTGATATCTTAACTTGAAGATTAAGGTGAGAATGAATTAAAATACCTGATTTTTGACATAACTACTAGGGAGACATTAATCAACGTAAGTGAAATACAGATTCCAGGACAAACAGTAAAATTATTGTTTATTACTTGGGCTATAACAATTAAAGAGATTTGTCAATCAACCAAAACTAAATTGTTGATTTTTTCCAGTTCCAAAATCGAAAGAAAATGCAGAAAGATTGGTCCAGTTGTTAGGTTTCCAGAGGAATCATGACGCATATCTAGATATTGTTTTCAGGACTATCCACAAAACCATAAAAACATCTAGATTTAAATGAATATTTAAGTGACATAAGGTTCCCTTGAGCTTCAGAGAGCCTCTTCCACTGATCCTTTGGTACCTGTAGCAGGCAGATCATGTTGAATGATCTCCACCTCCTGGTTTTTATGCTCCTTTATAATTTCTCCCCTTTAAATGTAGACTGGCCTGGTGATTTGCTTCTTATCAATAAAATATGGCAAAAGCAACATCCTGTCACTTAGGCTGCAAAAGATCATGACTTCTACTTCTGTCTCCTTTGTTGGATTTGACAAAGTAAGTGGCTATGTTGGTGAGGCATATGTAGCAAGTTGATGAGGGAAGCCTACGGCCGATAGGTAGCAAGATAGGAGGCCCTAATTCCAGTGGTTCTCAAGGAATTGAATCTTGCTAACAATGACATGAGCATGCAAACAGATCTTTCTCAGTTGAGACTTCATTTGAGACCCCCGCTGGGGCCAACATTGCAACATTAAATACGGTCTTATGGAGTAATCCTGAAACAGGGAACCTAGTAATAGCAAGGTCCTTGACCCACAGAAGTTGTGAAATAATAAATGTGTGTTGTGTTTCAGCAGCTATGTTTATGATCATTTGTTGCAGAGTAATAAATAAATAATACAAGCTCATATATGATTCTGACATTCAGAAGACATTAAAAGTAAAAAAAAAAGAGATTAAAAGTATTAGTTATACACACTAATGCTGACTGGAGCCTTTGGCAAAGGCCTATAAGTACCATCTAGTTGTAATGGCTGGGATTTAAAACCAGGAAAATTATTGGAGGCACCAGGAGTACGCTCTTTGAAAAGCAAATTATAACCCTTGTTAAGGGCTTTAGTAGTATCCAAAATACTCATCACCTCAGGGTTTATGTCAGAATAGTATTACAGTAGAGGAGATTCACTCATCATATGTCAGAATGCCTGTCAGGGTAGTCACCTAAATGAACAAGCGGCTGACACGGCTTTGGGACCCACATTAATTCCCTCTTAGAAGTCATCTGATCCCATAAGGATTCCAAAAGGAGTTAAAAAACTCTTGTGTATAATCAGTTATTAGAGGACGCCCAATAAGTATCATGGCAAAAGGTGGAAAACCAACATTCAATCTAGAAGGTAGGGGATCCCTGGGTGGCGCAGCGGTTTAGCGCCTGCCTTTGGCCCAGGGCGCGATCCTGGAGACCCAGGATCGAATCCCACATCGGGCTCCCGGTGCATGGAGCCTGCTTCTCCCTCTGCCTATGTCTCTGCCTCTCTCTCTCTCACTGTGTGACTATCATAAATAAAAAAAAAAAAAAAAAAAAAATTAAAAAAAAAAAATCTAGAAGGTAGCCACATTGTGACCTGTGATAGCTTTATGTAGCTGGAGAAGGAAAAGAAATATCCCCTAAATAAACAGAATTAGAATGATATTTCTAATTTATGAGAAGAATAAATAATAATGACAATGGAAAGGTATGGATTTATACAGCTCCTTAGTAGCCAACAAACAGGCTATAAGGTCAGGAAAATAGACTTTGGATGGCTGGAGGATGAAAGGGACCCTATTCTGGGTTCTGGGTTTGAAGAGGGCATTTCAAAGTGGGACAACCTGTATTTATCAAAACAAAGCCCTTAGAAATTCAGCAGCATCCAGGAATAAACAAGCTAAGGCCTTTATTCACTACTTGGAAGTGATCCCTTAGCTACATTATGTGGGCAGTGATAGAGGCTTTCAAGGAATACAAACAGGGGAAAAGAGAGAAAGAATTTCCTCTCTCCAAACCCCACCATCCCATTGCCCTCCATGAGACAATTGCTGAACTATTAAAAATTGCACACCAGGGGTATCAACTCCTAGCATGTTTTTAAAAATGTCTTCCTGGACACCTGGGTGGTTTAGTGCCTGCCTTCAGCCCAGGACGTGATCCTGGAGACCCAGGATCGAGTCCCAAAACAGGCTCTCAGCATGGAGCCTGCTTCTGTCTCTGCCTCTGTTTCTGCTTCTCTCTCTGTGTGTCTCTAATGAATGAATGGATAAATGAATGAATGAATGAATGAATGAATGAATAAATAAATAAATAAATAAATAAATAAAATCTTTAAAAAAAAGTCTTTCAACAGGGACTCCTGGGTGGCTTAACAGTTGAGCATCTGCCTTTGGCTCAGAGCATGAACCCGGAGTCCTGAGATCGAGTCCCACATTGGGCTCCCCTCAGGGAGGCTGATTTTCTCTCTGCCTCTCTCTCTGTGACTCTCTCAATAAATAAATAAAATCTTCAAAAAAAAAAAAAAGTCTTCCAACCAAAACTATCGTTTCCTCTATTTTAAAGGTATATTTTTAGATTTTTAATTCTGAATAAAAATAATCTTACATTTTAAAATCTCCTACGTTTAGATTTTTAAAAATACACTAAAAGTTCTGATATTAGCATTACCACTACTGCTGATATTAGCTCCCAACAATTTAATATTTGCAATGAGCTGAATATTGTTTAATTGCTTCATGTGAATTCCCTTTAACTAAATTTACAATGTTTTGAGAGCGTATTGTTAATATCGACACCATAAGTTAACTGACTTTCCCAAGGCACACATCTGGTAAGTGAGGAAGTATTTGAACCCAGGCAAGCTTCTTTCAGAAGTGGCATTCTAAAGCACTTTGTTATATTGGATTCCATAATATCAAGACACAATTCCTCTAGATCTAGGTCACAGAAAATACAATATCATATATAAGCTTCTCAAGTATCTAAGGTGTGATTTTGCTCTGAATCTTTTCTGTAGACATATGTAGAGATGATTCTCTTTAGAATTTGCTGGCCCATGGGGTCATTCCTGAGTACATCCCTCTACTTCCGAACACACAGTCCTACCTAATGCTTAGGAATACTTTTAAAACATCATAGTTTCAGATACCTGCTGTGGTATGCAACTCTGAGGGAAAATATTCCACATTTTTTCCATGTGCTACAATGTATCCAAAAATATTTCCAGAAGACCATTCTAGCTTTGCTGGCAGAGAGTGTCGGAGCCAACTTTTCTGCAGTGTCTGGGAGGCTTACTGTATGAGTGTGAATGCCGATTTTGTTTCTCAGATTTTAGAGTAGAATGTCACCTGCCCTACAAAAGTATCCTTTAATTCATTTTAGTTATAATTAGGTGGTTGTGTAATAACCGATTTGGCTGGCCTTTATCCCAGTTGCTGAGAAATAACCTCAAAATCCGGGATCCCTGGGTGGCGCAGCCGTTTGGTGCCTGCCTTTGGCCCAGGGCGTGATCCTGGAGACCCGAGATCGAATCCCACATCGGGCTCCCAGTGCATGGAGCCTGCTTCTCCTTCTGCCTGTGTCTCTGCCTCTCTCTCTCTCTCTGTGTGACTATCATGAATAAATAAATAAAATCTTAAAAAAAAAATAACCTCAAAATCCTTGGAACTTCCTTGGTGAGAGGGGTGTCCTTGTTGTCCTTATGGTGGACTTCAACCACACCTGATGGTTTATGCTGAGGTGGCCCAGGGTAGGCCCCCGCATAGTTTATGCTAAGGTGATGACTCAGGAGAGGAGTTGTCCATGCCAGAAGGGAAGACCAGTCGTGTGAGGCTGAGGGCTTTGCATCACATACCAGCCAGATCTCTAGACAATGGAGAAGAGCTGGAATTTCAGCTCAATAGCATGACCAATGATTCCATCAACAATCTACAAGTGATGAAGCTCCATCAAAAACCTTAGACAAGGGATGCTTGGGTGGCTCAGTGATTGAGCATCTGCCTTCTGTCAAGGGTGTGATCCCGGAGTCCTGGGATCGAGTCCCGCATTGGGCTCCCCATGGGGAACCTGCGTCTCCCTCTGCCTCTGTCTCTGCCTCTGTCTCTGTGCCTCTCATGAATAAATAAAATATTAAAAAGAAAACTTAGACAATACAGCGTGGGTGAGTATATCTTGTTGAAAATGCTGTGTGTTATCACAGAGTGATGTGCTGAGAGGTTGTTACCTGACTCCCACAGAAGGAGTACAACAGGAGTATTGTGTTTGGAATCCTCTAGGAACTTGGACTATATTCTCTGCCTTCAGCTGGTTCTGGTTAGTATCTTTTTGCTAAAATAAAACTGTAATCATAAGTATAGTTCCTCCTGAGTCCTAAAAACTGTTGTGGCAAATTATCCAACATGAAGAGGTGGTGAAAACTCTCCAATTATAGCCAGTTGGTCACAACTGGTTGTTGCCCAGGAACCCTCGGACTTGCAGCTGCTATCTAAGGTGAGGGCTTGAGGAGCACCATGCTCTTAATCTATGAAGCACGGTCTAAGTCTGGATAGTGGAAGTTAGAAGTCTTTGTAACAGAATAACAGTGAAGTTGAATGTATGATTTCACTTCATAATTTAAAAATATGTCAACAAAACATTATGAGATATTTAAGATCACTTAAATAGGGTATTATCTACTATGAGTTAATGTGTGGTGTTTAAAAATTGGAATTGTATTAACATTATATGTAAAAATGTGTCTATTAGGTTAAAATATTTCTGTGTGTTCAAGCTAAGTGTTGTTCTCACAATTTATCTTTAATTTAAAGCAAGTATAATTTGCTTCATTTAAAATTAAGTGAAAAAATAAATAAATAAATAAATAAATAAATAAATAAATAAATAAATAAATAAATAAAATTAAGTGTACTTAGGGAGACTGGCAGGAGCAGTGGAAGCAACCTTCACCTACTTGTATCAAGGGAATGACACTGGTATCCATGGATGGCTCGAAGGAGACCATGCAGGGTTCTGAACAACCATTGGGTAAGGAAGTTTGGAACTTCCTCTTATGCCACTGAATTCTGTGAAAAGGCTTTGGAAACAATAGCACAAATGAAATGATAAAGTGTGTTTGAGTTAGAGAGAAGCTGTGGACACATGTTTGTGCTCTGCCTTGCAATAGTTATGCAATTTTAACTAAGACACAGTCCTCAGACAAAGAAATGAGAAAGAACAAAATAATGGGAGCCTGAAGATGATGAAAATAGCATCAGCTCTGGGTCAGTTTGTGTGTCTGTTTATTGACGTGATATACATCAGGGGCACTGGTCTTTGTCATTCAGGGCTTCAGCATCATCGAGGTGACTGCAGGGGCAGGGAGGGTCCAGTGGGCCCGCACTGACCACCCCACAGGTGGAAGTGGTCATGAGGTCTTCTACAGGATCATGTCTGGCATAGGGATTACTGGTACTCACGTGTTGATCTTCTGGTTTGCACAGTAGCCCAGAGCCGATCCCAAATTGATCCATAAAAACTTCAAAACACTGAAGCCAGCCTTTCTGCATATTCTCATGATCTTGGAGGAACAATAAGAGATGATATTAAAAAAAAATCACTTTGTCTTCTGGAAGGCCAACTCTCTGTTCCTCATGAGAACAGCAAAAGAAAAGGCTCAGAAGCAACTGCAAGAGACACAAGGTGAAAGAAGTGGTTGAAGGCATCTCCTTGCCTGTAGGAGATGGCTATGTTTCCAGCATCAATGGAACAGATGAAGATATTTCAACATGGATCACAGTCAACTTCCTAACAGGCAGTTTAAAGTCCCCAGGAGGAAAAAGTGTAGGCATGCTAGATTTGGGGCAAGATCCACTCAGGTCATCTTGTTTCTGAGAGTTGAGAGCACCCTTCTGACATCTCCAGTTGATAGCACAACAACATTCCAGATGTTTAACAGAACCTATCATCTCCATTTCCACATCTATGGGTCTTGTATTGATGTTAGCAAGACTCAGATTTGGGAGGGCATAGAGAAGAATCTAGTAAAGGTGGAAAGGAGTTTGTCAGTCCTGGTTTGTCTCCCAGTTTCAAAGGAGATAGAAACATGTTGAAATAATATACAGGCTGTCAGGGCAGAGATGGTTAGTTTCCAGGAGTGGCAGAAATCCTTTAAAACAAAGTGAACAAAATGGAAGAAGTGAAGAACTCGGTTCTTTTCTTTTTCTTTCTTTCTTTTTTTTTTTTTTTTTTTTTTTTGTACTTTCCTACTACCATGATTTTCCAGGAGAATTTGCCCTCATACATGCAGAAAGGAGGCAGGCTTGTGGTTGGAGACTTTGAAACTTCAATCAAATGTGTGTGTTAGACAACAGAGACTCATCCACATAACAGCCCTTTTGTAGGTATGCATAGATTTCACCTATGTCAGCTTGCCACTGCAACAATTCATGTTTCTGGGGAACAAAGTGCTAAAGCTGACTCAGAAAATTGACAATGTTAAGACCAGCTATGCTCTGGGAGCCATTTTTCATTACATCGGCTCACTGAACCGACAGAAAAGTCAAGCCTCTTGGTCACCCAGCTTCTCAGTGACCTACGACCAGGCTGCCCTATTCCCCCCATCTCTCAATCAGCACTCAGATTTACCTTGGGACATCCTCCCCAAAGTGGTGACGATCTCCATGAGAACAACAAACATTTTAAGACGAATAAGTTCTGAGGATCTAATGTATAATGTTGTGACCATAGTTGATAGTACTGTATTGTATAAATGAAATATACTAAGAGTAGGACTTAAGTGCTCTCACAAAAAAAAAAAAATGTTAATTAAATAGATCAAGGGAATCCTTTCATAAGAATTGCATATATCAAATCATCATGTTGTACAGTTTACATTTATCATGATTTTGTCAGTTATATCTCAGTAAAGCTGAAAAAAAAAGTCAAAAATAGAAACAGATCTTGCACACAAGAGAGGATTGAGGACGTTTCTTGATATGCCCATCCTTGTGGTTATATACCACAGTCTGCCTCTATCTACCTACTATACTCCTTAGAATGGATTTTGTAGCATGGGAAATGGTTTGGGAAATCTCTCCCACTTTAACTCTTTAAAATATTAAAATAAATAAACAGAGAAGATCCTTCAGGATCTCCCTCCCTAGACAGGTCTGTCAGCTGACCGGACATCAACCAAAGTGATTTTACCCTCAGTTGAGCTGTTGAGGTATTGAAGGGCCCACAACATAGCCTAACACCCTCCTCTCTTCTAACCTCAGAGTTGGGGTGCTTCTGTGCAGACTTGCCCCAGGGACTTTTAGAGTTCTCCGTGTAATGGTTCTTAGGGCAAGCTTTAGCTTCTTCATCCGGGCAGCACTGCAGCCTCACTGTAGAATGGCAGTTTTGTCTCATGTGACCTGAAGATCAGAGCATTGGGAAAGGCTCTAGAGGAAAGAATGAAGGTCCAGGCCTCAATGGCTGTGTCCGTCAGTTAGCTGTAAGTGGGCCACGGAATACAGAGGGGCAAAGTAAAGCTGTTCAGGCCAGTAACACTCAGCTTCCACCTCCACACTGCCCCTCGGTCTCCAGGGTTGTTGTTTCTGTGATAGGGCATCCTTGTGATACAGGAGTCTTTTATTGTTCTCCCTGCTACCTGCCTGGTTTCTTCCTGGAGGAGTAGACCTCTACATTCTCTGAGTGGGGAGATTCTATAGACTGTCCTGGTTGCTCTCAATGTGAGCCAAGTAAAAGTAAAACACACACATATACACATATACCCAGCTCTCTGAGAAAGATGGGGTAGATCTTGGGGTGGGCACCCATGAACTTTGTGACCAAACATGTTTATCTCTTCCTTGGGTGTGGACGTGCACTGTTATCCAGATGCCTTCCTCAAATCCTTGACTGGTTTGGTTTGGAGCTAAGTGACAGAGATATCACTACAAACAGTCATAGGAATCCCAAGGAAGAAGATTTAGGGGGTGCAAAATATCACTGTATAGACCCTCATATGCCCTGATTCTTCAAAACTGGTACTTAAATACTGTTTTTTAGGGTGAATGTGATGTTGAGAGTCAATTGCTGTAAAAATATTTCTAGTCATGATACTTTCATTTCCAGATCTCTTAGCAACATCTTTGTAGTGTGGGTACGGAGTGGCTCATGGAAGATTTATGTTCCAACAGTGTCCCCTTTTCTGGGAAGTGGCTCTGTTCAAGTGCATCCCTACCAGGAACTACCTTTGCAGTCAAGCAATGACAAAAGAAACTGAGGACTCCATTGTACTTCTCATCTGTAGATCCCAACTCAGAGATCTTCCTGAATCAGAGTCCCAAGCATCATCCGCTCTTTACCCTTCCTGGTGTCTTGAGTCACAGCCCCTTCACCTGCCAGCACAGAGATGTCCTTGATACTCTCTCTACCCATCCTGTGTCCTTCTGGGAGACCCTCCTTCATCAGCAGGCAGAGGTCTGTTCCTTGGGAGACTTAGTCCATTCATTCTGCTTAAATATGGTTTAGGGTGTTCTGGACCAGCCCTTAGAGTCACTCATCCAGTAAAGGTACAGTAAGAATAAGCTGAACCTTGTATGTTCCATCCTAAATAAAATAGTTTAAAAAGGAAAAGAAATAAAGTGTTCTCATAAAATGTCCTCAAGCAAGAGTAATGCTTGTCAAAACATGTATTAAATGTTGCTTAGTTCTTTACTGAATGAATTATAGGAACACCTTTAAACAATATGTAAAGTCTACACTCTGAAATTTGAATTAAATATATACTTTTTGAGCCCCAACCCACATAACCTCAGTGTCTAACTCTATTACCCATAGTTTTATATTTCACACAACATTTTTACAATTCATAGAGTAAATTACACAAGGTTTCGGGCCATCAAACCATCAATTTTACTTTCAATAAGATGTCATAAAAAAAGATTTCATAAATATACTTATCTGAAGAAAAGTAAAACTTAGCACTAAGCTATTTGGATCATGCTTTGTCAAAAAAGATGGAGAATGGGACCACTTTGAACAGACAGAGGATTTGTTCTTAACTGCTTTAGGGTGAACTATGTGAAGTTAAACTTTTACAGCGGGAAAAGAAAGAAGTTCCCAGATTTCAAAGATAGAATAATTCTATAGTTCCGAAAAATGAGGCAGCAATTGTCCTTCCTCCATTCCTAATATAGGCCATTGATGCTGTTAAATTTTCCTGAAATATTTCTGCAAGTCAAAAGGCATGAATGATTCAAGGAGTTACCAGAAAAAGAAATTTATCTCTTCTTGCAACATTATTTTATATGTTTCTCTTTGAGTCGTTTTTGGGGGGAAGAATTTCAACTAATAGAACACTAATGAATTGAATCAGATCACACACACAAATAAGGATTCAGAGTCCCCTCCTAAGCTAGAGGCAAGAGACCTAGTGATCAGAAGAGCTTGCAAATATCCCTGAGAAGCTGAGCTCCTATAACTTCCTGGTTATTGTGGAAGTTAATTCTTTTCCATAAGGGCAACTCAGTCCACATGGCAAAAGAATCTATTCAGATCTTGTGAGTTTACAAATTGAACAACCATGTAGCATGAGAAACTGTTTCTAACATCACCAATTAAAAATCCATTGGGAAGAAATTCTTACTGTTCTTGGGGAAAGGGAAGAACCTACTAAGGAGTAGATCCTGTAAGATATTACTGAACAGATGGAGAGGAGTCTCTGCAATTGACGGATTTTGATCCCATCATGATAGCAGTGTTTGTTTGTTTGTTTGTTTGTTTGTTTTTATTTTTTTTTTATGATAGCAGTGTTTGAAGCCAAACTCATACTTACCCTTCAAAAGAATTTCTGGCAGTCATGTACAGGAGTTTTATTAATATAATTATATAACTGGTAAAGAAAGGAAGTATTTTTATTAAAAGTGGAGTCCAGTGATTAACTGAATTTTTCCTCTTTTCATATTTTAGCTATATTGCTTCTAATCATTAATCTGTAATAACAAAGAGGACTTAAAGTTAATCTCATATAATCATAGATTTCACTAGGGAATCTGGTGCTCTGTATATTCCTCCTGTAATATGATTTCATTGAACTTTCTTAAAGCTTATACTCTTCACTTAAATCACATCTGCATCACCAGCTTGTTTCTTTCCCTTAGGATTAAAGATTGTTTTAATAATAGGCCTCCCAAATCCCTAACACAATGTGCTTGATAAAATCAAGTGAAAAGAGGAGATGAAGTAATTCATAGAGAAAGAGAACAGATTTTCCTATGTGCCTTCTCATTCCACAATGTTTTGATGAGCTGGATAAATAAAACTGCGTGTACGTGTATGTGTTTGCTGCTCTTAAGGCTGTTTTCTATTAACATTGGACTTTTGATTTTATCCCATCCTTTAAATATGCTTAATTTATATGTATATATAATATATATAATATATTATATATGTTTGAAATATATAATGAAATATATATATATATATATATATATATATATATATATATAAGATAGGTAACTGTATTGGGGAAAGGAAGGAACCTACTAAGGAGTAGGTCGTGTAAGGGATGACTGAACAGATGGAGAGGAGGAATTATAAATAAATATAAATTAATAAATTATAAATATAATAATTTATATAAATTATAATTTATAAATAATTATAAATTAATAAAACTCCTGTACATGACTGCCAGAAATTCTTTTGAAGGGTAAGTATGAGTTTGGCTTCAAACACTGCTATCATGATGGGATCAAAATCCGTCAGTTGTAGAGAATCCTCTCCATCTGTTCAGTCATACTTTACAGGACCTACTCCTTAATAGGTTCTTCCCTTTCCCCAATACAGTCACCTAATAGATATCGATAGATTAGATATAGATATAGATATAGATATAGATATAGATATAGATATAGATATAGATTAGATATAGATAGATATAGATATAGATATAGATATAGATATAGATATAGATATAGATTATTTTATTTCATTTGATAGGTCATTCTTAGGAGACCAATATAAATTATCTAATAAGCATTAAAATGATCACTGAGATAATATGATTAAAAAATTCATATGTATAGAAGAATCCTGAATTCTTTCTGTACTTAGGGTAGCTCTTCATAATCTAAAAACTGAACTCCCAAATTTCAATGACTCAGCACAAGAGAAGTCTACTTCTCGCTCATATAGCTAGCTAATGTGTGTGTATTCTTATTTGATGTGAGGTTATCTCCTCTGTACGGTTATTTAGGAACCAGGGTGCTTTTAGACTGTAGCTCTGCTGTCCCCCAGAAACTCGAGTCCTCTGTCCTCAGTCCCCAAAAGGGCCAACAGAAAGCAAGAGGAAGGCTCCCCTGATTCTTAACTAATTTCACTTACACATTTTACTTTACTTTAATCTTCACTTTCATCGAAGACAGCTCTTATAACCGTCACAGAAAGGGTCTAGGTAATGTTATCTCTAGCTGGGAAGCCATTTCCCAATGAGAGTTTTATAAGATGAAAATGGGAAAAAAGATTTAGTTGGAAATCAACGTGTTGCTTTCTCCATAAAAGTAACCAGGAAAATTAAAAGAAGTTTCCCCCTGGAAAACAGTTAACCAAACTCAACTTTGTGCAGAGCTTAGCACTCGTTGAGTCTACACCCTGACTCTAAATTTTCTCTTTGATGTGAAATTGTAATAAAGTGAAATGGAGATAATATATAGCACCATTAGATTCTCTTAACTGGAAGTTATTCTGGACTGTAGACTACACTCAATGGATAAATATGTACTTCTTCATTTTGCTATTGTATTTGCCAAACTAGAATTTACCATATATAATAATAGAATGTAGTACATAGCAACAGGACAGTAATTAATTAGTGTGGTTTATATACAGGGATTGCTTTTAAATTATAGTGTATTGACCAATACCGTAGAATTTGCAAATAAAGTAATCTATCACATACATTGTAGTTTATAAGATTAAGATAGTTTGAATTTAACAGCAAGTTCATTAAAACTTCATGAAAATAAATATTGCATGCATAGTAATACCTACATTTGGGGGCAATTTTTATTGAATTCTACATAAACACATTTCTGTTTTGATCTTATTATTTTAATGTTTGGGTGTATTATATGTTTATATGTTTTGTTATATACTTGGTCTTATACCTTTCCTCACTATTACTACCTTATGATCTTATACTTCACCTTACTATCTCTGCTATTGATTAAATTCATTAAATAGTATGACTAAGCTGGTTTTTAGTAGAAATACTTTGAGATAACTGAAACCCACTAGGATTTTGGCTTCTAAGCTACAGTATGGAAAACGGTAAATAGACTGCTAAGGAGAGACATAGCAAAAACTCATTAAAAACGCTAATTAGCAAGCTGAATCTTTCTGACATACTCACTTCACTAATCTGCTAGCTAAACACATCATAAAAATATGCCTGCGTTAGAAGTGAGCAAATATCCAGAGGAAAGCTGTTTTGAATTTCCAGATTACTTTCAATTAACTGGATGCAGAACAATCTAGAATATGAATGGCTGTGTTATTGAAATTGTATCCTAAGTCCCTAAAGGAGCCATGGAGTCCAGTCGCTGTTCCTGAGGCAATATTATTGTTTCTGCTTCTTCTCACCCATCTCATTACCCTCTTTCTATTTTATTTAGTTTACAGGTTCTGGTACTTCTATTCCAGTGTCTTTCACATTAAAAAAAAAAAGATTTATTTATTTATTTTAGAGAGAATGAGATAGAGAGAGAGAGAGAGAGAGAGCGCTGAGCAGAAGGAGGGGCAGAGGGAGAGAGAGAGAGAGAACCTTAAGCAGGTTCCCGGCTGAATGTGGAGCCTGACTCAGGGCTCTATCTCATGACCCTGAGATCATGTCCTGAGCTGAAATCAAGAGTTGGATGCTTAACTGACTGTGTCACCCAGGAGCCCCTCATATTTTGTTTTTTATCGCATCTACATTATTACAAATTTTATCTTCTACTAGATATAAAGTTCTGTGAAGTCAGGGATTAAATTTTTTCTTGTTACCAGAAACCCATTTTAGAAAGTGTTGAATCTGAGAATAAGTATGGATGTTGCACTAGGCCTTTAAAATTTGTTCAGGAGGTGGATGATGGTTATCTAGTTCCCAGTCCTACTGAACACAGGTCTTCCCTGTGTGTGTGTGTGTGTGTGTGTGTGTGTGTGTGTAAGAGAGAGTGTATGGAGGCAGTTATATCTTCCTAAAATACATTAGATGAATTTCTTTATTTTTAATTCCCTAAAAAACTGATATCGAGTATAAAGAAGATAATGACCATAAGTTAATATTCTCTAATTTGGGAATCCCATGATTTAGTGCAGATGGCAATTCATAGGTTTTTAGTCAGTCTCTTGCCGTAAATCTAAATCTTTATTATTTAGTAAATCTAAATGTTTCCTATTTATTAATAATAAAGTTTATATCTTAAATTTATGTCTGTCTTCTGTTTTATTTCTCAATAGATAGATAGATGATAGATAGATAGATGATAGATAGAACCCAATGTCTTAAAACTTTTAACAGTTAAAACACTAACTGTTTAGTGAATTCTCCTGAAATCTTGAAAAAAAAAATGAGACACGGAGGGATCTGAAACAGCCCAAGTGGGTGACTTAAAATTTTAATTTTAGCAAATTAAAGGATAGGATCTTTACAGCAGCAAGTCATTTGAGATCATGGTTCCACTCTGAGGAGTTAGGAGATTGATATTTAACAGGACATGTGACTACCTTACTAATTAAAACTGTGATGAACTTTGCAGCTGACCATGACCATTTATGCAAATATTTTTATTAAGTTGGCATGGTGGAAAGAAGCAAGGATTTATATAGAAGAAAGATGTTTCTGATAACCAAGCATTTTCTATACTGAGGATTAGAAATATATATTGCAAATTTAACCAAGTTGTTCAGGAAGGTGTGTAAACTGAAATTTAGACTGCAAAGAACTAAATTCCAGATGGGCTGCAGGACAACCATGGTGTGCATTTCCCGCAGTGCAGTGCTGGAGGGAATACCTCAAATCCAGTCCACGAAACTGATGCTCTTAGACCAAGGAGGAAGCTGTAGGAGAGCTTTTCTCCACCATCCATGTGGCTTATCCTTGGACATAACTGTCACCTGACAATGACATTCTGATATCAGCATATTATGTGACCTACAGAATCTCTGAGTATGGGGTTCCTGGGTGACTGTCAGTTAAGCGTCTGCCTTCAGCTCAGGTCATGATCTCAGAGTCATGAGATTGAGCCCCACACTGGGCTCTTTGTTTAGTGGGGAGCCTGTTTCTCCCTCTCCCTCTACCTGGGGCTCCCCCAGCTTGTGATCATGTTTCTCTCTCTCTCTCTCTTTCTGTCAAATGAATAAATAAAATCTTTAAAAACAAAGAATCTCTGAGTATAAGTTTGGATCTAAAATATTTGCTATGTGACTACTCCCTTAATTTGAAGCATGCCAGTCTATGCCCAACACCCTATAGATTTCTACCTGACATTCTGTCAATTTGATGCCACAGGAAATAACAATCTGTTGGTTTGACCACCTTTCCCTCACCAATGGATGAATAATATTCCATTGTATATATTTATAACATTTTCTTTATCCTTTCACCCACTGATGAACATTTGGGTTGCTTCCATGTCTTGGCCATTGTAAACCATGCTGCAATGAACAAGGGGGCACAGATGTCTCTTTGAGATAATGATTACATTTTCTTCAGATAAATAGCCCAAAGTGGGATGGCTGCATCCTACAGTAGTTCTATTTTATATATTTTTAAGAAACCCCCATAACCTTTTTCCAAAGTGGATAACTCAATTCATATCCTCAGCAACACCGCACTGGGTTCCCTTTTCTCCACATGTTCAACAACACTTTTTATCTATTGTCTTTTGATACTAGACATACTCACATGTGTGACATTATATCTCATTGTGCTTTTGATTTTTACTGATGATTAGTGATACTGATCACCTTTCCATGTACTGAGGAGACAAATCCATAAATATGTTGCTAAGGTGGATGTCCAAAAGATTACTGCCCAGGTTTTCTTTTAGGAGTTTTATCATTTTAGGTCTCACATTTAGGTCTTTGTGTTTTGTTGAATTTTTTCTCTGCTATCTGATAATTTTCAAAGTTATTGTTATATAACACATTGCCATTTGAGTGTTTTCTCTACCATCTATCTATCTATCTTATGTATGTATGTATGTGTTTATTTACCTATTTATTTAGCTTTCTTCCCTATGTGTGATGAATGCTGTTTCCCTTTATCTATTAGATTGTCTTATATATTTATATAGTTATTTTAAGTACAAATGTAATTCCAATCTCTGTGTTACCTATTCTGCTTTATTGAACTGTTTCCTTTCTTTTTTTAATAATAAATTTATTTTTTATTGGTGTTCAATTTGCCAACATACCAAATAACACCCAGTGCTCATCCCGTCAAGTGCCCCCCTCAGTGCCCGTCACCCATTCACCCCCACCCCCGCCCTCCTCCCCTTCCACCACCCCTAGCTCATTTCCCAGAGTTAGGAGTCTTTATGTTCTGTCTCCCTTTCTGATATTTCCTACCCATTTCTTCCCCCTTCCCTTCTATTCCCTTTCGCTATTATTTATATTCCCCAAATGAATGAGAACATATAATGTTTGTCCTTCTCTGATTGACTTCTTTCACTCAGCATAATACCCTCCAGGTCCATCCACGTTGAAGCAAATGGTGGGTATTTGTCGTTTCTAATGGCTGAGTAATATTCCATTCAGTGTACATAAAACACAAACAGTATATTCCATTGTATACATAAACCACATTTTCTTTATCCACTCATCTTTCAATGGACACCGAGGCTCCTTCCACAGTTGGCTACTGTGGCCATTGCTGCTAGAAACATCGGGGTGCAGGTGTCCTGTCGTTTCACTGCTTCTGTATCTTTGGGGTAAATCCCCAACAGTGCAATTGCTGGGTCGTAGGGCAGGTCTATTTTTAACTCTTTGAGGAACCTCCACACAGTTTTCCAGAGTGGCTGCACCAGTTCACATTCCCACCAACAGTGTAAGAGGGTTTCCCTTTTCTCCACATCCTCTCCAACATTTGTGGTTTCCTGCCTTGTTAATTTTCCCCATTCTCACTGGTGTGAGGTGGTATCTCATTGTGGTTTTGATTTGTATTTCCCTGATGGCAAGTGATGCAGAGCATTTTCTCATGTGCGTGTTGGCCATGTCTATGTCTTCCTCTGTGAGATTTCTGTTCATGTCTTTTGCCCATTTCATGATTGGATTGTTTGTTTTTTTGCTGTTGAGTTTAATAAGTTCTTTATAGATCTTGGAAACTAGTCCTTTATCTGATGTCGTTTGCAAATATCTTCTCCCATTCTGTAGGTTGTCTTTTAGTTTTCTTGACTGTATCCCTTGCTGTGCAAAATCGTCTTATCTTGATGAAGTTCCAATAGTTCCTCTCATTAGATGCAGAGAAAGCATTTGACAAAATACAGCATCCATTCCTGATCAATATCTTCAGAGTGTAGGGATAGAGGGAACATTCCTCAACATCTTAAAAGCCATCCATGTAAAGCTCACAGCAAATATAATTCTCAGTGGGGAAGCACTGGGAGCCTTTCCCCTAAGATCAGGAACAAGACAGTGATGTCCACTCTCAGAACTGTTTCCTTTCTTGATGATGAGCTACAGTATCTTGTTTCTTTTGTGCTTTGTAATTAGCTTTTTTCAGTTGAGTGCTAGGCATTTTGGAATGGAGGTAGGTAATAGCTATATACAAAAATTTCAGGTATTCTCTTCTGTCAAGTTGAATCCTGTATGAGTCAGTCAGGGTTATGCTGACTGTTATTTTTATTATTTACTATTTACTATTATTTACTATTATTATCCTCATCATCAACAACATCATCATCACTTGGCTTTGGTTAGATTCAGGTCATTTATTGCATACTTCAAATTATTTGAATTGAGGACCAGAAACTTCTACTCTTCCTGAATATCTGATTTCAATTAGCTTTTCCTGCCTTTATCTTCCTGCTAGCCCTGGGCAATTACAAACCACGAGAGAGCTCTCTCTTTCTCAGTTCTCCTGCTTTTCTTCCACATGCAGATACCCAGTATTTAATACTCACTATAAGATTCAGAAAAGCGTTTTCTGTTATTAATGGGTCCCAAGACTGATATTTAGCACATGCTCCGTCACTTCTCCTATTTCCCTACCCTATAGAGTTTATTCTCAGTTTTCTACTTTGCCATTATAGTCCTTAAGGTCTGATATTTATACCTCACAGACAGTTCTCTCTTGGGGTCCTTCTTTGCCTTCAATCTTTCTGCAAGCACTTAGTGAGAACCAATGGAAATAACTCTCTGATTTTTAAAGTCTTACCTTAAGTCTATTACTCTAGAGTTTTCACTCTTATGCTAGTTCTTAGTTTTCCATTAAAAGGATCATTAGCATTCTCATCTGATTTCTTCTTACCCAGGTCTTTTTTTTTTTTTTTTCTTCCCTCTCATGTTCCATCAAAGATAAAAGCAACAGTGGGCCTCTTTGTTGGCAAGATGTATTCATCGAATTGCACATTAGTTCATTGGTTTTCTTTGTGGCATGAGCTCTCTTACATGCTTTAAAACTGGTTCTGTTGGTTTTCTAGCTTGTTTGCATTGTTAGAGAGCATTCATAGTTCTCATGACTACCTACATAACAGCGGGATGTGAACTATCTCTCTGCTTCATTTGTGCTGAAATTCTCAAGATTATGTTGCAAATCACTATTAGGCTTGTGTGCAGTCTGTTGTTCTTAAATTATATTATATTATGTATAAATTGTATGTTATATAATTTTATCTAAGATTTATATTTTTTCTAAATGTATTTATCTAACAGTGTTATCTGTATAAGTTTTTGATTAATAAATTCTGTCTATAAGTTTTTTTTTAAAGATTTTATTTATTTATTCATGAGAAACACAGAGAGAGAGAGGCAGAGACACAGGCAGAGGGAGCAGCAGGCTCCATGCAGGGAACCCGACGTGGGACTCCATCCCGGGTCTCCAGGATCACGCCCTAGGCTGAAGGCGTCGCTAAACTGCTGAGCCACTGGGGCTGTCCTGTCTATAAGTTTTTAAGACAAATATCTTTAATCTCCACAAACATCTTCAATAATTTTACTTAATATTTTTTCAAATTGTTAAGTAACATTATTATAACCTGTTGTGAATTTATATTTTAATTATAGAATACATTAGCTATCTTTTTTAGAATTAGGAAACCTAATTCTAAGGTTTGTCTTTTATTTATAGATTTTTTTTTCCTTTTCTCATTATTATAAATTTTTCTTTTCTTAGCATTATCCACTCTCCTTCCACCTCCCTGTCTTTCTTCCTTTCTTTGGTTCTCTTCCCTATATTTAATCTGTGTGCCTGGATCCAGTTTCTCATCTGTGTCTGAAGTGTATTTAGTACCTGTTACACTGCAAGACCCAAATTTCTTGCCACCATTGCACATATGGGATGGATGTCCCTTGTCCCTTTAGTGACATAAATGAGCTCATTATTTTTTAAATTTTTAAATTCTTTTTGTTGTAGGTATTTATTTTTTTAATTTTTCTTTTTTGTTGTTGTAGATATTCATCTGTTTTTATGAGCCTGGATGTGTAACTTTATTTATCATCCATCATTGTAATATATTGGCAGCAAAAACGATTATCAATGGGTAAATTCAGGGCACTACTTTTGATGCACTATATATATATTTTTTTTTTAATCATTCTTTTTTTCCAAGAAGCTCAACAGAAATTTTAACACAATTTTTAATCATTACCTCCATATATATATATATATATATATATATATATATGCCACAGAGTCTGAACCTAATAAACCATAATGCTATAATGCCATAAAAAGGTCAAGGCTCATGGAAAAGCAGACTAAATAAATGCTGATTACACAAAATGTTTGCTCTTCCCTCTGACTTTTTCTTCACTATGGTCATATGCAAGAGCATGTGGGCAAAAAGTGATAGTTAATTTATTTACTTTGCATTAGACTTTTGACTCAATGCTACTTCAATGTCCCCTGGATAATTTAGAAACTTCTGCTTAATAACTCTGGTAAAATATTGTTTTCAATTTTCTGAGGCTTTCATTAGGTAGAGGCAGCATTTTAGGAATACCCATGTATAACTTATGAAATAGTTACATGCTAGTGTGAGGTATTTAAACAACAACAGCAAAAAAACTTAAAAAGATGTGTAGAAAAGTAACATTTACAAAAATAAGTCAAATCTCCTACTTATATACACATGCTTCCTTGAGCTTTGGATGCTTTTTTACCTTGAATCTTATACTCTTTACTGAATTGAATCTCTGAATATGTTAGAATTTGTTTTCACTAGGTGATAAAATAACTGAAAAAAATGAGCTAGTAAGGTGTATAAAAATTTAGATATCTCACATATCTTTAGAAAAGGTGACATGTGTTTCCAGTAAATAGGAGTTAAAATTTATAGCCTACCCATAGGAAAACTGCAAAAAAACAAGAAAGTAAATAAAAATTATAATACAAAAGAGCTAAAATGTATATTTAACAAGTGAGAAACTGTAATAACACAGACTTCTCATCATCCTCATTTTTTTCTTTATTTCATCTATTCTGAAAAACAACAAAAAAGTTAACATCAACATTTTAGACTCTATTCTTTAATAATCAAATTTGTTTATTGTTAGCATTCAGCTAATTTCATACTGAATAAAATCTAAATCATGGTTAAAAATCAGGGAAATGCACTCTAGAATCAATTTTACAAATTAAGACCAAACATTATAGTTCTAAAACTATAGAAGAAAAAATGCCAAAGAAAGTACTTCAATTTTTGTTCTGGAGTAAATTTAAAATATAACACATTCTATTTTATGTTAAAACACCAAAATTAGATATTATGTCATATTGCTTTGGTAGCAGTTCCCAATTTTTCACACCCCTCTCTGTCTATACACTTTTAAGTCCTCTCTTATTCTGATCCTAGGCTTGCCTGTGTGACTTGTTTTGGCCAATGTGACAATAGCAAATCCACTAGGAGCAGAAACTTTAAGCTTGCTCAATAGGGCTTGATATCTTGATACTTACTCAGCACTTCTACGAGGTGAAAACAGCCAGGCTAATCTGCGAGAGATGAGACACATTGTGTAGACTAAACACAAGTCTATATTTCTGCCTAAATAAAATATTTTGTATCCCATTGGACACGAATGATCAACAGAGGAAGGTTGGTACAGTTGCTACTGAGGAGCTGTAGAGTGTGTAATATATTACCCTAACTTGGGCTAAATGCATATTCAAGAATTCATTATCTGGAACTTTAGTGTCAGGAAAATAATAAAATGGGCCTTAAGGTACACACAATATTTGGGGAGAAAGAAGAAGCACACAATGTAATTGGGTGACAAAAGCAGAATATAAAAGCTAATAAATTATTAAATTCCACATATGAGTGAAATTATATGTTATTTATCTTTCTTTTATTTATTTTGCTTAGCATAATACACTCTAGCTTCATTCATGTCATTGCAAATGGCAAGATTATATTCTTTCTGATGGCTGAGTAAAATCCCCTTATATATATAGATCATTTCTTTATCCATTCATCTGTTCATGAACATCTGGGTTCTTTCCATATTTCGGCTGTTGTGGACAATGCTGCTATAAATATTGGTGTGCAGGTGCCCCTTTGAATCATTATGCTTATATCTTTTGGATAAATACCTATTAGTGCAATTGCTGGGTTGTAAGGTAGTTCTATTTTTAAATTCCTCAGGAAATTCTATGCCATTTTCCAGAGTGGCCACACCAGTTTGCATTCCCACCAACAGTATAAGAGGTTCCCCCTGTCTCTGCATCTTCTGCAATATCTTGTCTCCTGAATTGTTGATTTTAGCCATTCTGATAAGTGTGATGAGGCATCTCATTTTGTATTTTTGATTTGTATTTCTCTGATGTCAAGTGATGTTGAGCATTTTTTTCATAGGGGAAGGGAAGGAAAAATAAGATAAAAACAAGAAGGCAAGCTGTAAGAGACTCAACTCTAGGAAACAAACTAAAGGGGGCTGGAGGAGAGATATCGGGGAGAGTGGAAAAACTGAGTGATGGGCATTAGGAGGGCACTTGATGTAATGAGCACTGGGTGTTAGATGCAACTGATGAATCACTAAATTCTACTCTAAAACTTATAATATGTACATTATATGTTAACTACATTGAATTTAAATAATTTTTTAAAAAGCTAATAGATTCATTGTGATGCAATGCGGGTAACAACAGCAAAAGAATATCTCACAATTCTTTCTCTCAAAAACCAAGTAAGAAGATAGATCAAATAATGAACATTAAAGAAATCCATAGGGTAACTGGGTGACGGGCTACAAGAAGAACACTTTACATAATGAGCACTGGGTGTTATATGTATCTGATGATTCCGAGTTCTAACCACTGAAACTAACAATACACTGTATGTTAATTAAATTGAATTTAAATTTAAAAATAATAAACAAACAAACAAACAATTCGGCAAAGTTCAACTTCATCCCTCCCAGGCAACAATAAAATGGTTTTAAAAATAATAATATACATGTTTGCTGTATTTTATGTGCCTCTTCGGTACTGTAAAAATTACTTCATACACCTACATTGTACCAAAATTATATATTGCAGAAATAGGAAACCTATATTTTAATCAGAACTACAATCTTGTTCAAAATTCAGAGAATCTTTACTTATTTTGATAATTATAAGAATGTAGGATACTGAGAAACCTTAATTCAAAAAGCAATCATTTGTATTTTTAATGAGCCATTTAAAGTAATAGAAATGAAAGCTCTAATGAAAATACAAATAAATCATAGAGTAATATATATTGGTGCTGAAATGGGCATTACAAGTTGTCTGATTTCACAATATCATCTTTCATATGCAGAAATTAAAACATAGAGAATATTGGTGGATTCTTCAAGTTTGTATTCAAATAGCAGCAGAGTTTTTCTGCTCACTTCCATAAAATTTTGTTTCATATTTCTTTAATATGTAAATGTTTAATAGCCTGAAATCTGAGCAAAGCCCTTTAGAATTTTATGCCCTAATCTCCATAATTTAACTGTTTTAATATTTTTAAATGGCCTTTAGACCCCAGAAATAGATTTCAAGGTTCAAGGAGACATTTATTTTAGACCAGCAACTTAATCTTTCTTGGCTTTCATAGACCTGATGAGTCCTCATATTGCAAGTTGGCTTAACTGCAACATTTAAATGAATGGACAGAAAATGCTAGCCAACTGCTGTTAAAATATCTGTTTTTTGCTTTTGACATTCCCTCTCCAGTTTTTATGCCTGTTTAGTGCCTCTGAGGTCTGAGTGACAATGATATTCTAAACCAGTAAAAGAATTCATTTTTATAATGAGAAAACCCAAGTGCCAAGGATTGTTCAAGTCCTACTGCCTGCTTTAGATGTGGCTTTGGTGAACCAGTTTTATGTGTCAATATATTATCTGTAAACACAGCAGTAGAGAGAGCAAAGACAATACTTATCCAGCACCACAGCTAGAGCAAGAGAAATTCTTTGGACAACAAATGTACTTGTAGCTTAAGTATGTGTGTTAGAAATGGAAAAACATTAATTCTACATTATGGTTTCTAAGTAAAGGTGACCCAGATGTTCTACTTTGTCTGATTACTTTGTTTATTTAGTTAAATATCCTTGTAACGTGATTGTTTCTAAATGTTTATTTATTCCTATTTTTATCAATCTATTTGATGCTTAATATTTGAAATGAAGTGTTATTAGTTACTATATTCTAGTTTGCATTTTTATTTTTCACCTGTTATTTACCTCATAACCACCATGAAATCAAAGGATGTTTTGTGAAGTTTTTAGTTTCTTCATTTTGTTTTGTTGTAAATGAGATGGCTTTAAAAATTCCTCAGTAAGTTATGTCTAATTTTTGATAGTAAGTTATGTCTAATTTTTGGCAAGTCCAAAATTTAAAACTGCGTAGCTCTTTATAGACAAATCTTTCTCTTTATTCACAAAAACTGACTACTCTCAGGAAGTAGAACGGTCTGTCAACATTTGTTAAATCAGACAATAAGCAAATTACTCAAAGATAGAGAAGTTGACATTGGAATTGTTAAATTGAGCAAAATCACCAAGTGATCATTTTTATTTATTTATTTTGTTTAAACAAAACAGATGTGCCTCCAAAATCAGAACAAAACAAAACAAACAAAAGCAGTGCAAAAAAGGGCATGTTGCCAAAATATGTCATCTGTAAAATAAATTGCGTCAATAGTCTTCAAAAATTAAAGCAACCAAAATGCACATCTCATCTCTTGAAAAGATAAACAAAGATTCATGTTATTTAAGCAGTAAACTGTTTATCTAAATTATGTTTATGAAGTGCAACATGAGATAGTCATAGACCTGACACGCGCTATGTATTGCTCCACGTTCACCATAAACAAAGCGAGAACTCCAGAGGCACACACACATTGAATGAGTGTACATTACATGGTTCCAAATTTAAGGTGTAAAACACTAAAGATAAACAATGAAATACATAGATCAACTTCACTTATATTTCAAATTCCTTAGTATACTCACTATGTAGTTTGTAAATTTCAATATTATTATCACATTAATAAAACCATAATGCCTTTATGAAATGATAAGACAGTTTTAAAAAATACAATGACTAGATAAATGTGTATTAAATTAAGTCAGGAGCAAGGACAAAAATAAAATAATGAAAATTATATACTTCTTTAGTTCTGAAGCTGTAGTGTTTTTTTTCTCCAAAGCAAAGTAAATTATTTATAGCTGTCAAACTTTTTTTGTTGTTTGATCTATTCAAAATCAAGCTGAGTAAAACATACTCAACACTAATGTTAAAAGAGGTTGAAATAATAAGAGATTAATTATATGGGATACGTGTCATAAATTTAGGTCCATTTGTGAAGATTTTCTGAATTTTTTAAAAGATTTTATTTATTTATTCATGAGAGGCACAGAGAGAGCGAGAGAGGCAGAGACACAGACAGAGGGAGAAGCAGGCTCCATGCAGGGAGCCCAATGTGGGACTCGATCACGCCCTGGGCCGAAGGCAGACGCTTAACCACTGAGCCACCCAGCTGTCCCAGATTTTCTAAATTTTAAGATAAATTCAAATTTTTACAAACTAAATTAAGTTTTACTCTTCACTCACATGAATAATTTGGAGTTGCTTTATCTTAATGTCTACTTGGTATAAAGTTGGCAATGAATATTAACATTTTGACTGTTTCTGAGTTTCCCTTCTTTGCCTTACTCACTACTTCTTTGTACTACTGAGAATGTATCATTCTTCAAGAAATTGAGAATTTGACAAAGTGGCTTACACAAAAGTGTTATATTGTCTCAAGATAACCAAATATTTAAAGGTATGTGACTCATTCCTCTTTTTCTTAAATATTTACTTATTTATTCATGAGAGGCACAGAGAGAGAGGAAAAGACACAGGCAGAGGGAGAAGCAGGCTAATACTTTTACTTTTATTGAGGTATAATTGATATATAAAAAGCTGCACATATTTAATATAAAGAGTTAGGTTAGTTTGGACATATGCAAGCAACCATTAAACCATTACCACGATCAAGGTAAAAAGTATATTCATCCTCCAAACTGTACTTTTTCATGCCCCCCATCTCTTTTTGAGAGGAGTGTAGGGATCAAGAACACTTAGGAGATCCATCTATTTTTTATGATTTCATAGTGCATTATACAGCATTAACTATATCATAGACACTGTGTTGTACAGCAGACTTCTAGAACTTGCTCATCTTGTGCGATTGAGTGATTCAGAGCTACGTGGGCAACAGCTCATGATTTTTCCCACATTACCCTGCAACATCAGTCACCCTATTCATATTCAAAACAGGAAGAAGGGAAAGAGAGATGGGACCAGCAAAATCACAATCTCGTATGAGGAAAGTGAGAGCTTTCCTTGAAGGTATCCAGCACTTTTGTTCTCTACATGAAAATATTGTTTTGTTGTTTATTTTTAAAAGATTTAGTTTATTTACTTGAGAGAGAGATAGTGAGAGCATGAGCAGGTGGAGTGGGGGAAGGAGGCTCCCTGCTCAGCAGGGAGCTCCATGTGGGGCTCTACCTCAAGACCCTAGGATCACCATCCAAGCTGAAGGCAGACACTCAACCAACTGAGCCACTCAGGAGCCCCTTTCTTGGTCATTCTTAGCAGCAACAGAGATAGGGAAGTAATCATTTGCCTTTTTCAGTGTCTGGAGTCAAGTTGGCAAGTGAGAAGTCAGTTAAGAATGGGTGTCGAGTTAGTCAACTATTTCTCTAAGGTTGAATGTCTTATTTCTTTTCTTAAATTTTGTCAATTCTTAAATTTTGCTTGGCTCTCGGTTTTTCCCATCAGTTCTCATATGGTACAACATTCACTCCTTAAGCAATCTCTCAGATACTTCTCTACCTAATGTTTTTTTTTTCTTCCCAAAACCATACCTCATCTCTGAGCTCTACACCCATATGCACATATATTACCAACCAGACTTTGTCCTCTGAATAGTGTCTATATTAGCTGTACCAGACAACTCAGTGTGCACCATTTTCAACAACTGCTAACAAACAACCATCCCCCAACTCCCATCACACGTGAACACAACAAGTACAACATCCACAAGCAATCACTGCCCACAGACAATAAATCAATCCAATCCGTCTACAATGTTGGGCCAAAGTTAGAAATCTAGGCTTTGACATTGACTCTTCTATGCTCCTTACCACTCATCATGACCTACTTATCAAATCTCTCAAGCTATTATTTGACTCTATCCTTTGTTGCTTGTTACAGATGTAATTACATTAATTTAGGTTCTTATTTTCTGACAGTTGAACTTTTGCAAAATCCTCTCAGCTGCAAACCTCCGGTATCTTTATTCCACAGCACCTCTTTGAATAATACCATGCATGTTATTTTCAAAGCATAAAAGCCTAATAATGCTACTCTGTGTTGATAATCCTTTCTTTGATTCCTAGTACTGAGTACAAACACCTCAAATGTCATTCACTATTCCCTTTTCTCACCTATCTCCTCACTCTTCTGGCCACAATGAACTATTTGCAATTATACACAAGTCTGTACAAATTGTAATACACAGCTGGGCATGGACTCTAACCAACCATTTTCCTGTGAATTCTGGTTTCTTTGTATAACTCAAATAAATAACACTTCTCTTTAAAAAATCATTTTCTCCTTGAGGGTTATAACTATCCACCCTACTTGGTTAGCATTCCAACATGCCATGCTTTTATTATGGAACTGACTCATTTAGTTACCCTCTGTTTCTCATCCTAGAATGTGAACATCTTGGTGGCATAAATCTTGTTTCTCTTTGAATCTTCAGGACCTAGAGCCTTACAAAGCATGCAGTTCAATAGGACTGGTGCCCTTATTTAAAAAGAGAGAGCCCAGAGTGTGCTCTCTTACTCTGTCTCTTTGTCCCTCTCTTTATCCCTGTTTCTGTGCACATGTACAGAAGGAAAACTAAATGAGGACACAGAGAAGACTTGCCATCGTAAGCCAGAAAAAGAGCCCTCACCAGACACTAACCTTGCTGGCAACTTAATCTTGGACTTCCAGTCTCCAGAATTAGAAGAAAATAAACTTCTGTTGTTCAAGCCATCCAGTCTGCATTATTTTGTTATGTCATCTTGAGCAGATTAATATAATTAGTGAATCAGTTGTCCATTTAACTTTGTTTAATGAATATCATAGATTGTGCTATAAAATTCATCATAGACCTGCTTTTTCATGAGAAGGCGAAATACGCAAAGATTGAGTTCACAGCAATTACAACATAAGGAAACTTGCATTGCATCTATACTGTAGGTTTAGCAAATTGTAAGATTATGGTGTAAAAGTTATCGGGTCTGAACAGTTTAATTCAAAGTTAAATTCAGACTCTGAATTTAGACTCTAACTGAATTCAGTTAATTCAGTTCAGTTCAGTTAACAGTTTAATTCAAAGTTAAATTCAGACTCCATTTCAGAAGATAACAATGTAAATTTAATTACCAGAATCAAAACTTTTTAATTTTAAAATTTTGTTTTTTCTAATTGGCTTCTAATGCAAAGGACTCAGACAGACTAAATTTATCAGTAATTCTCGTTCACACTGTAAGGGCTTTTGTTTTATGGAATAGAGATTGATAATATGCTTTATATAAATTATTCTAAATTCAAGTACAGTTGATTAGTTATTAAATTACTATTTTATACAACCATGAATCTATAATTACACTCTCTATATAATGAATCTGAAAGCAAATAATTTTGCTATCTATATTGACTTCTCCCCTCTTTTATGACTACAATATATTTTAATTATATTGATTAACAAAAAAAGGACAATGAATTGAACAAGTTAAAAAATTCTTAGTAAATCCATACACTAGGATCACAGGGATTTAAAAATATTCCACTGAGAAAGAAAAAGAAGATAAAAAATTTGCCACTTTTTTATCTATGTGGGAAATTACTTGAAGTGCATTTCAGGGTTATTACTATTCCTTGAAAATTTTCTAAAAAGCTTTAAGAAATATGACAATGAGAATAGGTGCTAAAATTTCAGTAAATTTCCTGGGATTTAATTTAGACTCTGCTGCTTATTTTCTTTACGACTTTGGGCAATTTATTTGACCTCTCTGAACTTCAATTTCTTGCACTGCAAAAAAGGAACAATTATGGGACTCACCTTCTAAGGTTGATATAAAAATTGCATGAGTTAACATATGTAAAATGCTTGGCATAATGCCCGATATCTAATAAACAGTCAATGGGAACTGGCTATCTAATAATGCCAGTAGATATTCATAACTCATTTTGTGTTTGATATTCAACATGAACTTAACACATTTACATTGGGTAAATAAAGACATTCCTACTTGATATATAATAAATTTCAGAGATCTATCTAGCTAACTTCACCACTTAACGGTCATCCGAGGTTTTGAACTTTTGACCCCTAAAAAAATAGGTTTTACCTGTAAAACTAAGAGTATACAACACCTTTCTGATATCCTGTGAGGAGCAAAGAGTTTGTTTATTTTTTTTCAGATATGGCAAATGTTTCCAAAATATGCAGTTTCTGTATAATGCAGAGAAATAATTGAAGTAAACAGGTAATTACCAGGTTGTCTTGATACCAATTTATTTTCATAAACACACACACATACATACACAGACACACTCAACATCCCCAGAATAAACAGCTAACAGGTGAAGAATCACAGAGCAATTTAAAAAGTCACATGTTCTTAAAGCCAAAGCCCAAGCATAAATGTCATTTTTTTATAAATGTCATTTTTGCTACAATAATATACTCAGTTTATTTTCTTCTTCTTTTTTTTTTTTTAAAGAGTCTATTTATTTATTCATGAGAGACAGAGAGAGAGAAAGAGAGGCAGAGACATAGGCAGAGGGAGAAGCAGGCTCCATCCAGGGAATCCAATGTGGGACTCGATCCCAGGACTCCAGGATCACGCCATGAGGTGTAGGCAGACGTTAAACCACTGAGCCACCCAGGTGTCCCAGTTTATTTTCTTCTTGATATGAACAAACACTTTCTAATTTGACGACCTTAGAGATGTTTTAGAATTCACAAAATGGTAAGGTGGTTTAGGGATTAATATAAATGGAACTTCTAATTAAAAAAAAATAATATATACGTGCCTTAGCCAAGAACTAAAATAATAATAATAATAATAACAATAATAATAATAAATCAATCAATAGTGGCAACCATAGTGGCGAGTAAAAGATATCATCAACTGCTTTTCAACAGCAGTGGCAATGTTTCAAGGTTGTCTGCCGCCTGCAGATTTGTTAGCTCCTTCATGGAATGTGTCACAAGGGAGGTATTTTTGAAGCAATCACAGAAGTGTGTGAAAAAACTGCATATGATGCATGAGTATAATCTCCTCCTTGCAGATGTTAATTCCCTGCTTGTTGCAACTAGAAAGCAGATGTCAACATATTTACGAAGGCTCTTTCCTGCTGGACACCACACAGGCAAGTTGGGAAAGAATCTTCTAACAAGCCACTTGCCATTGATACGCGATAAATCTTAACAGTTCAGAAGTCTTTCCAAATGCATGAGTGGTTTTTAATAGTATTTAATCTCCTTTAAGTTGAAAGATGAAAGGCAGTAATTGAAGCTGAGTGTGTACTCTGAGCTTGGAGGTGAGATATTTCCTCATCATAAGTTGTCTCTGATGAACTCTCAACAAAAAAGCAAAATCATAGATGCTATCGAATACTTTCAAAAATGATTTCAGTGTCAAAAATAAAAAAAGTTGCTTTTTTTCCTAGAAAAGTTTTTTAACAAAAAATATCATGGTAGGAAAAGAAAAACTGAAGAAAAAAATTCAATCTTCAAGGTGATATAAGAAAACCATAATTTGAAGATGATAGAAATGAGCAAAATATATCTGAACAAATACGAAAGCTAGAATCAGATAACCAAAATTTATATTCTTACAGAAAAAATAGATTAAAAAGTACAGTATAAAAATTTGATTTTTTTATTAATAGAAGTGATTTTTCAGGATCAGTGTAAACTTTCAAGCTGACATCTCATGGTAAACTATAGTACTTTTTTAACCCAACTGATGAGCTTACTTACCTTAATAGAATGATTATTCTATCTGAGCAAGTATGGATAAAAATGAGTTTTCTAAGGGTTGTGATGAAATTCTAATTGCCCAAATACTAATTCAAACACATTTTCCATGTACTAGGAAATTCTGTCTATATCTTCTAGAATTGGGAATGTAATAGGTAGAGAGAACTAATATTTATCTTTAGCATGTGTGTGACATAGTTTTTTAAACCTTGGATGTGTAAAATAATCTAATTTCTACAAAAGCTCTAAAATATTATTGTTTTCTTTATCTGGCACATGGGGACACTGAAGTAAGAGAAATCATGTAGCTTCTCCAAGTAGTTACCTTGTGCCACATCTATCTCCAAAACTGCCTTCTGTTCTTTTGTTGTTGTTGTTTTGTTTTGTTTTTAAGATTTTATTTATTTATTCATGAGAGACGCAGAGACACAGGCAGAGGGAGAAGCAGGATCAATTCAGGGAGCCCAACTTGGGACTTGATCCCGGGTCTCCAGGATCGCCCTGGGCTGAAGGCAGCACTAAACTGCTGAGCCACCAGGGCTGCCCCTACCTTCTGTTTTTGTTGTTCGTGTCTATGTGTGTGTGTGTGTGTGTGTGTGTGTGTGTGTGATTTTTTTTATTTTTTATTTTTTTGTGATAAGAAAGTTGGATAAATCAAAGGAAGAGTTGGACTTTTTTTGTTTGTTTGTTTTGTTAAGGAAATGCATCCATCATTTGGAGTTGGGAACAGGAAAGAATAAGAAAGAAGCATTTGAGGAATCAATAACAAAAGAAAAACAAAAAAAAGCATTACCTACTTTTGTACCTTATTAAATCTGATTATCTACAAATGAACTAAGCCACTATTTCTAAAAATCAAACCAACAAAAAATATGGCTGGAAGAGAAGGCAATTATTTTAGCTATTATTTTGATTAAAGCTGAACCATTTTCACTCAGGTCAAATGAAACCAATAAGGTTTTAGGATGGTAATATTTAAAAATTGAGTATAATAGCTATATCCACATCATATAATAATGAGATGAATGCCCTATAGCACAATGAAGATCAAAGGTTAAATCCAGCTGTATTTTTAATTTTTCCCCTATCTCTCAAGTAATACTAAGTTCTTTGAACTGGGAGTTTGTTTTAAATGATTTCATAGAAAGAGGCAATGAACTGAATAACTATATTTATTCAACAAATATTGTTGAGTTTCTATACCAGAGTTTGTTTTTGTTTGGGGTACTTGAAACACTACAGTGAAGGAAGCATTAGAAAAAGGAAAAAGAATAGGGAACCCTGGTGGCTCAGTTGGTTAAGCATCTGCCTTTGACTCAGGTCATAATTCTGGGGTCCTGGGATCAAGCCCAGCATTGGGCTCCCTACTGAGCTAGGAGTCTGATTCTCCCTCTGCCCTTCTCCTGCCTTACAAGTGTATGCCCTCTCTCTCTTTGAAATAAGTAAATAAAATCTTTAAAAAGAGAAAAGAAAAAAGGAAGAGGAGGAGGAAGGGGAAAGGAAGAGGGGAAAAAGGAAAAATAGGGGAAGAAAAAGAAAACATTTTTTCTTTTTTTTTTTTAGAACATTTTCTTTCGTGGAACTTGCATTTTATCAGTGGTAGACATACAATACACTACTGATACACTAAATAAGCATAATATTTTAGTATGCTAGAATGTGGCAAGGGCTTTGTCAAAAGAAAACCATGGCAGGGTTCTGCAAAGGGACTGGAGGTGTGGTTATCCTGTTGACTCTGAGGTGTGGATATACCATTATACAGTTGACTCTGAACAACACAAGTTCTAGGGGCATCAACCCCCACACAAATGAAAATCCATGTATAACTTTTGACTCTCCAAAAACTTAACTCTTATTAGCCTAGTGAAAAGAAAATGTTATTAAGAAAATCATAAGGAATGCTTCACAGGGATCCCTGGATGGCGCAGCGGTTTGATGCCTGCCTTTGGCCTGGGGCGTGATCCTGGAGACCAGGGATAGAGTCCCACGTCGGGCTCCCTGCATGGAGCCTGCTTCTCCCTTTGCCTGTGTCTCTGCCTCTCTGTCTCTCTCTGTGTGACTATCATGAATAAATAAATAAAATCTTTAAAAAAAAAGGAATGCTTTACAGTTTTGCACCATATTTTCAATACCATCCATTTATATATTTATCTATTAATTTATTTTTATTATTATTTTTAAGATCGTATATATTTATTCATGAGAGAAACAGAGAGAGAGGCAGGGACACTAGGCAGAGGGAGAAGCAGGCTCCCTGTGGGGAGCCTGATAGGACTCAATCCCAGGACCCCAGGATCATGACATGAGCCAAAGGCAGACACTCAACCACTGAGCCACCCAGGTGCCCAGTTTAGATATTTATTGAAAAAAATCCCCATATAAGTTGACACGTGCAGTTCAAATTTGTGCCATGTTTTCAAGGGTCAACTGTCATTTCAAAAGAGGGGTCATGGTAGGCTTCATAAAGAAAGGCACATTTGAGCCATTGTTTGGAGGTAAAAGAGTTATGTGAAAATCTAAGGAAATACGTTCCAGGCAGATGGACTACCAGTGAAAATGCCCTAAAGTAGAAGCCTGGATGGCTTATTCTAGGAAGAGCAAGATTGCTACTCCTACCACCTTGCCCTGCATGATTTGATGGAATGAGCTACAAGAAGAACAAAATGAGATTAGAAACAGCCTGCTGAATCACATTGAGGCACTTGTAGCCAACGTAAAAACATTACATTTGTACTCATAGTTCGATAAGAACATATTGCAGGATTTTGAGTGAGAAGTGATATGATTTCAGATACCTTGAAAGAATCACTCTCGCTCCTCTGTTAAGAATAAACTGAAAGAGCACAAAGGTAGGGCACAGAGACAACCAGGAAGCCAGTGCAGTAATACAGGTAGTAGCAATGATGAAAGTTTTTTATCAAAGTGATGCACAATGAGACATCAGTGAGATAGTAAGAAGTGGTTGGATCCGGTTTATACTTTAAAAGCAGAACCAGTAGTGCTTCCAAATATCTAGTACAAAGGGAAAATACAACGAAAACCAACACCAAGTATATAGTCTAAAGATGTGGGAAAACAAAATTGTCATCAACTGAGACAGAAAAGGTGGAAGGAAGAATAGATTTGGAGAAAGATGATGAAGGGTATACTATCAAAGATGTAGAATTTTAAATGACTGTAGATGCAAGTTGAGACATATAGTAGACAGCTAGACAAATGAGTGGATTTCAGGTAAAAAGTCTGGGCTAGGGATTATATTTGGGAAAAACTGGGACATAAACCATGAAACTAGATGAGGTAGCCAGTGTAATGGAAAACATGGGAAAAAGGTCTGAAATTCTGTAAGACAATATTATGCAGTCAGGCAAAGGAAGGAAAAGCAAGAATACAAGAGTTAGGAGAGCAAACAAGAAAAATAATGCCTTGGAAGCAAAATGAAGAAAATACATTAAAGAAGATATAAAGAAAAAAAAGAAGATATAAAGATAAGCTGAATTTTATGCTGCTAAATAGGTCATGAAAAATAAAGAATGAGAATCCCACATTGGATTTCGTAAGGTGGAGATCACTGATTACATCGACAAAAACACTTTTGCTAGAATAGAAATAAATGCATGGTCAGTGTGGCTTCGTGACAGGATACACACACACACACAAAAGGAGATGCTGTGTGTACACAACTCTTTCAAGCTGTTTAAATGCAAAGGAAAGCAAAGGAATGCAGTTGTAGTGGATAAGAATAATGGAATCACATCAGGATAAATTATGTTTTTAAATGGGAGAAATGTCAGTATGTATTTATGTTGTTGACAATAACCTGTTATGATGGTTAATTGTAGTGTTAACTTGCCTAGTCTGTTTTGTCCGGTTACGTGATCAAACGCCAGTCTAGATGTTGCTCTGATGTATTTTTCAGATACGATTAATATTTAGGTCAATATTTAGAATAAAACATATTACCCTCCGTCATGTAGATGGGACTAATCTAGTCAGTTGAGACAAACAAAAACTGGAGTCTTCCCTAAGAGAAAATAACTTTGCCTCCAGATCTATCTGGATACTCAAGACTGGAACATCAACTTTTCCGTGGGTCTCCAGCCTGCCACCTGCTGTGCAAATTTTGGACTTGACAGACACCAAAATTGTGTTAGCCAATTCCTCAAAATGTGGATCTATCTATCTTTCTATCTATCATCTGTCTGTCTTTATCTCGTAATCTCCCCTACTCTTACTGGTCCAGTCTCTCTGGAGAACTCTGACTCCATGATAAAAAAGAAAATTACTGAATGATGCCCTTAAGTGGATAAGTGGTAAAAGATCTAGAGCGCATACAAAGGGATTGACTATAGATATGATATGGTCATTTCTTCTAGAGAAGTTCTTTTTTTTTTTTATAAAGATTTTATTTATTTATTCATGAGAGACACAGAGAGAGAGAGGCAGAAACACAGGCAGAGGGAAAAGCAGGCTCCATGCAGGGAGCCCGACGTGGGACTCAATCCCGGGTCTCCAGGATCACGCCCTGGGCTGAAGGCAGGACTAAACCGCTGAGCCACCCAGGCTGCCCATCTAGAGACGTTCTTAAATCCCTTTATGCCATGGACCTTTTGGGGAGCTGGAGAAGCCTATAGACCTACCCTTAGAATAATATTTTAGGATTTTTAAGCTAAATTACTCATATGTAAATGCATACATGTCTATATTGCTAAAAAATATTTTTTCAAGAAAATAAATGAAATTTTATCATAGTAATATGAATTTATTAATGGTTTAGATAACAAATTCAAGTGGTAGCTTTGTTAATTGTTTGCAAAGTTGTGAGTAGTAGAAAGAATATTTTGGAATGCTATAAGAACTGTAATGCAATGTAAAAAATACCTGTGCTTTTCAATGATGACGGTGTTACAAATATTGCAATTCAATTTTTGCCTGTATTCATATTTTAAAAACATATAAAATGTGAGGAATTAATAAAAATAAGAATATAGGTTTTTTCCATCCAAGTTCATAGACACTATAATTTCCACCCATAGGGGATTTGGTAGCTGCTGGCACCCAGTTTAGCACCATTTTACAGTGATTAAAGGGCAGTTAGAGGCTATGATTCAGATGCTGTAAGTGTCTAGATTTGGCAGTGGGAGTCTGAGAGCTTGCCTCTATTTGGTACCAGTGGTGTAAGGCATAGGTTCATCAGGGGTGTTGGAGGAATAGGAGGCGTGGAGGTTTGGAGAGAGATGATGGATAATTGTATGAAAGAATGAATTTTCTAGCAGAGTCTGATTGTTTAATTGTTTAATTACATTAAGATCCCACTTGGGGTTCATATCATAAATTGAAAGTGAGATCTATCAATGTGATTGTGTATCTTTCTCCAATCATGTTAAACTTCAAGGATGCAGATACATAGTAGCTGGAGCGTTGGACTTAATTGGAAGACTCGTTTTGCCAATTGAGTATGAGGAAGCAAGTAAGGGCCCAGGAATTAAGTATATGCACTCGACAGTGGAGTTCAAGATGGGTAAGGAGGTGTCAAGTATGTTAGGAGATAAAAAGCAGTGAAACTAACAGAATCAAAAGATCAATGGTTTTTATTATATTTGTGATTGTCGTGGGCTGGGTTAAATAGTGAGCTATAAATATAGGAAGCTAATGATATCGCTGTGCTTTTTTGCAGATATTTGAAATAACTGAGTGTTTCTTTTAATAGGTGCTTTTTGTGAAATAACTGAGGAAAAGATCTTCACAGAGGAAAAATCTCAGAAGGGAACATACTCGTTTGATCCAGAGACTGCCATAAAGTCCGTTTTGTAGGCCCTGGAAAACAAGTCTGGATCACATATCACTATTCTTTACTGAAAAACCAAGGCATAGGGACGCCTGGGTGGCTCAGTGGTTGAGCATCTGCCTCTGACTCAGGTCCTGATCTCAGGATCCTGGGAGGGAGTCCCTCATCAGGCTCCCTGCAGGAAGCCTGCTTCTCCCTCTGTCTATGTCTCTGCCTCTCTCTGTATCTCTTATGAATAAATAAATAAAATAAAAAAATACACTGTATATAATTCTTGTTCAAGAGTCCTGCAATGGACTCAACACTTGTGCTCCCCCAAGATCCATATGTTGTCCTCCTAATCCTCAATGTGATTGATTGCACTAGGAGACAGGGTGTTTGGAATGTAATTAGGTCATGAAGAAAGAGCCCTCAAAGAATGGGGTCAGTGCCCTTTCAAAAGAGACCTGGAGAGTTCTCTAGCCCTCTTTCTTCCAGAAATGATACAACCAGAAGGTAGGATTCTACAACGATTACAAGTGGCTTTATCCAGAATCAACCATGTGGGTACACAAAAGGGGCATATGTGCCTACATGTCTAGAGGAAAGCATTTTCATCTCTTCTTGATGGAATATGGTAGGAAAAGTTGCGATGGTCTTTTTTTTTTTTTTTTTTCTCCAAGCTACATCGTTCTATTTAGCTTGACCAAAATGAAGAGAGAAAAACATTCTCCAATATCATGGCTCATAGACTCCCAAGAGTACTGACTCTAGGAAGGAAGCAGAATATATTCCTAGAATACAAGGCTTAAGCAGTATCCTTGATATTTAGTAGAATATCCTCCAGCTTGGTTTCAAAATGCAAAATCAATTCTTGTTGTATATTAGACAAGGGAACAGGCAGTTAAGGAATGATAGGTACCAAAGTCTCCTCACAGGCCCATCAGTAAATCTACAGCTGTATACTTTACAAAAGATATTCTGGACCCTAGATGCATAGTGACCACGAATTACCAGAATTTCAAAATCAGCTTTGCTCTTGTTTTGTTTTTGTTTTTGTTTTTGTTTTTGTTTTCAGAGAATTTGAAAGGAGTTTATACAGTATTTAATTGGTCACAGAATATGAAGAAGAAATGCTTATAATCCTGGAGAACAAATTATATCCAAAAAAGGATATTATTGTTACGTATCATCCAACTCAAAAGAAAATTACACAATAAACTATTGTATCACAAGCATTTCCATGGGATACTTATAGTCTCTAAATGGTAGGTTTGGGCAGCCCAGGTAGCTCACGGGTTTAGCGCCTGCCTTTGACCCAGGGTGTAACCCTGGAGACCCGGGATCAAGTCTCACGTTGGGCTCCCCGCATGGAGTCTGCTTCTCCCTCTGCCTGTGTCTCTGCTTCTCTCTCTCTCTCTCTCTCTCTCTGTCTCTCATGAATAAATAAATAAAATCTTAAAAAAAATAAATGGTAGGTTCTTTCCTGCATTATTTGCAAATATTTTAAGCTAATGAGTTTAATTTCTGAGATTCAACTTTATGTTCTTCAAAGTAGCAGTAAAGGAAACAGACCTACAATACTAAAAAGAATATGATAAAGATCAAATTATATAATATATATGAACAAAGCAAAATCAAAAAAGTTGATGTTCAGTAAAAAATCAAATTAGGATAAGTAGTCATAGAGAGATAGATGATAGATAAATAGATATATGATAAATAGATGGTAAGTAAGATATAATAGGTATAGATAGAACTATACAACATTTCCTCAATTAAAATTTACCTGCACTAACTCAGGTAGAAAAAATGAAAATCAGTCAATAAATATGTCAAAGAACTTTTGAAAAGCATAAATAATATTCCAGCAAATAAAACTCTGCCTATTGTGTTTTATAAAAATAAATGACTTCTTACTAAATCGGTGATTTCAGTAAATTGAATAATGAGCAACTTTATTTTTATCAAATTGTTTTGATACCTATATCGTTTCAAACACAGTACGTACTTATCAATGTATTTTTATTTGAGTAGGCCATCCTGTACTTGTTCTTTCAACATTGTTTACCAGTTTCTATTCCACGACTGCTATGACCATTTCAACTCTCCTAGCTAAGTGATGAGAAAGATGTAGAATACAGGATAATTTGGACAATAGCAATACACACTGTACTTTGGCCTAAGGATTGCCCTTTTTTAAATCTGGTATATATGGAACAAAGATGATAAGATGAAGTGATTATACTGAATGCAGCTATCAGAAAACAAAATATGCAAGGGGCTCTCTATATTTAGCAGACTTCCACAATTGTTCAGAGTTTAGGGAAAACACTAATATGCTTAGTTCCTGAGTTTTGGTGTCAGTGAAATGCAGTCATCCATTTTTATTTTTTAACTGAAGTATAAATATCCTATTCTCAAGCAAGTTCATGCTATTGAATAGAGAGATTCAGTGACAGGACAGGCAGTGGCAAGAAATCCCTTTCAAAATCAATGCTCTACCCTTTATTAAAAAATTCATAACCCTAGTGATAGAAATAGACTCTAGAAATGTACATATTTATAATATTAATAGGATTATTTGCACAATTTAAATTATAATGACAGCATATAGATCATTTACATGCCTAAGAAGTTATCTGAAATTCTTTTACATAACCAAATACAAATTAGAGTATCAGAGAATTATGATTTATTAGCAAAATTGCCTTTGAGTATATAAACAAATTGCATAGTTAATGTACAGGCAAATAATGAAATAGCCTTCTAAATAGTATAAGACAGATGCCTTCATTTCATAATAATAATAATGTGTTTACTATAATCACTTATTCACTAATTTCAAAACAATCGTATTTAATATCAACTCTTTGTTATATTCTGTATTTAAAGTTTTAAAATTCATTACAGATGAGAAGTCATGTGCAGAAATAATTACAAAACAGATTAAGATATTATGAATTTTAAAGAAAGTAAGATGTAGCAGAAACCATACTCATGATTAGCCAATGGAAGAAAATGTTAGTCTCAAAGAGTTTAAGTTCATTAATCCATTTATCCCCAAGTTTATATTGATTGCCAAACATATATCATGGGCCATGCAAGAAGTTGAGATTTAAATGGTGAATAAAACAGATATAATTCTTGTATTGATGATGGTTATAGTTCATTTGAAAACTATATATATATATATAGTTGTTTTGAAATTAGTGAACAAGTGATTATAGTACACAAATTATTATTATTATGTATATATATATATACACTTGCATGTGTGTGTTTGCAAAATTTGTGTACATGATAATGAATGTTGTAAATACTATGATGGAAAAATACCAAACTCCTTGCTCAAAAAGAAATTGAATGGATAATGTAGTCTTTTTGATCAGTGAAGCCTATTGCATGACAGGGTCTATAGAGGGAAACAAACAAATGAACGAAACAAAAGGTCTTTGGGAAAACACAAGCAATGGAAAGAAACAAACCAAGAGTTCAGTTTTGAAAAGGTAGACTACAGAGACTTGTAAGGCAGAGAAATATTAAGGAGACAATAAGAATTGTGAGGTTGGGATGAAGAGCTGAAATGAAGTTGGTATTCTTTTTTTCTATAACGATATTCCTTAAAACCAGGGTTAAAAGGTAAGATTACCTGTTTTAAAAATGTGTTCCATAAACACTTGTAGAGTGCTTATTAACAGTCAGGCACTTGAAATTGAATTGCAGTAGTGCACTATGATGTCTATAGAAAGATAAGGAACAGAAGGGACCCCCCTCTTGAATTCTAGGGGACACCAAAATTAGATGTCTATTCAAAGGGAAGAAAGGTATTGGTAAAGGTATTGAGAAAAAAGAAATATCTTGGCGTAAGGAGAGACAGGAAGATGAGGATGAGAGAGAAGGATTGAGTTAAAGAGAAAAGAAAGAGACCATGTAGTGTTACAATACATAGAGGAGAAGAGATACTACTATAGAAAAGAAACACCGGCAAAAAAATCTAGTAAAGTATGGTGGAGTAAAATGTATGAGGTTCCCTTTGGCTTTGGTCTACTGGAAATTAATGGTGACTGCAAGAGTATTTGGTTTGAATACTAGTAGCAGATGTAGATGCTAAGTGGGAATGGCTTAAAGATTGACTGGGATGTAACAACACAGTGGCTTTATATGAAAATAACTCTAGAATATGTTGCCAATGATGACGGTGGAGCATAGGGCAGTAGCTCTAGGCAGATGTGTGCCCAAAGCACGTCCGTAACTGCTGTGGAAATCTAAACCCCTGAATTCAGCAACCACAGATCCAATCAAAACAACACATTGCTTTTGCAATTTGTACAGATTTCAAAATTCATTAATCAAAATATATTTTCTGTTAGATATAGTATTTGAACAGGCTTTGATTTTCTGTCTTTATTAGCATACAGCAATAACTATTCTGTCTCGTTTCATTGGGAAATAGAATTATGATGTAAAACAAATGTCTTACTGCGATTAAATTCCTCATCAATATAATACGAGTCATATTCAAATATTGTCATTTCCACTCAATATGCAACTTCAGTGTGTAGAGCAATATGTGGAAACACAGAAATAGCTTTGTCCCTCTAGTTGTTTTATTTTTCAAGGGAGAGAGCAAAGGTTATTAGAGAAAAGGAAAGTTCTAAATACAAGTTATTAATTATACTAGAGAAAAGCAAAATTGGCTCTGTGTTTTATTAGAGAACAGATATCTTTCTACAAGTACATTGTAGAAATACTATATTTTATTAAAATCTCGTTCACTTTGTGCTTCATACTTCAAACATATAATTATATCATTTTTAACCACTGAATAACATCATGATAGTAATTCTATTATTGTGTATATTAATCATAATCCATTTTTGAATTAACAACCTGTCTCTATGGTGGTAGTTGTTATTCGCTTTGAGTATTTTCCTAAATCTTCCTATTAACAATCTTTTAAAATATCATTCTCAATTAGATAAATGCTCATGGTTTTCTGAGCAATGGATTTTGTCAGTTAGTAACAGTTTATACCATTAATCGTGATGCAAGATCATATTCACCAGATCTATTATATTGGTACATCCTGCATGTTAATCGTGGTTTTAAAAATTCTCTAACTGTGATATCAAAATCATGAGTGTTCTTTTTTTTCTGTTGGTTTTCAGGTATTTGGCCGTGTCTTTTAGCTTGTTGTGTTTATTCACTTACCTGTTACACATTTGCACACTAGTTCTTGGTTATATAAAAATGTCAGTTTCTAAATAACATTTCTTTTCTCCATGTGAGGCTTACAACTTTTTTTTTTCTGTCAGGCTGTTAGTTTAAGGTCAAGTAATCTTGGACCATACACAGACTGCCGATATTCAAGGCTAGGACTGTACTTTTGTGAGAAATGGCCTATTGCTGATTTCTAGAACATAGCAGTTGATAATTGAAACCCAGAGATTTTAGCCCTTCTCCTTATCAGTTCATGAACTCCATTTTTTGTCTCCCCTACTCCCGGAGCCCATAAAAACAAACATTTTCTGGCTTCTTAGCTTCTTAGTCTCCATTTCTGAGCCTTTCCCCATGAGCCGCTTATAGACAGCAAAATACCTCAAGACACAGAGGACTGTTGCATGAGTTTCAGCTAACTTCATTGAACTTTCCTTCTTTCTGGGATTTTTGACTCCCTAAGCTCTGTCTGACTCGGTGGTTTTAACATGCCATCAAGAATTTTATTTTTTTAACTGAACGCCACTTTCCTAGTTATTTCTTATTATTTCCTCTGAATCTAACGGTCTATGATAAACTAATCAGTCATTTCCAAAAGATAAATTTCATTTCTTTCTCATTCAGTTTTGCCAACTCAGATATGGTGCCATGTGTTTTAACAATACCCTAAATCTGTTTATTAGTGTATTTTACATTAACAAAGTAGTCATATCTGGAAAACAAACACATAAAGACATATACACACACTTTAACTTATTCTTTTCCTTTTTTTACCATAATTTTAGCTCATCTTCAAAACAAGCAAAATAGACTAACAAATCCAGATCACACACCAAGGTATACACAAAACACCTGTGTATTTTTTGATGCATGAAAATAATGGTTTCTAAAAAGATACAGCTTTCCTTAAAAAATTCATGAGATACACTACATTTTTTATGCCAATCTTCAAAATCCAGTTCTTTACATTACACTTGACAGCATGTCTCAATTCACACTAGCCACATTTCAAATTCTCATTAGCTGAGCTCCCGGGTGGCACAGTCAGGTGGTCATCTCACTCTTGATTTTGGTGCTGGGCCTATCTCAGAGTATGAGATGGAGTCCCACATCAGCATGGGGTGTGCTTGAGATTCCTCCTCTCCCTCTGTACCTCTCACTTGTGTTCATAGGTTCTCTCTCAAATAAATAAATAAATCTATCTTAAAAAAAAAACAAATTTTCATTGGCCACTTGCGGCCAACAGTCACTATATTTGAAAGCATGGTCCTAATTCCATTTTAATATTATCTTTCATAATTAACAAGTGAGTATGGCAATCAACAAAATGTGTACATCGTTTAACATAACCTGGATGATATTGGTAAAGATAAAGATAAATAAATAAATTGACAAAGAAAAAAATATATCAGTCAAGGCAGAGGGTATTCTAATATCAAGATCTATTATGTATGATTTTTCCATTTTATTTTCTTCCATATTAGTTACCTTTATTAGCATTAGGGAATGAATATTGGTTGTTTTTACCAAGTATTTCTTATTTGTAAATCTAGATATGTTGCCATTCAGGTTTTCTGTTAATAAGTGTTGATTTCATTAAATTAAACAGCCTGTGAAGGAATAGAAAATTGTAATACAATCACATATAAGTACTTTAAATCCAATTTCTCACAGATTTTTGCCAAGGAGATAAGTTTCTAGACCACATAGTTCTAGAAAATACTATAAAATTTAGGGAATCACAGGCCATAGTATAGTCATATCTTTGTCTCAAAGACATAAGAGTGACTGGACTAGATAATTAGTTTACTTTTATAAAAATAAAAATACTTATCTTCTCAAATTATCATTAAAATTTTCCAGGAAATTTTTAATTTTATTTTTCTGAATGGGTATGGGTGGACAATTTCTGATCTGATGTCTGCATTTGGAGAGATTCAACAGCACATGCATGCATGGATGGTAATAATCTTTTATTACAGAATGGTTTCCAAAATGATCAGAGAAGGCAATAAAATTCTAATTTAATTCCAAAAATATCATTTGTTTTGGTACATTTGAATCATATAATCTATGCTTCATTTTATTCTGTGCCAGCAACAGCCTCCACTAAACTACATAATCACTTTTTCTAAGACATTCGGCTTTTCTGAACTAGTACGTTTCATGAGAAGTGGAGTTTGAGGAAAAGGAGAGATATATTGGGGGAAAAGTTTGAAAAGTATTAAAATAGTTATTTCTTTGATATAGGCTGCCATGAATTGATAATCAAAGGTTACAGTACCAAGTGTATTATCTTTGAAACATAGATTCATCATTTGTAAAATTAGGAAAATATTATGGAACACACAAGCAATTGTAATACCTCCCAGCATTTGAATACAAAGCTGAAACTGTTCTTGCTGGTGGATTTCTAGTTTCATTAAATCATAGGAAATGAGTTTTATGAACAATCCTCCAGATGGGCAAATGTTCACATGCCACACAATGTTCATAGATTTATATGAAAAGCAATCTATAACCATATGCATATCAGAAATGAGAAAATGAATCTTCAATATACATGGATTGCTGTTAGGGAAACAGCTGTACAAATATAATGTTTTCCTTCCAGTGGGTTTACCTGATGCCCTCTTATTTTTTGTCAGCTAGAGTGATTAATAGTGATTAATCTTTACAAGAAATTAAACTGCTAGATATAAACAGTGTTTGGTTTGGTTTGGTTTGGTTGCATTGGCAACATATGAGAATAACCTATGCATTTACAGTTTAATCTAAAATTAAACATTAATTTTGTATCACCTTCAATTCTCCTAGCCAGAAATACAAGGGTATTTTACAAAATCATATATTTAGCTTCATATAGTATCACATAATTGCTTTGCTTTTTCTTTTGTGTAACAAAAGTGTCATTAAAAATAAGAATAATATCTATCAAAATATGTTAATCTCTTGCCTAATCAGAGATAATTTACTATGTGTGCTTTACAAAAATCTATTTCATAATCTTTTGTCAATAGCATAAATATAATACATGTAATAGCATAAATAATGACAACATAAATACTACCTAAGAATCCCCTCCCTCCCTCCTTCTCTCCCTTCTCCTCTCTCTCCCTCCCCAGTTTTCAGAACTTAATGATTCCCTCATGCATGTGGTTAATAGATAGAATGTAAAGATGTATAAAAGACAGCATATAACATTTTTTCTTCTTTTCTTTTATAATGAAATAAATTTTCGATAGAATACATTTAATATGTGAAAACAATTTAAACAGCTTGATTCAAGTCTCTTAAGGACAGAGTTTCTTATTTGACTTAGTGCCCACGGGTCTTGGAATTTTGCCCAGCATATAATAAACTTTCACAAACTACTAAAGTAAAACTAAACCCATTGAGTCCATGTGGATTCTATTATACATCTTTGGAAAATCAATTACCATTAATGTGTAAAATATATGTTTATAGACTGCCTTTCATATTTTCCCCATAGAAATTATATTCAATTAAGTGCTAAGTTCCCTACATGAAATTATATCATATGATGTGAAAGTAATCATCACTTCTGAGTAAATCTTGCAACAGATAAATAGTCTATCATCACTTTTAATATAGTTTACTTTTTGAATTCTCTGAATCATTCTGAGCTACTCTGGATTTTCCTAAATTTATTCGATAATCACACATCATACATTATCCTTTCCAGGCTTCTCCAGACCAATTAAGTCATTAATGTATTTTTCCTTCTTGGACTCTTCAACAAATTTTTGAGCAGAACGAAATCCCACTGAGTGTTCTCCTTGACCTATAAACTGGATGTTTTGAAGTTTGAAGTTTGGTACCTGTAACAATATGGTGAGTTCTTAAAATGGAGTTTTTTGTACTAAGTATGAAACTTAAATTTGTGTCATAAATTGTTAATTATGAAACCAAAGAAATTACTTTTGGCAAAGAATGACAGCATTTAAACCATTGCAATGATCAGAACTGCACTGTCTAAAGGCATCCATAACCCTGTTTACTTACTATTATGGTAAATCTCTTCATGTAGTTGCCCTTCATTCATCTATTCATTTAATATAGAATGTTGTGACAAAAATTGAATGATTTTTCACACATTTCCAGCGTGCATTGATTTATTTATTAAAAATAGAAGAATAAATTGGGAATACTGTGGATTTAATAGTAACAGTTCACTGCTTTATGTTCTCCCAAATCTGAATTTTAATTCGTAATTCTCACTCCACCCAATCTCACTTCCTCTCCAGAAGTAACTCCAGGCCAAATATTTATTGCTTTTCATATTCTTATGCTTCTATTTGTTTTCTGAAATGACTAGACTGGCTAACCATGTCTGGAAACTGTTTCTGTATGCATAACTAGACCTAACAATATCACAAAATAGAAACAACATAACATTAGGGTCCCCGATATTCCCAGTTTTGATGATAACTTTACCGTTCACTTGGAAAAAATCATTTAAAATGGCCATGCTCTATATTTACAGACGTAAAGAGGTGATACATTCTGGGGTAATAGGCAATCTAGAAGAAATGGACGCATTCCTGGAAAGCCACAAACTACCAAAACTGGAACAGGAAGAAATAGAAAACCTTAACAGGCCAATAACCAGGGAGGAAATTGAAGCAGTCATCAAAAATTACAATGTTCTTATACAAAAGCTAGCCCAATATCTAGCCAGAAACTCTTTCTCTTTTTAATATTTTTTTGAATATTCCTTTCACCTCTCTTCTATTAATCCTTCTCAAAGATCTTGCATTCTTTAGCAGGCAAGACCAGAATCTCTGTAAATACGGACCATTTAACTCTAAACATGATTGTGATAATTGGGGAGGCTGTTTATACTTCTTCCAAATCTAGCCTCAAAACAGAGAAAGAAGAGCATCTTCACCATTTTATAAGCTTAAGTGTTTTAAGGCAGATTGTAATCACACATTAACAGCCAGCCTCTACTAATTCAGCCTAACTGGAAAAAAAATTATCTATATACATAAAAATATTTCATTTATGTAATGTTAACAATTTCTGCTGTTTAATTTAAAAAATAGATGTTGCCGTGAAGTAGTTAATGATTTCTTCCCAAACAGAGCTTTAAAAATGGGTAAGTGACATACATTAATAAGCCACTTATATATAATTTGGTATTTCTAAATGCAACTTTTCCTTTTAAGTAAGTTAAACATCCTTCTTGTAATTCTAGTTAAAAAGTCTAATTTATTAATTGCTTTTTCATATTAGAAAATGAAACCAGATTTTATACTTTGCTCAAATCATATTTACTTTAAATGAGACTCATCTAGATGAATATTTTTCCTGTAATAAGCTCAAATGCTTATTTAAATGTTTTAAAATACAAAAATAAAATTAACATCCAATATGTTCCTTAGTCATCCCAATATGAAAGTGAACTGTGCCAAGTATTACCATCATATCCAAGAATTATTCATTGCTATTCTTGATTCAAGTAAACCTGCACGCTTTCCTGGGTCTGAGGTTTGCAATGCCCCATTTCCCAACTCTCAAAGAAAGAATAGTCTAATGCCCTGCTTCCTTGAGATTAGGAGATATAAAAGATCTATATGTTTTTAATTTGCTGAAGCCGTGTGATTCTCACAAATTCAAAATAGGAAAGAAAAATTTATCATGCTCATTTGCACATAAAGAAACTCATGGGTGCCTGGGTGGCTCAGTCAGTTAAGCATCTGCCTTCAGCTCAGGTCATGATCTCCGGGTCTTGGGAGCAAGCTCCACACAGGGCTCCCCGTTCAGCAGGGAGTCTGTTTCTCCCTCACCCTCTGCCCCTCCTCCCTGCTCGTGCTCTCACTCTCTCTCCCTGTCTCTCTCTCATGAATAAATTAAAAAAAAACAACTCATACATTTACTAATATGGAAATCTGCCCGAGGAGAGAGATCTGTCCGACAATTTACTTGCACTTCCCTGAAAAATCTGTAATCTGAATATTTTAAATAGTTATTATTTGTCTTGACTTACTCTGTTCATTTATCCATTTTCCACCATTTGCATACATCACATTCCCAAAGACTACTTTAGCCTATTGACAAAGGAAAGGAAGGACACTTATCAAATATCCTACTATTGAAATAAATATTTACTTTATGTATTCCAGCAAATACCCTTAAATGTTAGAAGACATATCTCATCCATTTCTTTATTCCACACGGTCCTCAACATTTATGTTTTCTGTAGAAGCAACTCTATAACAAAACACATTTTGTTTTTGTTTCCTTGAATATTAAATCTGAACTGTACCGATTCTACTTCCCCCCACTCTGGTAACAGACTAAATCCTTAGTCACAGAATTATGTTACATTGACTCAGACCAAATCAACTCTAATTAATATCCTAACAGAAGTAATTGCTCAAGAAATACATATATAATCTTGGGACAGACCAATGAGAAGCCTTTCTCAGATATTTTGCTCCTGTTTGCTTTTGGTGCTGTTTTCTTCAAACAAAGAAAAAGAAGAGCCTATTTATTTCCTCTGTATTTATGACACTCTTAAAAATAGAAACACATATCTGCCTGCAACCGTAACTCTAGCTTTGTGGAGAGAACTAGCCTGAGAGTTCAGAAAAGTCTGGGAGAACAGCCAAAATTCAGAAAGGAGATGATGCTCACCTCTACAATTCTAGTCATTTCTATACAATTCTTCCTCTGTCTCCTGATCCTTTACAAAAGCGACTGAATTCCCCTTTTTTTCTGTCTGAGCTAGTTGGAATTCATTTGCAAACAAGTAAGTACTAGTACTCTAATGGTTTAATATTATGACAAATCCTAGGGCTACCTACTTAGAGAAGTTTAGGGTGCTTCCAAATTAGCACCTGCCCTCACGCAAGCTCTGAATCAAATAAAAAAAAAAAAAAGATAAATCTGGATAGAAAACTAACCATATCACTAATATGACTGATATTAGAAAATACAGTTTGAGTGATTGACAATAGGGATTTCATCCCACACTCTCAAATTGGATAGAATTATCCAGGGGTGTGCTGGACTTTCCCATTTCTCTGGGCAGATCCTGTCTTTGTAAAAGTTACAGTATAGAGTAACAAACAAGAATGCTTGCTGTGAGGATACCCTAAATCCAGACGGACGGGAGGAAGGAACAGACTTCCCACTTTCTCTCCCAAATGCTCTCGTGAGGCAAGTAATTCTTTCCGCCCAGAGGAGGAAACAGTGAAGTAATAGATAAGAGATCAGAATTGTTACACTGATGGATGCCCTTCTTTATGGATGAAGACATCAAATTGCTAACAAGTCTTCTCTCCTAATGCATAAAGACAAGTACAGGGTATTTTTTAATTAAAAAATACATTTGGTGTTCTTAGAAGGATCATTTTAGAGAAAAATCCAAAATGACCGGCAATTTGTTTTAAAAAAAATTGCTTGCTATGTAAAATATAACTTTTCCTCTGTTATAAAATTCTACTACTTTTGTAGCCAGTGTGTCTGGTGTAATTTAATTAGTTTTTTAAACATGCTTTTGCATCCTAATTTTATAAAAATAATTTGATACATGAACTTCTCGATAGGAATGGATAAATTTTAACAAAAAAAATAAATGTTGGTCTTTTTTTATATCTCAGTGTGTTGTCAACAAATGCTATCTCAGGGATGTAGTGACTTTAGTATAACCTGCAATTTCAGGTAATCTTTAGTCATATAATTTCTCTTCTCTGCTACAGAGAAGTCATATTTGTGTATTATAGTCCCTAGTCTTTCTCTTTTTGGACACATATCTAGAACTATAGAATCAGGATAACAAAAGGTAAGATAGATGCTACTGCTACAAATCGGGTTTTCTAAGAGACAGTCAAAATAGAACAACTCTTGCTAGGATTCAAAATGATGGTCACTTTCATTACCAGCTGCAAATAGGAGAAAAGTCTCACCACCTGTGCTGTTGTACTTGTACCACTACTTTTTCGGTCTCTGTATTAATAATTCAACATGAATACATTCAATACTGTATTTAAAATTTTGTTACAGTCAGCAAGTACAAAATTTAGACAAGATGAAATAATTCTTATAAGTTTCTCCGACATCTAACAATCTTTAGGCAACAAGCTTCAGACATTTGACCTCATAGGTTTGATGAATAGGTCTATATTACAATTTTAGAAATTAAAAACATTGAAAATTGTATCCTATCATTTTGTGTGATCATTCAGCAGCAAGACAATGGAAAACAGTTATGAAGGAAGTCTTGAGTTGGTACGAAGTTAAATTTACTTATGCAAAAGTTACTTGCAAATTATCTGTGAAAAGTAGGATAAAATAGATATCTTAGTTATGACATAGGTGTTAGAGTTCTAAGCAATTAATTCCTAGCTACATGGTTAATCAAGACAAGATGACTAAGTTAATTTAGGAGATGATTTAAATTACTTTCCCAAAGAAAAACCACTATCTAAATTATAATATGAATAAAAATTTCCAATAGAGCATCTTCAATTGAACTTTTAATATGTTACTGTCTTAATTTTATTTTCTATATACCTGTAGTGTATTTGTTGTAACTTGTTTATTTAGGTCACCATTATTTCCTGGACATGTGACAAAAAACAACACACACCAAATTTACTATAATTAATTCTTAATTCTTCCACTGAATAAAGGACTTTTTTTTTAGGAATAAATTAACTCTCAAATTAAATAATATATCGTAAATAAAAACAATAATTTATATGTGATTTTAGTATAACAATTTCATGTAATATGCTATTTAATTATCATTATGAACTACTTGAAATATGAACCAACTGGTCCTGTGATATGTATTAAAAGAGTGTATGGAGGTGACTTTAAAAAACTAGGCATTTCTGTCCACCTTCTCTAGCTCTGGAAATCATATATACTGGAAATTTCAGAGTTGTTTCTTACAACAAAAGACTTTCTAAAAAAAATGCATAGCTTTTCAAAGGAAATTTTTATAAAGCAAACAAAGAAATAGAAATAAAAACTATTGAATTTTTTGTTTTGTTTCTTATGTTGGTCTCCATAGAGTATTTCCAATCGGTACTTACGGTCTCATTCAAAACCGTTTCCCTTAGGAAGCTCCTGACATCTTCTGTCATTCAGAAAATCAAAGTTAGTCTCTTTACCTTCTGTTGTGACAACTTTGGCTTAAATCAAGTTTAGAAACAGCAACAGCAATAATATGTATTTATATATGCATATATACGTATATGCATGTAGGTATATTTGTCCTCCATCACTAAAGGTCTTATACTTTCATTTAGAAGTAATCATTTTATATTTTAGCTAGTGTCCTTACTGAAAGTCAGATTAGTCCCTACACTGATTTGCTCTTCATTATAATATAGATTTATTATTAAAACAAGTTAAAGAAATGGTATTTCTCACCAAGCTTTAAAATATTAGTTTCCATTTTGCCTCAGAATAAGATGTTTTATTCATTGGCAAAATTCCCAGTCCAATAATATAAAGGGAATAAATTATGTACATTTGGATGGCACTTTAGTGGATTCTTAATTAAGAAATGGTAACCATCATCTAAGGGGACACATTTTATTTAGCAAGTAAAAGAACAGATCCATTAACCCCCATAAATTCCAATATTTAGCACTAGGGATGAATTTAAAATTAATGTTAATTTCTTCATTGTGTAAAAAAAATATAACCTTAGGATATTATAAGGAATAAGGAATGAATAAAATCTCCTAGCTATATAGGTATACGAAACATTTTGAATATTTAAATATAAGATGTAAACATAACCATTACTTAGAATGTTTTGTCATTAAAGAAATGGTGGATTCCTAGCATTTTAAAGCAGTTTAACACATTGTAGTTGTTTTACAGAGATAGCTGGGCAAGAATTTCTTTATAGATATGTACATCTTTGTAACTATAAACCAGTTAATTGATTGGGTAATCTAAGGTGATAAAGAAACCTCCCCAAATCAGTGGAACAATGTTAAAAATTTATGACATACATTTTTTGGAATAGATGAAGGTATGTTTTTGAACAGAGAGAAAACAAGGAAGAAAATACATTTTTTGAAAGGGAAAAGAAGGAAGTAGTCAAAAAATATTGTGTATTTGTCACGTATCAAGAAGGAACTAAAACCAGAGTAGAAATTGGTAATTTCCTAAAATAATAGTGCATTAAAATATTTGTCTGTTAAACATAAACATAGAGAAACTTAAAAATAATGGCAGGAGATTTTAGAAGAAAAAAACTCTTTGTAAGTAATATTTTCAAATTGAAAAGTAATAAAGTGTTCAGGCCAGCATGTGAAGTATTTATTGATTTGTGAAATTCTGGTACAAATGAATTCCTTGTATTTATATTTGGTAGAATTCATTAACATTTCAAATGTTTCAAAAAATATGATGTCTATTTAAGAAATTGATGGTTTTAGGACAAGTGGCATGGTATGTTTAACGAACACCAGCCTATGATTTATAAGGAGAGATGGTCACTTTTGATGATTTAATAGCAGTACTAGCAATCACTGTCATGGCAAAAGTGAAGAAAATGACACTAAAGATCAACTGCATATGATTTTTTCCTTACCAATCAAAGGTGTATTGACTTCTGAAACAAAGAATACTTAAAAAATAAAACCAACAATAGCTATACCCCCAAACTATTTAAATTATATTTAAACAATTTAAATTATATATGCATATTTGGTTAGTTACAATATTGGAAAAGAACAAAATTGGCTCAAATGAAGCTACTTTGCTTGTATTTACTGAATTATGATTCATTATTTCCTGGAAACCGTAGTCACTTAAACAATATTTTAATATTGTGCATGTAAACCATATCTTCCCAACTACTTTGAAAAGAATATTCTCTTGATCAGTTATATTCTAAAAATAGTTGTGGTACTTTTTTGTTTGTTTGTTTTTTTCACAGTTTATAAAGGGCTGTTGATCTTATTGCCATTCTTTCACAGACACACTACTAACGCATCTTTCCAGATTATCTTTTCGTATCTGATATTTTCAGTTTCACTATATTCTATTTGTTGCGAGTTTAGTTTATGTTTCCTATTATTATCAACTTTTTAAAAAAGACATGTTTTTATTTGAATTAGAACATATCCCAGGCTGCTATTAGCTCCAATATTTTTTTCTTTACCATTTTCTTGTCTTTACCATTCTTTTCTTTAACATTCTATGTCTGAAATCTAGGAAATACTGATGCATGTATTTCTTTGTTTTTGTGATGCATATATTTCTTAATAGTTTTTGATTCTTTGCTATTTTTCACTCTCTCTGTGAGAGACTTGTAGTCCTAAATCCTAAATTCAAATTGATGAAAATGCTCTAAGAATTTGTCTAAGTTATGGTTTATAATACATATTTTATTTTTACTTAAATAATTACATATTTCATCTTCTGTATGTCCAACTGTTTGTAGGGTTTTTTATATGTCTCTTAGATTATTTCCTCATACATTTTTATATCATAAACACTAATGAGTTACATGGATACTATTACTTTATAACTGAGGTAATTAAACATTCTAACAGTACTTATTTACTTTGTCTGGAGAGAATGCATCTCCTTCTTTTTGAGTTAGTTAGGCTACAAAATATTATTATGGTTTAGTTGGAGCCACAGCAGCTATTCTCATAAATGAACCCTCATTGATAACAGTTTAAAGATACTAGGAATTTTTATTTTTGGCTCCTGAACCAGTGCAAAATGGCAACTCTAGTTGGGAGATAACTTAGCCTTCTATCTTTTGTACTTCTGTCTACAAAAGTCTCATCATTTTTTACAGGCAGAAGACGTAAGGGATTCTCTAAGACATAATGTGAGACAAGCGTAGCCACAGTTTAGAACTCTTCCCTTGTAAGTGGAAGAAATCTCTTCATATTCCATTTGGGAGAATAAATCATACGGCCGTACATAGATGCAAGAGGCTCCAGGAAGGTAGACCAGCTGCTGGCTCAGCAGTTGCTTTCTACATATAACCACAGGTCTTTACCATGAACAGAAGAGTTTAAGACCTGAGTAGAGATCTAGCCTATTCTGCCAACATGCATTTTTCTTTTCTTCTTGTACTTTGGATTCCTAGTTTGTAAGTATACTGAATCTCTGAGGAGAAATTCTTTCTCTCTCTCTTTCTTCCCCCCCCATTTCTCCCTCCCCCTTTCCATTTATTCTTCTCTTTAGTTGGTTGTGTAATTGCTTCACTGAGATTTTAAGATCCCAAAATAGTTCACAGTTCAGAAAATCACAGCTCAGTCATCTTTTATGGTGTTGACTTTTGCACATCGCGCGGATCTCCTTATATGGATGTGGTGCTCACCATGGGGTTCAGTGTACTTCTCAGTCCCTGACTGTGTAGTCTTAACATAGACTAAGATCACACATATTTTTAAAAGTTTAAAAATGTTCAATATACAGATTTTTTTTCACCTCCTTGATTACATTTATTCCTAGGTATTTTATTGTCTTTGATGCAATTTTAAATGGGATTGTTTTCTTAATTTCTCTGACACTCTATTTTTAGCATATAAAAACACATCAGATTTATGTGTATTGATTTTATATTCTGCAAATTTGCTGAATTCATTAGGTTCTGACACTTTTTGATAGAGATTTTAGGGTTTTTCCATGTATAATATCATGTCATCTACAAATAGTGACAGTTTTACTTTTCCTTTGCAATTAGGATGCCTTATATTCTTCCTCGTTGTTTTTTTTTTAAATCTAACTGCTTTAGCTAGGACTTCCAATACTGTATTGAATTAAGGTAGCAAATTGACATCCTTATCTTGCTCCTGATGGTAGAGGAAACACTGTCTACTTCCCACTATTGAGGATGCTGTTAACTGTGGGCTTTTCATAAATGGCCTTTGTTAAGTTGAGGTTTGTTCCTTCTATACCCACTTTGTCGAATTTTTATCATAAATGAATGCTGAATTTTGTCAAAAGCATTTTCTGCATGATCAAATTAAAAACTTTAAAAAGGTCTTTGTTCCTGGCTAGACTACTGATGCTGACTCTCAGTTATTCTACAGAGTAAAATTACCACCTGATGGTTCATTCTGCAACCAGAAGTTTAGAATATTACCAAGATTAACCTGAACTTTTTACTACTAATTTGTTTGATCTTCAGTTTATAGAGACAGTGTTCCTTTTTTTTTCATGTCCTTTTCTTTTTCTTTTTCTTTCCTTTTTTTTTTTTTTTTTTTTTGAGTAGTGTACCTGTGGCATTTATATCTCTTGCTCTGTACTTAAAATATTATGGAGAGTTGAATATAAGTAGTGAGGGTTCACATTGCTAGATTATCACTTTATAGGTGTGTTTGCAATATGTCTTGTGGATTATACGTGCTCATGTACCTTACCACGTATCAAATGTAGATATTCTTTTTTTCTTTTTTACTTGTATCCTCTTCTACTTTATATATATATATATATACACATTTCTACTTTATATATACATTTCTACTATATATATATGTGTGTGTGTGTGTGTGTGTGTGTGTATATATATATATATATATATATATATATATATATCTTGAGATTTGGTCATATTTCATGTAAATATTTCCAGTTTGTTCAGTGCCTCCAATTATTTCTAATGCTTGTGTGAAAAAGTAAGTAGTTAAAAGCACACCATTGCTGATTCACATCTTTATCTGGTTCATTTTTTTGCAGTCCCTATATGACCTTATACTTTACTTGTTTGTTTGTTCCGCTATGTATGTATACAGCCAATATTCACAATATATACAGTCTGGGAGTTTTTGTCATTAAGACCATAGGAATAAACACTAGGGAACTACCCAAACTTTTGAACAAGCACAGGAAAAATGACCCGTAAAAAATTGCATGATTATTACAATTGTAACCTCCAGATATTTTGGAGTGAAGCAGACCTTTTAAAAACAAAGTTAAACCAATCTGTTGCATTTCCTGAGAGTCTAGGACTTTGCAGCATAGTTAGCAAATTGATCCATGGTGCCTTTGTTTCTCTGGGCCACAGAAGTCACAGAGCTTATTCTTGCCTAAGGGATAGATTTGTGCTCATTTCTCCTCTCTGCTAAAGCACAGTGAGTAATAATGACAGACATTGCTCCCATGGCTCCTTCTAAAATGTCTTTAAGGTATAGTTCAAGAAAAAATATCTTTGGCCATCCTGATTTAGACTTAGTGTCACCCAACAATTTTGAGTCATTCATGACATTTAAGCAATTTCTATTTTCTGACTTTAAAATTATCTTAACATTTTAAGATAATATAATACTTAAAAGTAAAACCATCTATAATGGCTCTGTTCTAACAAAATAACAATCAGTTTTGCATGTACCCCTTACATACTTTTTTTTTTTTGCTTTTTAAAATAACTATATCTTATTGAAGTTTAATTAACATACTGTTATATTAGTTCCATGTGTACAATATAATGATTTGATAATTCTATGCATTACTCAATGCTTATTACAAGTTTAATCACCATCTGTCACTAAACAACTTTATTACAATATTATTGACTATACTCCCTAGGCTGCATTTCATCTCTGGGACTTATTTGTTTTATAATTGGAATAATATAACCTCTTAGTACTCTTTACCTATTTCACTCATACCCTCATTCACCCCTCTGGCAACCATCAATTTGTTCTTTGCATGTAAGAGTCTGCGATTCTTTTTTTTTTTTTCTCTTTCTTTCTTTTTTTTTTTTTGTTCCACTCCCCATCTTTTTCAAATAATATGAGAATGTGTAAAAAAATAAATAAATCCCCATCAAAACTTACACCTTCAAAATAAAGTTTGCTTTAGTATTTATATTCTTAATTTCCATCATGCCATATTTCATGCTGTGATGGCCTTCAGAGGTTTACTTCCATGTGAGTTTGCCTTTAGCTATATTTTTATACAAAATGACTCTGATTCTTATTCAATACTTTACTGCTTCAATATGCCTCAATACTTCACTTTGTTTTTGTGAAAAATTAAAATTAAATAACTACTGCTGAAGTAAGTATAAGAAGAAGTCATAGGATAGTTCTATTTTTAGCTTTTTTAAAAAAACTTTTTGAGGAACAGTTGCTACAGTTTGCATTCCCGTCAAGAGTGTAAGAGGGTTTCCTCTTTCTCTGCATCCTCATTATCTGTTGTTTCCTGTGTTGTTAATTTTAGAAACTCTGAAAGGTGTGAAGTGATATCTCATATAAAAATAATATGTTTATTTTTAATTTTATTTTTTAAAGTTTTTAAATTATTTTTAATCTTAATTCCAGTATAGTTAATAGTTAACATAGTGTCATATTAGTTTCAAGTATTCAATATTGTGATTCAAAAAGTCTATACATTACTCATTGCTCATCATGATAAATGTACTTTTTTTTTTTAATTCCAGTATAGTTAATAGTTAACATAGTGTCATATTAGTTTCAAGTATTCAATATTGTGATTCAAAAAGTCTATACATTACTCATTGCTCATCATGATAAATGTACTTTTTTTTTTTTTTTAGTTTCAATTTTTTATTGAAATTCCAGTGGGCTACCATATAGTGTAATATTAGTTTCAGGAGTAGAATGTAGTGATTCATCACTTACATGTAATACCCAGTGCTCATCACAAATGCCCTTTTTAAAGCCCATAAACCACATAACTCACTCCCCCACCTACTTCTCTTCCAGCAGCTCTCAGCTTGTTCTCTATAGCTAAGAGTCCATTTTATGGTTTGCCTCTCTCACGCCTACATGTTCATCTATTTCATTTCTTAAATTCCACATATGAGAGAAATCATATGGTATTCGTCCTTCTCTGACCAAATTATTTTATTTAGCGTGATACACTGGCTCCATCCACACCCTTGCAAATGGCAAGATTTCATTATTTTATGATAGCTGAGTAATAGTCCATTCTAAACATATACCACTTCTTAATTCATTCATCAGTTGGTAGACACTTGGGTTCTTTCCACAGTTTAACTCTTGTTGATAATGTTGCTGTAAATATTGGAGTGCATGTATCTCTTCAAATCTATATTTTTGAATCCTTTGGGTAAATACCTAGTTGGGCAATTGCTAGGTCGTAGGATAGTTCTATTTTTAGCTTTTTTAAAAAAACTTTTTGAGGAACAGTTGCTACAGTTTGCATTCCCATCAAGAGTGTAAGAGGGTTTCCTCTTTCTCTGCATCCTCATTATCTGTTGTTTCCTGTGTTGTTAATTTTAGAAATTCTGAAAGGTGTGAAGTGATATCTCATTGTGGTTTTGATTTGTATTTCCCTGATGATGCGTGATGTTGGGCACCTTTTCATTTGTCTGTTAGCTATCAGGATGTCTTCTCTGGAAAAAATGTCTCCTCATGTCTTTTGCTGATTTCCTAACTAGCTTATTTGGTTTTTGAGTGTTGACTTTAATAAGTTCTTCATAGATTTTAGATACTAACTCTTTTCAGATATGTCATTTGTGAATATCTTCTCCCATTCCATATGCTTTCAGTTTTGTTGATTGTTTCCTTCACTGTGCAGAAGGTTTTATTTTTGTTTGTTTGTTTGTTTTGGTTTTTTTGTTTGTTTTCCTTTTTTCTGTTTTTATTTTTTTGTTTGTTTGTTTTTTATCTTGATAAAGTCCCAATAGTTCATTTTTGCTTTTGATTCCCTTGCCTCCAGCAATGTGTCTAGTAAGAAGTTGCTATGGCCAAGGTCAAAGAAGTTGCTGCCTGTATTCTTATTTAAGAGTTTGATGTTTCCCTATTTCACATTTAGGTCTTTCACCCATTTTGAATTTATTTTTGTGTATGGTGTAAGAAAGTGGCCCAGTACCATTCTTCTGCATGTGGCTGTCCGATTTTCCCAACACCGTCTATTGAAAAGACTGTCTTTTTTTTCCATTGGATATTCCTTCATGTCAAATATTAGTTGACCATATAATTATGGGTCAATGTCTGGGTTTTCTATTCCATTCAACTGATGGATGTGTCTGTTTTTGTGCCAGCACCATACTGTTTTGATGACTACAGCTTTGTAATATAACTTGAAGTCCAGAATTGTTATGCCTCCAGGTTTGCTTTGCTTTTTCAAGATTGCTTTGGCTATTCAGGGTCTTTTGTGGTTCCATACAAAAGGATTATTTGTTCTACTTTTGTCAAAATACTAGTGTTATTTTGATAGGGGCTGCATGGAATGTGTAGATTGCTAGGGTAGTATAGACATATTAACAATATTTCTTCTTCTAATCCATGACCATGGAATGTCTCTCCATTTCTTTGTTCTTTTCAATTTCTTTCATAAATGTTTTGCAATTTTCAGAACACAGGTTTTTCACCTTTTTGGTTAGTTTTATTCATGGGTATCTTGTGGTTTTTGGTGAAATTGCAAATAGGATTAATTTCTTAATTTCTCTTTCTGCTGCATCATTATTGGTCTGTAGAAATGCAACAGATTTCTGTACATTGATTTTGTATCTTGTGACTGTTGAATTTGTGTATCAGTTCTAGCAAAATTTTAGTGGTCTTTTGGGTTTTCTACATAGAGTATCATGTTGTCGGCAAAGAGTGAAAGTTTGACTTCTTCCTTGCCTATTTGGATGCATTTTATTTCATTTTGTTGCCTGATTGCTGAGACTAGAACTTTTAGTACTATGTTAAATAACAATGGTGAGGATGGACAACCTGCCCAGGAATAAATCCCAGTGATCATGGTGACTGATTCTTTTAACAGTATGTAATATGCTTATTTTGATTATGAAATCATGCACTGGAAAACTGACATGAATGATATGTCTAAAAATAAACAAATAATCAATTCAATTTCTGGCAACAGAATTTTTTATGCTTTCTTTCAGAGTCCTTTATATTTATATTCACATATAAATAAATATTCAAAGTAATCATAAAATTCCTAAATTTGTTAATCTGCATTTCCCTTGATTTTAACAACTTGTATATTATTCCACTATATTAAGCCCCATGTCTTAATTGGTTCATTCCTTATCACTTTCAAGTTGTGTTTTTTTAATATGACTTTGAAAATTATGGGTACTAATTTTTTACTTAAAAAAATAAATTTCAACCTGCTAACTCAAAATATATATTTTATGTACTTTGAAAATACATTGCCAAATAATACTTAAGAAATTTTGCATAAATTTATATTTCAAATATATATATCAGAATCAGTATGTTGCTTTTGTATCGACACAATAAAAAACAGATACTAGGTAGATAGGTCATATCTTATTTGCATTTTAATGATTTTCAACAGTCATAGGAATGGTGGTAGAAAAAAACTATATGAAAAATTTCATAGATACCATCTATGTAAGAGAGTCAGATTGAGGGGAATTTAGGAACCATATAGAGAAACACCAAATGACTGTAAGGCCAAATATCTTTCCAAACTGTAGTAAATGTTCCATGTAATATTCCAATTCCTTACTCCCTTTCCTATATTTCTGGCCTGAAACATTCATTCTCCTAGTGCTGAAAACGTGGGGAGACAAATCTCTCTGATGAGTTACATCCAGGCCTTGTCATGGGTTGAAGAGAGTTGCTCATCCAATGTCATTACACTCTGCTCAGAGCAACACACGTTCAATGACTGATTGAGTTGGCAATTTAAAGGCCCAGACCCCTTATTCCAATTTGATGCAACTCTGAATGCCATTCCAGGTCTAGTGCCTCTTCAAATGGGATCTTTTCTATATTTAAACTTCTACTACTACCTAACTCTATTTCTTTACTCCCATAGAAATGTAGATTCTGAGAGTTTTTACCAATAAAATTCCTGCATGTAAAATCTCTCAGAGTCCTCCTGCAAGAAACCAATCTGTGATACCTATAGTAATCCCAACACCAATAGAGGAAATGAAAGCAGTATCACCTTTTTCTCCTTTCTTTAGGTGACAAGAAGAGACTCATTAATCCTGAATCCCTTCTTCTTCACAAATAAGGTGTTACTAGAAAGTGGTAATTATATAGGGAATAATATAGGGATGCTTGGGTAGCTCAGTGGTTAAGCATCTGCCTTTGGCTCAGGGCATGATCCCGGGGTCCTGGGATTGAGTCCCACATTGGGCTCCCTGTGAGGAGTCTGCTTCTCACTCTGTCTATGTCTCTGCCTCTATCTCTTGGTGTCTCTCATGAACAAACAAATAAAATCTTTATATATATGGAATAATATAGAAAAAGAAAACTGAGATGATCAGTAATCTGGATATAGAAAAATAGACATTGTAACCCTTTGAAATTTCCTTTCTTTACTATAAAATAACAATTTTATGTACAATAAACATACTTAGTGTTTTTACTAGTTCCTGGGATCAATCTAAAGTGGAAAAAGCTAAAAAAAAATAAAAATAAAAAAATAAAGTAGAAAAAGCTATTCAAAAGCTTAAGATACCCTGGGTAGGAATAAAATATGCTTCAAATCAGAAGTGATTTAAAGACTTTTAACCTAAATATACTTTAAAATATCAAAGACTGAATCTGTGGACAAGGAAATGCAGAATATGGAGACTAGAATTCTATAAACTTAGCCCTCATGTCTAGTCTCTGAAAAGAAAAATAAAGTCCCAAAGTGCAGTGAAATTAGGGCTAATTGGTTAGATATTTTATATGAGTAATATCTAGTTTAGGTAAGGGTGTCCAGGTTAAAATTAGTAAGATGGCAAAATGAGGAGAAAATAAAAAAGAAGGAAAAAAGATGAAATCATAACTTAATCAAAGTCCAAAACATATTTTGCACTCCTACAATTTTAAAAGAAATTTTGATATCAGTAAAAATAAGTTATATTTCCAATGCTAAGTTATATTTCCTTCACTGAGATAAACAGAGAATGCCGAACAAAACAAGCTGAGAAAAAAAGCAAAATTATAGGAACAAACATGAGTAAGAAAAATATAGTAGCAGAATTCTCTTATATTAGTATCTAAATCAATAGACTAGATGAGAAAGTTAAGATAATCACCGAGAAATCAGAAGAAAATTCAATATCATAAATTAGAAGATAGTAAGTGTGAAGTACACATCATAAGAATATTTAAGAAATGTGTAATTAATTCCCCTAAAGTAGAAAATGCAAACTAAGGAAGAAAATTATTTTTAAAAAACAGCAGAATAGGAATGTATCAAAATTCAAGAAAAAGCAAAGCAAACAACTACATGCAATAATTAATTAAGTTATAATCAATGCTTCATATATTTATGCCTTTTTGAAGCCCCTGTGGGAAGTGGGTAAAATTCAAGAAAGTTAAGAGGTAAAAGCAGGATGGTTTCAAAGTTCTACCTAATACCATTCAGTGGCAGAAACTCTTTAAGAATAATATTTACTGGGCAATGAAGGAGATCCAGTCAAGCTGTCACAACTATAAAATTAAAATTACAATGATCATATTCCTACTCACCTGAGCTAACTGCTCATATGGTCACACTCCAGAGATTCTTGGCCCTGGTAATTGCCTATTCTCTGAAATGCATATTTTAAGACTCCTGTCCCCCAAATATCATGTTTCTCCCCGAGTTCACTTATTCCAAGGGCTATTCTCTGCAATCCTTTGACTCCACTGAGAACTCCTACCTATGGATGTCACAAGTTTTTCACGATGTATCAATCAGTTTCCTCATTTTGTTTCTTAGCCATAGGATCACCTAGTCTTATACTACTCTTCCTATTTGTCATCACAACTGGACAAACCTCATCTCAGTTATTAGTCCATCCTGGATTCACATCCTACTCTGAGTATTAATAGAAAAAGCACATGACAGTGTTACATGGTCCCACTTTATTTGTGTGCACACAAATCCCAAATGCACATTACTGTATGTATCTATTGACTTCTCACTCCCATACTCCTATATAGCTACTTTATATCCCATCTTCCTATTTAAAACTATAGCCCTTTTACTTATCCCCATTGACTCATCGAAAACTTTCCCTAACATTTCATTTGAAAAAAAAAAAAAAATGAGAGCAATCAGAGGTGAAAAACCTCATATTTCCACAAGCAGGTTTAACAATGCTCTTTCCTCTGGAGGTTTATATTCTGACTTTGCTTATGCCACAAAATAGGAAATGCCTGTAGGGGTGCCTGAGCGGCTCAGTTCATTAAGCATCCTACTATTGATTTTGGCTCAGGTCATGATCTTAGGGTCATGAGATGGAGCCCTGCATCAGGTTCCACACTCAGCAGGGAATCTACTTGAGATTCTATGTTTCCCTCTGTCTCCACCCCTCCTTCTGCTCTGCTTAAATACATAAATGTCTTTAAAATGTCTTTAAAAGAAGAAATTTTCTTTTTTTTTTAAGATTTTATTCTTGAGTCTTGATTTTATTCAACCCAACATGGTGCTTGAACTTACAAACCTGACATCGAGAGTCACATGCTGTACTGACTGAGCCAGCCAGATGCCCTAAAATGCCCTTACTTTCATTCGAGTTTTTCGTTTGTGATCTGGATGCCGTTCTCCCCCATCAACCCAAGAAATTCAATACTGCAATCTTCCTCTCTCACCCTTTACCCTCAAGGATTATCTTTCTTGTACATCATCTTTAGAATTTTATTTTAAAAATCCATATTAAAAAATTCCCTTGACCCAGTTTCTCTCTAGGAATTTCCTAGTTCTCTATTGTCAATTGTGAAAATAGTAATCTAAAACAGGTGTCTAAAATTATGTTCCTTTGTATTTCCCTACTTTCTTCTCAAGTTGTTTCATGTGTACTATTATATCCACCTAATGTTAAAAAAAAAAAAAAGAAAAGAAAAGAAAAGAAAAAGACTTTGTAAGATAAACACAAACATTTACACAAATAATGTTTGGTTGTATTATATACTGGACTATGTTATAAGGATTGCTACATATTTTTGACTCTGTAACTCTCAATTACAGAATAGAGGTAACCAAATTCTTCAGGATACGAATAAGAAAAATAGATTTTAGGCACACCTGGGTGGCTCAGCGGCTGAGCGCCTACCTTCGGTTCAGGGCCCAATCCCAGGATCCAGGATCAAGTTCCACATTGGGCTCCCTGCATGGAGCCTGCTTCTCCCTCTGCCTATATCTCTGCCTCTCTCTCTCTCTCTCTCTCTCTCTCTCTCTCTCCCTGTCGCTGATGAATAAATAAATAAATATTTTTAATAAAAGAAAAATACATTTTAATTGGCTATCCCTACTTCTAATATTCATAGATATAAAAGAGAGAAGTACAACATACTCAGGAGAGAATATTAATAACCAGGTGCTTATGCATAGAGTTTATTGGTGTAGCTTTGCCCTAACACTCAAGTAGGTAGTATTGGGGGAGTTCCTATTTCCACTCAAACACTTGAAAGAGTTGAAGTAGAAGAAATCTGTATTAATCATAGTTTGCCAGAGAAATGTAATTGATAAGATTTATATATGTGTATCTAGAAATAAATTTCTTATAAAGTATTAGCTGATGATATATATATATATATATATATATATATATATATATTGCATAGTATTCTTACATATGAAGACATAACATTTTTGGAAAAACATCAAAACAGTTCCAATAATTAATGTAGAATTATATGCCCCACAAATAAGAGACCTAGCCAATAAGGTTCACTGGAAAGTCGTTTCAAATATATTTAAAGAAAGAATAATTCTGATCTACATCATTACAGAACATAATCAAGAGGTAAAACTGTTTAATATTATTTATTGAGAATCTAGAGAAATATTGATTTAAAAAAAAGAAACTGGCAAAGATATCATAGCAAAAGAAAAGGCCAATTACACTTTTGAGTATCTATTCAACATTTAAATATAATGGTAACAAATAGAACTCAGTAACACAATAAAGAATATACCATCACAATATTTCATTCTTAAAAGTATGGTATTATGTAATATCAGGATATAAGTATATTACATTTAACATGTTAAAAAATAATTTCCTTTAGAGATGTTTAACCCTCATTCATCATTCTGAATCTGTGTTGGCCACCTTATCTCAATGTACAGCCTTCCCTCCTATCCACTCTCCATTCCCCTCCCCTGATTTATTTTTGTCTTTAGCAATAAACACAATTCACTATAATACAATTTTAATTTCTTTATTATTTTTATTATTTTTATCATTTGTATGGATTTTCTCACCCTGGTAGAATGTAAGGTCCATGAGGCAAGGAATTTTGTCTATTGTTTGTTGTTATCATTCCTCCACTACAGATGGAAATCTTAGGAGGTTCTCAGTAAATATTAATTGAATAAATGAGTGTATGAATCATTTCAAGAAATTTCAAAAACCACTTAATAAAATTTAGTATCTATTCTTCATAAAAATCTTCAGCAAAATATAATCAGATTTTCCTCTGATATGGAAGATATCTACATAGTAAACTACTGGAAAATTAGCAAATGTGCATGTATGTATGTGAGAGAGAGACAGAAAAAAGGCAAGGAAGGATTTTTATCCCAGTCTTTAATCTGAGGGAAAAGGTTTTAGTAATTCTCATTCCTTTACCTTCTGCATGGGGACAAAGAGGTAGCTAGGAGAGAATAATAATATTGGGAGATGAACAGATTGAGAGCTACATGATAGATTTATTACTGGCACTTATTTTTTATGCTTTGAGATACTCATGCTTCCTGGCATTCAATTTTGTGTCCATCTCACTAACAGCCAATGTATATAGTGAACCTTGACTTGGGCTTGGCCAAGTGACCTGTTTGATCAGTGATATATGGATTGAAGTGATTATGTTGATTTTGAGCCTAGGCATAAAAGAGACCTCACCTCTTTCTGTTGTCCTCTTGCAGCTCTTCCACCTGCATGACGCTATGTCTCACTTAGGTCTGTGATCTCAGAGGGAGAATGAAATCTAGTACAACACGTATCCATTGGCCCTTGCCTAGCTAGTTGACTTTTGTGTTGAATTTTAGGTGAAAACAGACTGTAGGCAGATTGACTTGAACACATTCTGAAAGTGAATGATGTAAAGATGGAAGAGATCATCACATGATAATATAATACACTTCTAATAAAGTGTGAAAATAGATATTCAATGATAAATACTAGAAAGCTGGCTTTACCTGAGTGTGCCCCTTTTGAGCTATACTTGCTGCATGTCTGAAAATATGGTGAAATTAAATAATCAATTCCTTATCTGTGGAGTCCTGTAGCAGAAGACAGATAGTTCTCATATTTTTGGCAATACACAAGAAAATTCACCAGCAGACTTATTGACTCACTGCCAATTTTCTTATACACATGATATCATACTCAGAACATTATTTTTTCCCTTGGTTTCCTTGAGTATTATTAAGATCCAAGGAGTGGTCAAAAAATATGAAAACCAATGTGAAGATATTTTTTTCACATCTGAGCTCCACCGGATTTGCTATGGCTTTGTAAGTAACAAATGTTTCACCCTTTGCCAAGTAGTAGAATGGATACTGGGTTTTTGTTTCACGTTTTGATTTTTTTTTTTTTCTCCCAACCACTGCATCCTCTGAATAGCTCTCTTTCTAAAAGCCTGGTTGTTACAAATTTTTGTATCATGTAATTCACATCATATATAGGGCAAATTAAAAATGGGGAGAGAAAATAATCTTTTGGTGCAGCTATTATATTCTCATATTGAACTTTTCTAAGACATGGGTTGAATCCACAGAAGGTGCCCTGGTGAGTCTAGAACTGTGGGAGCTCTGAATGCATTGAAAGGCTATGCTGGAGGAAATCCTTCAAACTAGTAATATTGCTGCAAATAATTGGCATTCAGGCTGAGATGCTGTATTAAACAAGAGGTATAGAGAAAAGATATTTGAGCCTGCTATACATTTGGTGATGGTCTTTCTGAAGTTTACCATTCCGTATTATCACTTGCATAAACCCGTACTTTCTCCTAAGCATGTCAACCCTTTCTACTGACTATTATTTATCTAATTCCATTCTGGAATCCAACAGATTTTATGCATCATTCAACCAACTCCAAAACCACACTAGATTGTGATGTTATCATTGAAAAATTAAGCAAATCAAGATGGCATAATAACATACATTAAATTCACAAAGACTCTTTAGTCTTTCTAAATGTTTAATGCTTCTGTTTCCAGTCATATTTTTCTTTTTCATATTCCAACTTGCACATAAATTTATACACTTCATAAAATGACTTTGATCCAAAAAGGATGAGAAAAAAGCAAAAAATAAAACCTGAACTGTGTCTATTTAAAAAGCTATCAACACAGGTAATTAAGCGAACAACAGAAGTACATCAGGGATTCTCTCTACTTTGTTGGTCTATTGATGCATTGATGTGGTAATAGTTTTATGACATGTGATCAATTAAAAACTTTCAATCAACTTGCAAAGGAAAAATTCCAAGAGTCATAGGTTTGTCAGAGCGAATAATTGAGTGACTTGAAACTGTAACCTTCAAGAAGGAGTACTAGAACCCGCTGCTCTTCGTTTCCACTGAGAGTAGAAGACATGAGTTTGTTTTTGTTTTTGTTTTTGTTTTTTAATCACAGCAGGAGTGAGTTAGATTGGACAACGGAAAGATGCACTTGACAGAAATTCATACTAGACCCTAACAAATATTAGCAAGGGAGATTTATAAACTCCTTTTCCATGCAAGTCTGCAAATAAATTAGATTCTACAACCACTGTGATGACTATGAATTCTTGTCAATTACTCAAGGTGGTGAAACAGCGTGCTAAAGTAACAAGTCTTGTACTGCTCTATGCTAAGATGGTACAAGTTAAGTAACACATAAGGCATCTCCTTTCTCTCATACATGGCTCCCTTTCTCTCCCTTATCTACTATGAATTCATAATATGTAACTCAGTTTAAACTGACAAATTTTCTGTTCCCACCATGGTGCTTTGTTATGAACAATAAAGGCCTATCTCAAAACGGAAGAGACAGACACAGCTCAAATTATGTCAATTTTTATAATTAATTCATCTCATTATTTCCCTCTTAATGCTAAAAGGTGTCACATATTTTCTATTATGAGTGTTATATCTTCTTGAAATGATTTGTTAATGGCTGAGTATTCCTTTTTATCTCTGTATTTGCACTGAGCAAATAGTATGAATCAATAGGATCTTTGCATTCAGAAAACATTCTGCTTTGTTTTTGAAAACATATTTGAATGACTTGGGAATAAAATGTCACTATGAAAAAGCAAAACACAGTCAAAAGGGTAATTAATCTTCCTTCATTGATATATTTATCTAGGTTATGTTTTACCACCTAATGCATTATGCTTAATAGAATAAAATAAATTTGTTTTTTTCTGTAACTAAATTAGCTAATTATATTCTTTTATGTTTTAGGTATTAGGGTTGACTTTTTTTTAATAAATTTATTTTTTATTGGTGTTCAATTTACCAACTTACAGAATAACACCCAGTGCTCATCCCGTCAAGTGCCCCCCTCAGTGCCCATTTTAATGAGCTCAATAATTCCTCCTAACCCTATGTTTATATTCTTTGGCAATATCTTTGCCATTCCTTTATCAAGAGGCAGGGTGTATTTTCTTATCCATTGAATATGGGCTGTAAATAGGACTTCCTTTGACCAAGACAATGGTTCACAGATGACATTTTGAGAGTTCAGCAGATGACCCCTATTAACTTCTTTCTTTTCCTTTTCATGCACTGCCCTGGGGCCACTATCTAAAGCCAACTCCCTGGAAGATGAGAAACCATATGAATGAGAATTGAGGAACTCTGGTCCACAGGCAGCACCCAGCAAGCACACACTAGCCTTCTTCATTGGTTCTTATCTGCTTGCCATCTCTCAAAGCCATAAGTAAATATTATTCAGTTGGATACAATGGAATCAGGAAAGCAAATTAACCAAAAGTGGCGTAGTGGAGCCCCCTGGCCACCAGTGACCTAAAGCAGTGACCATGTAGAGTATTAAGTAGCAATGCTGGCAGCAATACTAGCTTAAATTGTTTCTGTGGAATGATTTTTGCTGTGCCTTGTCTTTCTTAACTCCTGTGCAATTCTGGTGCTTCTGCTTTCCACTCTTTTGATGCACTTACGTTGCCTAACCAAAAGTGATTTCTATTGCTTGGAACCAAGAGGTAACAATGGGACAAACTGGACTGACTGGAAGCCACAGATTCCATCAAAGAAATGGGGCAAACCTAGGGGTAGAAATCTTAGTTTGTCAGTACTAAAGGGAGTGCACATCAAGAGATGAGTATCTGGCTATGCATGGCACACAATGAACAAAAACAGCTAAACAAATGCTTGTCTCTCATCCTCTGGAAAGTAGCTCTTAGAAAGTAAAAGGGTGTCTTAGGGTGAATAGGAACCTACTTCTATGAAGGAAATTAGAAATTTAAGATGTATATTCCTTTTAATGACATTGGATATCTTCTGTGAAATAAAAGCTCAAATACACATAGAAATATTCTATATTTTAGTCAATGTTAACTATAGCTTGGTGCTAAATAATTCACCAGATTGTTATTTCTTGCATTCATCCCGGCAAGGCACTTTCAATCACAGCTAAGTACCTGTTAAAAAGATCCACAACTTAATTTAAATAATAATTTTGATTTTTTTCTGTATACTTCCCAAGGACATCTCCATGTAAAAGTAAGTTGACCACCATCCAGGTAAGTTTACAGTAAGCACCATAAGATCATCATAGTCTAGCTTCTTGTTGTATCATTGGTAATAACAACAACAAATATGCTACTTTTTCAATCAACAATGTACATTTTCGTAAATTCCTGAAAAGCCTAGTTTCTGAATATTTGCTATTTAAGGGAAGTTAGAGTGCAATTGAGAGACAGAATGATAAGTAAGATAGCATTAATTAGGGTGACAATGTCATTTGTTGTTTAAGCATTAACAACCTTGATCATCAAATGGGTCATTAATAATTATGTTTAGATAATGGGTATAAATTCAACTGTTCCAGGACAACTGGGATGCACAGTTTACTTTTTTAAAACCATATAAAGGATACATTCTTGTGGGTTTTCTTAATTCAATTTATAGTATTCTTCTCTTTGGTAATTTTCAGCATCCTTGTAAATATTTTTTTCAAAATTTAGAATCCCCACAAAAATGCAAATTCCAAGAGGGAAATGATCTTATGTGTCTAATATGCATAGCATGAAATTCTGCTAAATATTAAATAAAGAAATTATTCAATGCTACATTTCCAGCATTAAGTGTAGAAATAAGAAAAAGTCCAAATAAAATTGTTCCAGAAAAAAAATAGTTTCTTACCTTGTGTAACCATATTATAGAAGGCATTGTCTATTAGGTTATTTTAAATCTGTATGTTAATGACAATCATTTTACACTTCTGAAATATAATCACAGAAAGTTACATGAATTGAAGAACTAGAATCCTTCCTCCCAACCATAATGAATGTGATATGGCTTTTGCATTTCTCTTGAGTATGGATGTAAAAATATAGAGGTATCAGAGATAAACAAAAATGTAATATCAGTAATTATGTTATTAGATAATTGTGTAATATTTTTTTTTATTTTCAAATTATGGTTTGGGTTCTCTATTGATTTTATAGACTTTGGGTATGAACGTAATTATGAAGTAGGTATAATTTTATAAGACTTCAGATTACCTAAAAATTTTTAGTATGAACATATATGAATCACAAATATTGTCAAATGGTAGTCATCTGTCACTTACAGTACTCCTTTAAAGTATTTTAGTTCAAATATACATTCAGCATCTCTAATGCCACATATAATGTAAAAGTTATTCTTTCAAAGAAGAATTGCTTATAATCAGTAAATGTTTTATTTTTTCACAAAAATCATAGAAGATAAATAAGTGCCTTTCTTGCTGTTTATTTGCACACTTTTCACTACTAAAATTCATCAATAAATTATTTTGTATAGGTTTTTTTTTTTTTCAACAGTGTGGAGCCATGAAGCAAAATCTTAAAAAAAGAAAAAAAATTGCAAATAAATTTTGGATTATTACTTGAAAAGGTAATATGAGCAGCTCTTATTTGAAATTCAAATAATTACTTGCAATGCTATTGATATGTCAACATTTTATGTACCTTTCTCTTTTAAAACACACACACATAAGCACACACTATTACATTGTAAACATCTCCAAATATTTTAAATATATTTTATTATGTGAAGAAATAGGTTCAGATAAATGCTTTATAGTAGGAAATGTATGTCTCATATTTAGAAATATGCATCCATGGTAGAGTCATGTTATTAATACATTAGAAATTAAAATAATATGAAACATGAAATTAACTCTTCATTCTATTCTACTTTCTATGGTGTGATGCATTCATTCTTTTCTCCATTTCATTACTTTTGAAAATAATTACACATCTTAGAACAGTATTCTAGAATCTTCATTTGTTTGGCCTCATCAAATTTAGAAAACAAATTTAATTATCAATTTTGAATTCTGAGTTTTATCAGATGTAGAAGACAAATATATTTTCTAATATAAATTCTGCTTTCAGCTACACAAATCTTTGACAGCATGATTGAGTAGTTTTTTTGACACATCCCCTACCTTGAAAAATAACCTTTATAATCTTCTTGAGTTTTGAGATAACAAGATCTTTCTGCAAAACAGACACTGAGGAAATAATCACAGTGGCTCGCTCTGCCTTGTACCCCCCATTTTTATCAGCTCTCTGCTCCTGCTGTCCTTGTTGACCTCCAGAGTAGAAGCTGAAGAGCATCTTAAGGATTTTTCAGCATTGATTAGAAAATAAGCAGAAGATTAGCATGAAAATTAAAGCCTGAATGCATACTTTCCTTTTCATATATATTTAGAGTATACTTATTAATGGAATTTAATAACAAGTATGAATGCAATTATAGGCAATTTACTTGACATTTGTGTCCTCAGAGGATTTTAAATTAGAGAACAAAAAGTCAACACAGGAGGGAATGTTATTAAAAAAATAAGGGGTAACTATACAGAAGCTTACTTGGTGGTTCAGAGCTTATATATATTTTAAAGTTTAATAGACACTATTGGATGTGGTCTTTAGGAAAATAACAAGTTTACTACATAGGCGTTCTTATCAATTTCTATCTCAAAATAGGTTATGTTGTCTGTGAATTATTATTTTTTTAATTCCACAACTTGATAATTTTGTAATCACTCAGTAAGGAAGGTGAAGGTGAAAAGGAAACGTATAACTCATTTAATCATAACTTTAAGGTTTTGAAATTTGGATATAAATTATTTTAACTAAACATTAATATTTAATTTGATTTATCAATGAGTCCTTTCAAGTGGGTAAGGCAATTGTGAATCTTAAAAGCACTCAAAGTAGAATCAGATGCACACATGCACCCAATATACATTTGAAAGTGCATGCACATATTTAGATGACAATTATGAATATATTCTCTCTAATTACTACTGAAACTGACTTAAACTGCAAAAGGGAGTAGTCTGCAAAGTTATGGAAAAAGAGCCTGATTATTTAAATAAATGCGATATTTCTGGCATCTTTTTTTAAATTAAAATAACCCTTAAGATATGTTAATAATGATAGCATGGATAGAGGATATGAAATAAGTTATAATTCAGAAACAACATCTTATATAAACTTGCCAGAATGAGGACAGTAACACCGACACACCTGCTAGGCCAGTTCCTCTGCTGTCTTCTTTCCCTCAGTTCAGATCTATTTCATCCTTTCAATTGCTCAGGACCAAACCTAAGTTTATGCTGCTTGTCTCCTCTCTTTCTATCACATTCCTTATCCACATTATGAAAAATTCAGTTTGCTAGGCTTTCAACATTCAACATTTAAATCCCTTCTCCACCACCAATGTCACCACCCTGATCCAAAAATTACTGCAAGCAACAGTAGCTTCCTGTGCAGTAGGTCCTGGTGAAAAGAAGGACGCTTGTCTTGATTTAATGCTCTGCTCTTTGGCTTCTTTAAATACTTAATATTTTAGTTAGAATTGAATCCTTTCCTTTTGCACTGGACCTTCAGAACTATTTAACCAGACCTGATTGCAAAAGTTGCCTAAATGGTTGCCTGCTAATGCTTGTATTCCCTCTAGACTTGGCAGGACAGCCAAGGTGATCTGTCAAAATTTAAGTTAAACCATATTGCTCCTTTGCTTAAAGTCCTCTGATTATGTCAAAGCTAAGAGTTTGACTAGTAAGGTCATATATGATTTCCTCACTCCGTTCTCTCCCTTATTTTCCTACGGTTCTTTCACAATTCTCTCTGATTCAGACACTAATTTTGTTTTCCTAGATATGCATATACTCCAACATAACAGATTTCAAGTTTTTCCATTTCTTGCTACTAAGTCTAGAGAACATGTTCTTATTATGGTAAATTTTCCCCCAAGAGAACAAAAATGGATTCTTCAAGGGCAAAAAAAAAAAAAAATCTCAGATATTAAAATTGAGCCTTTCAATGTTCAATTTCATTGATGTTTCATTTCAACTGGCCAAAATGTAATTCTTAGGATTGAATTTCTGGAAGAAGAACAACTAAGAAAAGTCTGAAAGGCTCCTAAGAAGGTAGATAATGATATTTTAAAAAATGTTGAGGAATTTTAGTCTACAATATTCTCCTACCAGATACCTTAAATTATGTTAGCTTCACTTTTTACTCAGTGGGGTCCCCTCCTCAGTGGGGTGTTCCCTGACCACGGGAGCTCAAGTTTCAAAACTTACTCTCCTTTCCAAAAATTATGTTTTTTTTTTAAAGATTTTATTTCTTTCTTTGAGAGAGAGAGAGAGAGAGAGAGAAACCATGAGCGGGGGGGGGGGGGGGAAGGTAGAGGAAGAAGCAGACTTCCCACCGAGCAGGGAGCCTGATGCAGGGCTCAATCCCAGGATCATAGAATCATGACTTGAGCTGAAGGCAAACACTTAACCCACTTAGCCACCCAGGAGCCACCCCCCCCCGCATTTTTCCCCTGAAACAATTAAATTATTTCCCTAACACAGACATGCAACCTGTTTTATATTTTCTTTATCATGTATAGTGTCAGTTTGTCTCACTGAAACACAAGTGCCCGTAGGAGCTAGCTTTTGTCTGTCTTATTTACTATCGTATCTCAGAGTTAGAATAGAGCTTTTCACACAGTAGGAAGTCTGGGCAAATCTGTGAACAAATGAGTCCAACAATTCTCTCGTGTTCTCTTTTATGTTTTGAGAAGAGTAAATGGTCTAATGTGCAATGAGTTTATTGAAAGCAGCTACAATACAGGTTTGTATCAATAAATTTTATCTGTAGTCCTTTCAATATCTAGAAAAATATGAAAATTATTATATACAGGGATAAAAGTTTTCAACTGGTAAAAATTCAAGTAGAGGAATGTATTTAGTTTAAGCTCTGGCTTTCAGATAGAAGATGGGAAATCAAAATATTTTGGTAGAGAAAGAGGAAACCTCTTCATGCTGGAAGTACTGTTTTTTTTCTTTCTTTTTTCTTTTCTTTTTTTTTTTTTGCTGACAATATAAGATATCATCTTATACCTCGAATTCAAATCTGCATAATGAAATTGTAATGTTTCATTCCAAGTGAAAGTCATTATAGGATGCATAAGACTTTTATGATAGACTTACAGGAACACAATAGGTCCATAAACATGTATTGGCACCCTTCATATTTTAAAATTCAGAATATGACACATCAAAAATCTATTAAAAATTAAAATAATTGGTAACACCAGGCTATCACTCCCTCATAGCAGCAATGACGTGAAGCTCACATGGCTGCAATATTTGATACTGTCTAGACAAATTTTTACCTCTAGGCAACTGGTGCAACTCTTTCTCTCTCTCTCTCTCTCTCTCCCCTTGACTCTTTTTTCATCCATCATCTTTAACACAAGGTGTTTAAAATCTATCTTCAAAAATTAAGAGTTAGCAAAATCATTTTCTTGAAAGTATTATTCAGAAAAGACTTAATGGCATACAAGATGTAGGAGATTTGGGGCAAAGGTAAGTACAAAAATCTTTCCCAAAATTTAGTTTAAAAAATAAAATTACACACATATCCCAAATCTCAAGAACACATTTTGCCATGTCCTTCTTCTGCCTCTAAAGCATGTCTCTTTGACAGTTAGTAGCAATATTTTTAAAAATGTTAGTATATTCATTTTTTCCTAATGATAATTAATCTCAATACCTACTATCCTAATCAATTTTTTTTAGAGTATCATTAACAAGTGTTTTAAAACTACTTGCTAAGAACAACTGCTTTTGCATTTTCCTCTAAATAACAATTTAGATCCATAGGTCATTTTTTTCCTATAATTATTTTTTATGAACCAACAATATCCTGAAAGTTAATTATAGTCATGATGCTGGCAGAATGTCAGTGCAGGCCATGACTTCTCCAGAAATGTAACATTTTTATCACTTTAACAATGGTCACATTTATTTTATCCTATTTAGGTTCACATTCTATTATAATAACATGTATATAAGGCATACTTGCTGATTATTAGTAGAGTAATGATCATAAAAATATCTAATAATCTACTTTTCATATTGTTTCTAGGACATAACTCCTATAATTCACATAATATAACTAAATATTATATAAATATGGATCGATATGCATGAATTCCATTCACATAGATGATAGTTAAGATTTAAACCTTATCCAGTTTTGTAACTATGAATTATTTTATTTTACTTTTCAAACTGCAGTTGGATATCAGTGTTTGAATACTTTTGTCTCTTTGAAATGCACAGCAAATACAAAAATACTACTTTGATAAATAGGGCCATGAATTATAATTCATACAACAATTTCATGTAACCTAACCTCCAGGCATCTATAAGCCAATGATATTTATTTGGAAATTATTGGGAATAGGAGGAATTTAAATAAATCTGGGCAGTTTTCCAAGGCTATATGCAAGAAGTTTTTACTCCTGTGAAAAATCATCTTCCTTGCTGCCAATTAAACTTACCAAGTATGAAGAGTAACAAGATTATATTTGAATATATCAAAAATCTTCAAATAGACAAAATTAAATTATATGTCTTACATATATGTCTAAATTATTGTTAAGAAATTCAGTATATAAATGCATATGAGTAAGAAACACTTTCTCCTTTGAGAAAAAATATGTTTTAATATTTACTTCATTTAAGTTCTACTTGATTAAGAGCAGTTTTAAACATAACATGTATAAATGTATAATCAAATCTCTTTTAAATCTCCATGTGCCTCACATAATTCCAAGTGATTTAATCAATACTTGGCTGGGTGACAGATGTTAGCATCAATGGACCATATGGTGTTATTAGTATCTACAGACAACAAAATAATAAAAATTCTATACTGATCTCCAGTCCTTTAAATTCTAACCTTATGATTGCTGGCTTTGAAGAGAAGTTATTAAAAGTAACATTTTGTTTTCAACCTTGTTATACAAAAGTGTATTTTTAATATAGCATGCCTATTTTACCAACATTCATAAGAATCATGATATAAACTGTGGAATATTTCATCCTGTATGGATGCAATGATATTGGTAATACAAAAATATACTACAACAATCTAAAATCTTATATATGTAAATATCTTGGTGTTTCCCTTTAATGCACTTAAAAAAAAAACTTTTAACACAATAAACTATTTTTAGAACTAAAAATGGGAAACAGAACATCCGATGTTAGCATAAGTAAAGACACATGAAGACTTTTTCTTGCACTTATTGTTCCTGCTACAATAATGATCACTGAAATCCAAATAGGAAAATATTTGGGAAAAGATTTCCTCTTGTACGTGACCTAATTTATAAGTTTGAATTGTTCAATAAAGGACTGTATATGATTTATTTTTCCCCTGAAGCAAAATGTGTCTTAAATTTTTTATAAATTTTAAATTTCCACAAATATAAGCCCATGTCCTAGAGCACAATCATCATTCTAAACATTGCCACAAATCAAATTTAATAAATCATATTTTCTTTCCCTACCAAATTGGAAGAAATTGGAGACATGAATAACTTGATTTTCTTTCCCATGATCTTTGAAAGTAAAGTGAAGAAAATGCTCTTTGCTCTTTTTCTGGAATTGAAATGTCTCCTATGTGAAACTTACATCCCATCTTTCTATGAAAGTTGTTTTACCATCTAAACTCTTCATTTGAAAAGTACTTTACTGTAATTACTCTGTTTTAACTTTAAGATGTAACAATTATCAGATGTTTTGGTATTTGTAGTGGGTTACGTGAAGAACTTCCATATCGTACGTCCGGGTAATTGATATTACCAGATATGAGGAATATGAAAGACCTAAAGATATGACTTAACCTAATGTGATCCACAGGAAAATGGAATTTATAAGCCAGAAAACCCTTATATTCATTTGTTGCACAATTTTTAATTAAACTGATGGAAATGTGGTGCTTAAATACATTAATTAAATACAGAGGTATTGAAAGAAACATATTTCATTTAATTATAAAGCCTAAATCACTAACACAGCACAAAATGTTAAAGTAGTTATTTTAACCTCTTGAGATATTGGTTTCTAGTAGTTAATAAATAACATATAAGTTTTCTTTAAAACAATGTAATCTTACTTAGAGTTCTCTGTGTGTTCTTAAACCCTCTGAGCAGAGATTTTCCATTCTTCTCTATATGTTTATTAAGGCATATGAAATCATAATAAACCTGTTAAAATTTAAGTCATCTGCCCTTCAGAAAAGACCCTGTCATCATGACCCTTGCTTTACATGGTCCTTTATGTGTCCAGTTTAATAATGGTTTTCTGAGAGAATGACCGTCCAAAAGAATCTCAGAACATGTTGCAAATTATGTGTGTTGATGATCTTTTATGGCCATCTACCAGATGTTTTATACTACATATTCACCATCCCTGAACCTTTTTATTTTGATTAACTTTTGTTGGTCTACTAGATATCTAAGAAATACTTTTAAGAAAGCAATGTGTGTGGTGTATCTCCAAAATTCTTTGTATCTGGGAATGGCTTTCTGTTGTTTCAATTCACAAAAGAAAAAAAAAATCCTAATTGTATATTCTTGGGCTTCATAGTTTTCTTCAAGCTTAGCAGATGTTACTCCCATTGCCTTCTGGCACTTGATATAGCAGAGAAAGGTACCTGCATCATAATAATTTCATTTTTTTCTCATATAACCATTTCTTAGATAATTGTACAGGATACTTAAAAGGATTGTATTTCCAGCTTTAATTGTCATATAACTCATGACAAAGAAAAAAACTCTTCTGGTGAAAAACTGCAATGTTCTGTTTTGCTTCCTACTCAAAGACTTCTTACAGGTAGCTACTTTTGAATATTTCTTACTTTACTTTTTCCTTTTTGTTACTCAGCATCACATGATTATAATATTCCATGTGCATTTATAGATATAAGACATTGTTTGCTGACTACCCTTGAAACATACAATAATTTAGATCATTAACTACACTTTCCTGCCAACACTTCAGAATTTTTGATATATAATCAAGTTGTGATGGCGACTGTTGTATGTTTAAGGAGCACGTGTCAGGAATATAAAGGGTCTAGATTTTTAGCTTACTTGCAAACTAAAAGTTAGCTTGCAACAAATTCATAGAAAATTTTGCCAGAGACAGAGGGAAATGTATCAATTGAAGTAATAGCAGTAGCTCCAGTGTTATTCCCTGAGCCACATTTTTTTATAGGGCAACATAGTGAGGATCAGAAGATGTCTTCACATGCGGTGGGGGTGTTTTACAGGAGAGGAGTCCTGACTTGAGGAAGCACCATTCTGTGTAAGGAGCCACCAGCAAACCTGCCCAATTTCTGTCTCTGTGAGAGTTACTATCTTTATTATCTAGACAGTAAGATCTACTCAGATGGAGACATTATCTTCCAAGGCTGCTTTCTACAAAAACACCCTTGAAAAGAGAATTCCAAGCAATAATAGTAATAACGATAATAAAAATAATAATGCTTTTGTTCAGAAGGTATGCAAAAATATGAGAGACTCAAAGAAAAGATTCTCCCTATATATACTTAAAAGTCTTGTTCAAACAAATGTTAACATCTCCTGGTTAGCACTGTTAAATGAAGCAGTTGGCAACTTTATACATCCTTCTACCATTCTTCCTTTCTCCTATGCTCTGTCACTTTTATCTTTCCTACCACATTATAAAGATTTATGGTAGTTATGGTCTCTTTCTCAATTGTATTTAAGTGTGCTTAGTACAATAACTAATAAACTAAGTGTTTAGCTTGTCTCCATTTCCTTGCAACACCTCATTAGAATGGTAGAACTACATCCCTTATGAGTTAAGAAGCTCCAAAGCATTTCTATGAGAAACAAAAAATAAATGAAAATGGTGGCTAAAATTGAAGTGAGTCAGCAGCAGCCAACATTATATGGAATTTGCAACTAAGGAAAAAGCCAAAAGCATAACTGCAATCTAGACATGTCCAATACTGGTAAATAAATGAAAGTTCATCTTTACAGTGATTGATGTCTTTATTGTCCCAAACGCCATCTCTTAACTACCTCCTCCATTATTACTCAAACTGAATCAGGAAGTACAGCTCTTGTGTTCCCAAAGAAAACATTAAAAAAGATGCTATTTTCTAACTTAAATGACTTTGCAGAACTTAGGATTTTAGGATACAATTTATTGAAGCACTTTGCCCTTTCTTTCTTGGCATTTCAGAAAAATGGCTTTATTTTCATTGTTTTTTCCTAAAAGATCATAAGCTCCTTCAAAAAAAAATATTTTGAGCTTGTGCATGAACATGAGTGGGGGAGGGGCCAGGCAGAGGGAAAAAGAGAGGGAGAATCTTAAACAGGCTCCACACTGAGTGCAGATCCCAACACAGGGTCAATCTTATGACCTGAGAGGAAATGGGGAGTTGGGTGCTCAACCCACTGAGTCATTCAGATGCCCAAAATATTTATATTTTTAAAATTATTTTTCCAAGGTCAAACAATTTTCCTCCATTATTTCTTTGAATATGGCTTTTATTCATTTTTCTAATGTATATATTAAGTATACATTTTTGCCTAAAATCTCTATCCTATTCTTCAATTATCTATTTCCTTATTTTCTCAAATCTACAATTGCCTCTCAGATTTTTTCCCTCCACATTGCTATATGTTTTATATTATAAGTTCTCTTTCATATCATTTGCAACATTATTTTAGTTTTGCTGTTTTTCTTTTTTTATGTAGTTCTTTTGAATCTTATTTATTTCTATTTGTATCTTATGTCTTCATTTTAACCTATTCTGTGTCCACTAATTTTTACTCATATTTCATGGGTCTCTTCCTTACAAAATGTTTTCCCATTTTTGTAAAGCACATTTCAGGGCTAAGAGTTTCTGGATTTCAGGTTGATATTTTATCTGTGTTAGTCTACAATATTTTCTATTTCTCTTCCTCCTCTCTATCCCTCTGTCTCTCTTCCTCTGGGTCTGTCCCTTCCTTCTACCTTTCCTTCTTTCTCTTCTTCATATCTTTGTCCTATTCTGACTTGAGAAAGCTCTGTCTGAATGAGAATGTTAAGCAACACTGGAGTTGAAGTTATTTTTGGCCATTAGGAAATAGGTCAATCTCTTCCTCAACACCTCTAGCTAGAGGGTCTGATGACTACACCACTTTTTTGTGTATAACACTGTTTCATCAACCCAGCCTCAAAGGACTTGATATTAAATTGTATTCAGTCTTCAGATGAAGCATATGAAAATTGGACTCCCAAGTGCCCTCTGCCAAAAAGACTGTTATGTCTCTGCCTCCAGACCCTGTGGGCAATACACATGTCAAGATGGGTGGGCTCAGCTGTCAAAAACATTTTACTTTTGCCCAGTGGTTTTCTGAAAACTTCAATAATAGCACAGATTTTTCTAGTTGGTGAAGATTCTTGCTGAATTAGGAAATGTAAAGCATGATGAAGGACAAGTGACCCTACTCAACCTAGGCCAATTATCAATAGGCCTATGTTTGTGTTAACCAACTTAATTTCATCAGCTTGTATAAGTCTTGGAACTTCATTTTAGTTTCACATTTGCTGGCAGAATGTTTTAATAGTTTACATGAGTGTTTTTATGAAAATTGTAAACTAATCTATATGAGGGGTTTGTTGTCAAATCTCATTTCATTTGTTTAGTTGTTTGTTTAGAGGGAGTGGGGGAGACAGAGGGACAGGGAGAGAGAGGATCTTAAGCAGGCTCCATGCAGGTGCAAAGCCTAAAGTGAGGCTGGATCTCACCAGCTGAAGATCATGACCTGAGTCAAAATCAAGAGTTAGATGCTGAACTGACAGAGCCACCCAGATGCCCTCAGGTCTAATTTTAAAACAAGATCTTTGAATATCAATTTAGAAATATCATCTGGAAATGAAACTGTCAAATATTTCAACCCTTTGGCTAGTACATTATATTGCTAGGGAACATATGTTGGAATCTAAGTGAAAATTAGAATATTCCTTAACAGTGAGAACTGTAGAACCCTGGACACAACAATTCCTTCCAAACCTTGCACTAAGAGGTTTGACCAAACTCTACCATGGCTTCCACTAGCTTCAGGCCATGTCTCTGAAATGATCCAGCCTCCCTAAAATCCTTGCCTGGAAAAGTTCAATGCCACCAGGATAGTCTCCGGTTTGTTCTAGCCAAAACCTGGTGATAAGCAGATAGGCCCCTGAACTCCCTGTGAGACCTGTTACTTTAGATAGCTCACAGTTATCAATCTTTTGACCTTTGAGATGTATATCTATCACCAGTGGAGCTGGAAAGCTTCGTTTTTGTCTCACAGAGTTGTTGAAGAATGAATTTCATGGAGGAAAGTGAGTTAAAGCATTGAAGTTTATTAAGCAAAGATGCAGAGAAAACTCTCAGAAGTGAGAGGGGTCCCGACAGGGTTGCCAGCCACTGAGAACTTTTTTGACTGGCCTTTTATAGAAAACCTGACTAGGGAGTTGATGGCCTTGAGATTTCTTGAGTGAATGACATGACTGTTTTGAGTCTCAGTGATTACTTGATAGCCATCAAAGGAAGATACTCCTAGTATTTTCAAGCCAAGGGACCAGATTTAATTCCTTATCTCTGTTTTTGTTGCCTTGTCTCTGTTGCATCTCAATGTCCTTGGTTTTTATGGGAGCCCATAAATTTGTGGGAGCCTGACTCTGGGCCTTTCCCTTATCTTTCCCTGCCTAGCCCCATCTGCCGCTGACTCACCAGTATTGTTTCTTCAATGACTTGAGAGCCAACTCTTTGAAAAGCAAACATTCAGGGAGATAATTCTGATTCTCCTGGCCAGGTGTGAAGAGAAGGGTCTAACTGGTGGAAGCCATGCTCCAAGTTGCCCCACTGCAAGTTTGTGTCTGCTCCAGGTGAATGCCAATTAGCAGTCCAGATGGCCTGGTCACATAGACCACACCTCTATCTTCACCCTTGGTGCTTTTCTCATAGCACACTCTAACCTTTAAAATTCTTCTGCCTTTTCTTCGGGTGAAGTTGAGTTCAGTTCATGCCAGATTCTTTCCCCTATTGTTACCGAATAAAATCTGCGCCTACTTCTTTAACCAGTGCCCACATTTATCTTTGACAGTGAACATAAATTTAATTATTGGAAACTGAGTGATATTGGTAAAGTGACTATGTTGTAGGTATATGTCTGTAAAAGAGGAGGATTCAAGGGTGAGCAAAATGGGTGAAGGAGATCAAGATACAAGCTTCCAGTTATAAAATGAATAAGTCTTCATTCATTTTGGCTGGACATAATGTACAGCCAGGTAACTCTAGTCAATAATATTTATCATAGATTTGAAAGTTGCTAAAAAAGTACATCTTAAAAAGTTATCATCACAAGAAAACTAATGTTATAAATTTGTATGGTGACATGGTAAATGAACTTAATGTGGTGAATAATTCACAATGTATACAAATGTCAAATTATTCTACTGTACACCTGAAACTGATATAAGGTTTTATCTTAATTATACTTCAATTAAAAAAAAGTGGCTACATTATAAGAATAAATCTGTAAGTATACATTATGAAAAACAGCAGATAAATTGACTACATTTTTTATCTGCTTCCTTTCCACTTGAAAACTATGGTCCTGACTTTTTCTATCCACCGGTTTTCCTTTAATATGTTAAGAACATTGTTGTCACAGTTTTAGATATGTAAATGAGGCTTATCTTCCATTTTGGAAACACAAACCAAAAATATCTTGTTTACACAACAGTCATACATTCATAATTACTTATCATGTTAGAAAAATCAACAGTAGACACGGCTGTTTTGATTCGTTTAATCATTTCTCAGAGTTCTAGGTGTCGTAGTACGTTCTTTTGAATCTTCTGCTGGTGTGGAAAAACCTGAATAATTTAAGTTGAAATGTTAAGTATAATTTGCCCTATCATTTCTTTATCCTTAATGAAGTCAACAAGATAATAATATTATGAAACTATGTATATGAAACAAGACCATCCTTGTAAACATGGAAAACAAATAGGATGAAATGTGATAAAATGTGGGGTACTGGCATAAAATGAGGATGGGGTTGCCTGGAGGGCTCAGTCAGTTAAGCATCTTCTCAGGTCATGGTCTCATGGGCGTGGGATCCAGTGCACTGGGCTTTCTGCTCAGCAGGGAGTCTGCTTCTCCCTCTCAGTCTTCCTCTGAGCTCTCCCTTTCTCAGATATATGAATAAAATCTTTAAAAAAAATGTAAAATTGAGGATGGAATGCCCTTCTATCTCAAAATCAGATGATCAAAAGTACACACATACACACACGCAAACATATGCATAAATATGTGCATACAGCCTCCCTTTTCCTACTCTATTTGTTGTCTGTCAAGTTTATTGAAATTGCATTATTTCAGATTCATTTCCTTAGTTATTATGGCTGCTTATTTTTAAACATAATATTTAGATTAAAAATCCCTCATCTAAAGCAACATTGAGATACAGGGAAACATTTGCAAAATAGAAAAGCTTGCAGAAATTGGAAAAAATGTAACAAAATTTGGCAAGTGAAACTTATAATTTTTTCAAAAGCTGGAATATGTAGAGAGAGCATAGGAAGAAATTGTATCTGCTTTGTAAGTCTTAACTATTACAAAAATAATTCAAAGTTGTTACACCGGGAAATGTTTCATAACTTTAAAATAATCTAAAGCAAAGAAATGGACACTTTATTCTATATCTTAAATTGCAATAAAGATGTTTTCAGGACTACCTTGTGAGTTACAGTTTTAATGTTTATAAAAAACACAGACATAAATATAAAAAACTCTTCTGTTACAAATAAATGGCAAACATTGACACCACCATTTTTAGCAAAGGGCTTTTTAGAATTATATATTAAGTATATTTGCATCTAGTGCTAGGACCATGAGAAAAGTATGTGGAGAGGAAATTATTTCTATAAATTTTTATGCATTAACCTATTTTAAATTCTTTATTGGATGGTTTTATAGAAATGTGCTTGGGCATTATCTAAGTCTTCCAGTTAGGGTGATTGAAAGTTTCAATTTGTGGAGTTTTATAAGGCTGATAAGCACTAAATAAAGAAACCAAATATTATACTATGGTAATAATTCAAATAAACCATAGTCCCATTTAGAATTTTGTTCCTATTAATATTTTAATTGTTTTATTAGCATAATGTTGGGAACATTCACAGATGGTAATTTTGCTTTTATGCCTTACAATTAATGGTAAATAATAGAGAAACTTGTAATCTTTTATACCTTCTCACTTTGGACAACTTTATTAGCATATTTGATATTTTTATGGTTTCTATGGTGCTGTACAAAAAAAATGTATCAGTGAATTTGCATTAATTGGTTACAGATAAGAAATCTGTATATTAATAATAATGATATCTAAAGATAATACTTTTTAAAGTAAAATGCCCTACATTTATATTTTTTGAATCTGCTACATCTGATCTAAAATGCTAAGCTCATTTCTTTGTTTATCATTACTTCTAAGAAACACTCCAGGAGAAAGAGAGTGCATAATGCTATGTGTATTTATCAGGTTCTTCCTCAAAGTCACTTTTAAGACTTTTTTTGCCCATCAATGCTTTTCACTCAGCCTAGTAACCATTCAACAGATATAACCTATAGGAGGAAAGATGAGGACAGTGTATCGTGGTCATGTTGGAGTCTTTTTACTTTGGGGAGAGTAAGGCATTGAAAGAAAGATATATTAAAGGCCAGAATCGGGGAACCCTGGGTGGCTCAGCGGTTTAGCGCCTGCCTTTGGCGCAGAGCATGATCCTGGAGTCCCGGGATGGAGTCCCACGTTGGGCTCCCTGCATGGAGCCTACTTCTCCACCTGACTGTGTCTGCCTCTCTCTCTGTCTCTGTCTCTCATGAATAAATAAATAAAATCTTAAAAAAAAAAAAAAAAGGCCAGAATCATAACAAGGACTGTGCAAGTTAATTACATGTGATAGAGGTAGGTTTCCACCTGGCTCAGTCTGCAAAATAACAGTATAAGAACTCTTGATATATTATGTTAGCTCAAGACATAAAAGTTATTTTACCATAGCTTATGTGGTTAGGTCTCAGTTTCAATTCAATTCAATGCAGAAAAAGAAAAAAAAAAATACTCGATTTGTTTCACGTCATCTACATGATTCAGAAGAATTTAACCTTCAAAATGATTGATAGTGACCCAGTTTGCAAGAACAGGGGAAGCCTGGAAATGTTTTCTATGCACCATTGCCTGGTCAAAAGCCTTTCCAGTTAGCTGCAATACTGGAAGCTAGGTCATCCTAGAGAAAGAGTGAAAGAAAAAGTTGCTGGATTCCTACTTTAAGGCTCGCAGCGACTGCCATCTGTGGAATCAGACGGGGGAGTATAAGGGCTAAGTTTAACGTGGAGCAACTAGCAAACATCTTAAACATCTGGAGGTGTCTCATTGTATTGGCAAAAGCAGCACTGTACAGCATCAATCCCACTGCCTGAAGCCAGGCTGCCTGGGTCCTTCTGATGGCCCCAATGGTACGATTTATAGGGCAAAGTCCTTTTCTATCATTGTTGGCCTGTCCCTTTCAGACAGTGAAGGATAGGTGGGATTTAAAAATGAATGTAGGAACTTTATATCACTGTCTTAATATGGCATTTTCTCTTTCTCGAAGAACGCAACTGGCTATGTTTTAAAAAAGAGAGTAGAATAACAAGAAGAGAGGCTTTGTTTTTCCTTCTTCTAATTTTCTTCTCTTGAATTTAGAAAACAGTAGAGCATTTTTGTTGCCTTAGTCAAAGCCGAAAATCTTTGAAGGTTTTGCAAACAGGACAGCAGGTGTTTTTCATGGGAAAGAAGGGTAAGGGAATGGAGGAGGTGGCTAGATTAGACTGGAACAGAAAGAGGGGAAGTCATCCCTCCTGTGGGGCCTTCACATTTTAAATCTGAAAATCAAGAGGAAACAGTGTTATATCCACAGAACAGATGCTGTCAGGTAAGCCTAAGACCTGCTGCTTTCATGGGGCCAGCTCTGCCCACAACAAAGCCTGGAGCTGTAGCTCATCTTAGCTCAGGGCATCTCCTCCTCCATCAGTGAAGGACCTGGCTAAGAACTGATTCCCTGTCTGTGCTTTATAATTAGACACCACGGTTCCAACATTCCCATTGAGCTCTGACGGCAAATATTGTCTGTAACCTTTTAAGCTTTGATATTCTTCTCAGAACTATAAATTTGTTTTCTCTGAACTATAAATTTCTCCTCAGATATTGGGAAACAACAGCAATACATCAAAACAAAATCTCTCTCTCAAACAAAACAAAATAGGGCAGTCAGTACTGAACAAAACAAAACCAAACAAAAAACAGGAAACCATCCCACAAAATCCACCAGTCTTTTCAAGACAGTTCTGTGGGCTACATGAAGGTGATCATAACCAAAAGTCATTTTCCTGCCTAATTGTATTGAATATCTTCGTCATTAGTCCAAGGGGAACAAATACCAAGAAAGCTTTGGTGCAACAGGGGCAGGATGTGAGAACATGGTCCTGGGTCTCGCCATCCTCCCATCTGTCTGGGTTCCTCCCTCACATCCTATGACACTTTCTTCCTTTTTTTTTTTTTCCCCATTTCTCTTTCTTTAAATAACCTGGAAGTAAATTTCAACATTGTGACTATTTAAACTTCATCTTGATTTTCTTCTCTGATAACCTAAGTTTAAAACATATTTTAAATGGAATTTATGCTTTAAAAATATTTATTTATTCATGAGAGACACAGAGAGAGAGAGAGAGGCTGAGACATAGGCAGAGGGAGAAGCATGCTCCCTGCGTGGGACTGATCCCAGAACCTGGGATCACAACCTGAGCTGAAGGCAGATGCTCAACCCCTAAGCCCCCCAGGCATTCCTAAACCATATTTTAAAATGGAAATCAATATCAATAAAGCAATATTGTCAATAAAGATCACACATAACTGTAAAGATCAAGAGTTAAAAAATATCTACTGGTTATAAGGGGACATATATAATTAAAATTGTAAAATCAACTACACATTTATGTTAATGAGCTATAGATTGAATAATCGCAATAATAGCTATGTCTGAAAGATCATGGTCTTTCTATGATAATCTTCTATATTTGTTTTTAAGAAACGTCACTCAGGTGTCCTTTACGGAGAGTCATTTTCCTAAGGGAATGGCAAGCTTTTAAGAAAAACAAGCACGTTAAAGACATTTTCTAAGTTGAAGTAGAGGGTGAGTTGAGGCAATCAAGAATTTGCAAAGTAATTTGTATATAAAGGTGAAGGTGGTGGTGATTTTTCAAATGAGGAAATGCAGAGAACAGCACAGGAAGAGTCCAGAATGGGTAACTGTGGGCTTGAATTTCTAGAGATTACTTAGGCAGTTGTCAAGCAGGCCCTGGTGGTTCAAGGTGAGGGTAGGCTCAACTTAGGCTAAATACTCTTTTCCACATATATGGCAATAGTTAATGTTGCCACCTAATTTTGGTAATACGCAATAGTGCCTGTCTCAATATATAGCAAAACATTATTTGGATAATACAAAACCAATTGCTAATGGGTCTCCTATAATGTCTTGATATTTTTTCCGTAATTAATAAATATTAGTTTTTTGAACAAAAACAAACCCAAAATGCAAATATTTATCTTTTTTTTTTTTTTTAAGATTTCATTTATTCATGAGAGACACACAGAGAGAGGCAGAAAAACAGGCAGAGGGAGAAGCAGGCTCCATGCAGGGAGCCCGATGTGGGAATCGATCCTGGGACTCGATCCCGGGACTCCAGGATCACGCCCTGAGCCAATGACAGGTGCTAAACTGCTGAGCCACCCAGGGATCCCCACAAACATTTATCATTAAAACCAAACACACTATTGCCCTAGAAGCATGTTGCAGCACTGCTGTACTGCCAGATTTTATAAATCCTAAATCCGATTACCATGATTGCAGTTTGCAGATAACAGCTGTAACTAAGAAAGCTGCTGATTGGAAATGAATTGCTATATAGTAATTTGATGACAATGAGAAGAAAACTATGCTCAGAAGGAATGTAAATAAATGTACATCAAAGATTTTATATACACTCTCCAAATAAAGTGTCCTTGAAGAGTGTCTTTGTGTGGTTTATCTGTGCACCCATATACTCTGATATCTTTACTATATTAGGAAGTACACAGAGGGCAAGTCTTATCCATAGTACCGAAAAAAAAAAAAAAAAGCAAGACTTCTTAATTGGACAAAAATAATCAATTTAAACATTTATTTCATATTATCATAACAAGAGTAGAAATCTTAGAAGTAACTCTTCCCAAATTTAGATAATAATTTTGCAAAGACTCTAAGAACATGGTAATATTGTTATATTTTATTGATGTTCTTAACTATGTTATTGATTTAATGGAATGAGAATTCTTCATCCCTTTCTACAAAACAAATTTGGTTTTATTTTTTTTTTATTTTACCTTGCATTTTTCTGTCTACTAGTGAAGTGAGCATCTGCTTGTATGTTATTTAGCTATCCAGACTTTACTTTTCATCAATTACCTATGCATAGCCTTGGCTTAACTTTTATTGGATTTACTTCTATTTTGTATAGATTTCAAGTTCTTACTATGTAGTAGGTAGCAATCCTTTGCCAATGTCAGACATTGCAAATGATTAGAAAAAAATTTTTTTTTTTTTTTTTCTTTTTTTTTTTTTTATTGGTGTTCAATTTACTAACATACAGAATAACACCCAGTGCCCGTCACCCATTCACTCCCACCCCCTGCCCTCCTCCCCTTCTACCACCCCTAGTTCGTTTCCCAGAGTTAGCAGTCTTTACGTTCTGTCTCCCTTTCTGATATTTCCCACACATTTCTTCTCCCTTCCCTTATTTTCCCTTTCACTATTATTTATATTCCCCAAATGAATGAGAACATATAATGTTTGTCCTTCTCCGACTGACTTACTTCACTCAGCATAATACCCTCCAGTTCCATCCACGTTGAAGCAAATGGTGGGTATTTGTCATTTCTAATAGCTGAGTAATATTCCATTGTATACATAAACCACATCTTCTTTATCCATTCATCTTTCGTTGGACACCGAGGCTCCTTCCACAGTTTGGCTATAGTGGCCATTGCTGCTAGAAACATCGGGGTGCAGGTGTCCCGGCGTTTCATTGCATTTGTATCTTTGGGGTAAATCCCCAACAGTGCAATTGCTGGGTCGTAGGGCAGGTCTATTTTTAACTGTTTGAGGAACCTCCACACAGTTTTCCAGAGTGGCTGCACCAGTTCACATTCCCACCAACAGTGTAGGAGGGTTCCCTTTTCTCCGCATCCTCTCCAACATTTGTTGTTTCCTGCCTTGTTAATTTTCCCCATTCTCACTGGTGTGAGGTGGTATCTCATTGTAGTTTTGATTTGTATTTCCCTGATGGCAAGTGATGCAGAGCATTTTCTCATATGCATGTTGGCCATGTCTATGTCTTCCTCTGTGAGATTTCTGTTCATGTCTTTTGCCCATTTCATGATTGGATTGTTTGTTTCTTTGGTATTGAGTTTAATAAGTTCTTTATAGATCTTGGAAACTAGCCCTTTATCTGATATGTCATTTGCAAATATCTTCTCCCATTCTGTAGGTTGTCTTTGAGTTTTGTTGACTGTATCCTTTGCTGTGCAAAAGCTTCTTATCTTGATGAAGTCCCAATAGTTCATTTTTGCTTTTGTTTCTTTTGCCTTTGTGGATGTATCTTGCAAGAAGTTACTATGACCGAGTTCAAAAAGGGTGTTGCCTGTGTTCTTCTCTAGGATTTTGATGGAATCTTGTCTCACATTTAGATCTTTCATCCATTTTGAGTTTATCTTTGTGTATGGTGAAAGAGAGTGGTCTAGTTTCATTCTTCTGCATGTGGATGTCCAATTTTCCCAGCACCATTTATTGAAGAGACTGTCTTTCTTCCAATGGATAGTCTTTCCTCCTTTATCGAATATTAGTTGTCCATAAAGTTCAGGGTCCACTTCTGGATTCTCTATTCTGTTCCACTGATCTATGTGTCTGTTTTTGTGCCAGTACCACACTGTCTTGATGACCACAGCTTTGTAGTACAACCTGAAATCTGGCATTGTGATGCCCCCAGATATGGTTTTCTTTTTTAAAATTCCCCTGGCTATTCGGGGTCTTTTCTGATTCCACACAAATCTTAAAATAATTTGTTCTAACTCTCTGAAGAAAGTCCATGGTATTTTGATAGGGATTGCATTAAACGTGTATATTGCCCTGGGTAACATTGACATTTTCACAATATTAATTCTGCCAATCCATGAGCATGGAATATTTTTCCATCTCTTTGTGTCTTCCTCAATTTCTTTCAGAAGTGTTCTATAGTTTCGAGGGTATAGATCCTTTACATCTTTGGTGAGGTTTATTCCTAGGTATCTTATGCTTTTGGGTGCAATTGTAAATGGGATTGACTCCTTAATTTCTCTTTCTTCAGTCTCATTGTTAGTGTATAGAAATGCCACTGACTTCTGGGCATTGATTTTGTATCCTGCCACGCTACCGAATTGCTGTATGAGTTCTAGCAATCTTGGGGTGGAGACTTTTGGGTTTTCTATGTAGAGTATCATGTCATCGGCGAAGAGAGAGAGTTTGACTTCTTCTTTGCCAATTTGAATGCCTTTAATGTCTTTTTGTTGTCTGATTGCTGAGGCTAGGACTTCCAGTACTATGTTGAATAGCAGTGGTGAGAGTGGACATCCCTGTCTTGTTCCTGATCTTAGGGGAAAGGCTCCCAGTGCTTCCCCATTGAGAATGATATTTGCTGTGGGCTTTTCATAGATGGCTTTTAAGATGTCGAGGAATGTTCCCTCTATCCCTACACTCTGAAGAGTTTTAATCAGGAATGGATGCTGTATTTTGTCAAATGCTTTCTCTGCATCCAATGAGAGGATCATATGGTTCTTGGTTTTTCTCTTGCTGATATGATGAATCACATTGATTGTTTTACGGGTGTTGAACCAGCCTTGTGTCCCAGGGATAAATCCTACTTGGTCATGGTGAATAATTTTCTTAATGTACTGTTGGATCCTATTGGCCAGTATCTTGTTGAGAATTTTTGCATCCATGTTCATCAGGGATATTGGTCTGTAATTCTCCTTTTTGGCGGGGTCTTTGTCTGGCTTTGGAATTAAGGTGATGCTGGCTTCATAGAACGAATTTGGAAGTACTCCATCTCTTTCTATCTTTCCAAACAGCTTTAGGAGAATAGGTATGATTTCTTCTTTAAACGTTTGATAAAATTCCCCTGGGAAGCCATCTGGCCCTGGACTCTTGTGTCTTGGGAGGTTTTTGATGACTGCTTCAATTTCCTCCCTGGTTATTGGCCTGTTCAGGTTTTCTATTTCTTCCTGTTCCAGTTTTGGTAGTTTGTGGCTTTCCAGGAATGCGTCCATTTCTTCTAGATTGCCTAATTTATTGGCGTATAGCTGTTCATAATATGTTTTTAAAATCGTTTGTATTTCCTTGGTGTTGGTAGTGATCTCTCCTTTCTCATTCATGATTTTATTAATTTGAGTCTTCTCTCTCTTCTTTTTAATAAGGCTGGCTAATGGTTTATCTATCTTATTAATTCTTTCAAAGAACCAACTCCTGGTTCTGTTGATCTGTTCCACAGTTCTTCTGGTCTCGATTTCGTTGAGTTCTGCTCGAATCTTTATTAACTCCCTTCTTCTCTTGGGTGTAGGATCTATTTGCTGTTTTTTCTCTAGCTCCTTTATGTGTAAGGTTAGCTTTTGTATTTGAGTTCTTTCCAGTTTTTGAATGGATGCTTGTATTGCGATGTATTTCCCCCTTAGGACTGCTTTTGCTGCATCCCAAAGATTTTGAACGGTTGTATCTTCATTCTCATTAGTTTCCATGAATCTTTTTAATTCTTCCTTAATTTCCTGGTTGACCCTTTTATCTTTCAGCAGGATGGTCCTTAATCTCCATGTGTTTGAGGTCCTTCCAAACTTCTTGTTGTGATTTAGTTCTAATTTCAAGGCATTATGGTCCGAGAATATGCAGGGGACAATCCCAATCTTTTGGTATCGGTTCAGACCCGATTTGTGACCCAATATGTGGTCTATTCTGGAGAAAGTTCCATGTGCGCTTGAGAAGAATGTGTATTCAGTTGAGTTTGGATGTAAAGTTCTGTAGATATCTGTGAAATCCATCTGGTCCAGTGTATCATTTAAAGCTCTCGTTTCTTTGGAGATGTTTTGCTTAGAAGACCTATCGAGTATAGAAAGAGCTAGATTGAAGTCACCAAGTATAAGTGTATTATTATCTAAGTATTTCTTCACTTTGGTTAATAATTGATTTATATATTTGGCAGCTCCCACATTCGGAGCATATATATTGAGGATTGTTAAGTCCTCTTGTTGAATAGATCCTTTAAGTATGATATAGTGTCCCTCTTCATCTCTCACTACAGTCTTTGGGGTAAATTTTAGTTTATCTGATATAAGGATGGCTACCCCTGCTTTCTTTTGAGGACCATTCGAATGGTAAATGGTTCTCCAACCTTTTATTTTCAGGCTGTAGGTGTCCTTCTGTCTAAAATGAGTCTCTTGTAGACAGCAAATAGATGGGTCCTGCTTTTTTATCCAGTCTGAAACCCTGCGCCTTTTGATGGGGTCATTAAGCCCGTTCACATTCAGAGTTACTATTGAGAGATATGAGTTTAGTGTCATCATGATATCTATTCAGTCTTTGTTTTTGTGGACTGTTCCACTGAACTTCTTCTTAAAGGGGAATTTTAAGAGGCCCCCTTAAAATTTCTTGCAGAGCTGGTTTGGAGGTCACATATTCTTTTAGTTGCTGCCTGTCTTGGAAGCTCTTTATCTCTCCTTCCATTTTGAATGAGAGCCTTGCTGGATAAAGTATTCTTGGTTGCATGTTCTTCTCATTTAGGACCCTGAATATATCCTGCCAGCCCTTTCTGGCCTGCCAGGTCTCTGTGGAGAGGTCTGCTGTTACCCTAATACTCCTCCCCATAAAAGTCAGGGATTTCTTGTCTCTTGCTGCTTTAAGGATCTTCTCCTTATCTTTGGAATTTGCAAGCTTCACAATTAAATGTCGAGGTGTTGAACGGTTTTTATTGATTTTAGGGGGGGATCTCTCTATTTCCTGGATCTGAATGCCTGTTTCCCTTCCCAGATTAGGAAAGTTTTCAGCTAGAATTTGTTCAAATACATATTCTGGCCCTCTGTCCCTTTCGGCGCCCTCGGGAACCCCAATTAAACGTAGGTTTTTCTTCCTCAGGCTGTCGTTTATTTCCCTTAATCTATCTTCATGGTCTTTTAATTGTTTGTCTCTTTTTTCCTCAGTTTCCCTCTTTGCTATCAACTTGTCTTCTAGGTCACTCACTCGTTCTTCCACCTCGTTAACCCTCGTCGTTAGGACTTCTAGTTTGGATTGCATCTCATTCAATTGATTTTTAATTTCTGCCTGATTAGCTCTAAATTCTGCAGTCATGAAGTCTCTTGAGTCCTTTATACTTTTTTCTAGAGCCACCAGTAGCTGTATAATAGTGCTTCTGAATTGGCTTTCTGACATTGAATTGTAATCCAGATTTTGTAACTCTGTGGGAGAGAGGACTGTTTCTGATTCTTTCTTTTGAGGTGAGGTTTTCCTTCTAGTCATTTTGCTCAGTGCAGAGTGGCCAAAAGCAAGTTGTATTGGGAAAAAGAGAAAAAGAGAGGAGAGAAAGAAGGAAAGAAAAGAGAAAGAGAAAAAAAAAGGGAAGAAAAAGAAAAAAAAAACGAAAAAAAAAAAAAAAAGAAGAAAAAGAGAAAGAAAAAGAAAGGAGAAAAAAAAGGGGGTGGGGGAAGGAAACAAATCAAAAAGCAAAACAAAACAAAAACAAAAACAAAAACAAAAACAAACAAACAAAAAAAGAACCACCGGGGAGTATCTTCTGATTCTGTGTACTTTAAGTCCCTTGGCTTCTCCTGGAAGTTGTCAGTCTAGCTGGTCTTCTGGGGGAGGGGCCTGTTGTGCTGATTTCCAGGTGTTAGCAGTTGGGGGAGCTGCTCTGCCCCTGCCTGGTGCAGGGCTCGGTGGGGGTTGTTTACCCCGTGAGGCCGCAGGAGGAACAGCCCCAGTGGCGGGGCAGCTCTGGACACCTGGATTCAGCTCCGGCAGGAACTCCGTCTGCAGGGCCTGGAGGCTCCGGGGCGGGGCCGCTGATCTGCTCAGCTGGGGCAGGAGCGTCCTTGCTGTCCTGGGCCCTCCCGGCCTCTGCCTGTCCCGGGGGGAGGCCGGATCCTGGGCTGTGTCCCGGCGCCCTGTGCCCCGGAGCCTGCGCTGGTGGATTCGCGCTCCCGGGCCGCGCAGCCCCCTCCGCGGAGCCGCCGCCCGAGCCCCTCCGAGCTGCTCCTGGAACCGCGCAGCCCCCTCCGCACGGAGCCTCTTCCTCTGCCCGAGCCCCTCCGAGCTGCTCCCGGGGCCGCGCAGCCCCCTCCGCGGAGCCGCCGCCCGAGCCCCCCCGAGCTGCTCCGGGTCCCGCCGGGTCCGCCGTGCGCGCTGCAGCCCTTAGGGAGCTCGGCGCACTCTCCTGGGCGCGCAGTTGCTGTTACTGTCCCCGGGAGCCCGAGGGCATCCCCGCCCTCCTGGGTCCTGCTCCACCTCCCTGGAGCCCCTTTCCCCCGGGAAGGTCGGTGCAGCTCCTGCGTCTCCGGGACGGGGCTCTCCTGTCCTGGGGACACTCGCCCCGGCCTCAGCCCGGCTCCTCGCGGGGCCCCTCCCCCTTGGAGGCCTTTGTTTCTTTATTTCTTTTTCCCCGTCTTCCTACCTTGATAGAAGCGCGAACTCTTCTCACTGTAGCATTCCAGCTGGTCTCTCTTTAAATCTCAGGCCGAATTCATAGATTTTCAGGATAATTTGAAGGTTTTCTAGGTAGTTTGGTGGAGACAGGGGATTTGGAGACCCTACTCTTCCGCCATCTTGCTCCTCCCCCCTAGAAAAAAATTTAAATAATTACAAGAATAATGAAGTGATAATATATATAGTATTAGTATTAAGATAGAGATTTGTTTTTTGTTGTTGTTTTGTTTTAAAGATTTTGTTTATTTTATTCATAATAGACACAGAAAGACAGGCAGAGACGTAGCCAGAGGGAGAAGTGGACTCCCCATGGAGTCTGCTGGGGGACTTGATCTTGGGACTCCGTGATCATAACCTGATCGAAAGGCAGACGTTCAACCACTGAGTCTCCCAGGCATCCCTAAGATAGAGATTTGTGATTAATTTTGGAGACAGAACACAGGAGAGAAAACACAAATGTTTAGGTGAAAACAAGAGGTCTGGCAAAATATTATGCATTTACCTATGACAATATCAAATGTTTATAATAAAATATCATACAGTTGTTTCATTTAAATGTGCTAAGTTAATTCAAAGATCGGTAAATCTCCACTGGTTAGCTAAACAAGTAGAATAATCATCCTATTATTATTATTTTTAACTATGTTATCTGAGGTGATCCTACTTTCTGTATGACAGCAAAAAAATCTATTTCAGCTCCTTTGGTGATATTGTCTCTCTCTTGTCTTTAAATGTTTTCTTTAGAATCTGAAATTTTACTCCTAGGCAGGGCCAAATAAACAAGAGTCCATTCAGAATGCAGCTTTCTTTTTACTGTTGATGCTATTGCCAAAATAAAATCACTTATATGTAGTCTATAATATATTGTTCCACCTGATGTCATTCTCACTACTGTAAAAGGATAATCAACTTCCTATTTTTGAATAGCATGTAATTTACCAAACAGTAAAATCAGTGAATAGAAACTTTTGCTGTTTAGAGTAATGCAGTCTTTCTTTGTTCCAATGAAAATTCTGAAATAATCTAGTATTTGAATATCTCCCAGAATGCATTTCTAATGCTAACATTATTAATTCAAATTTACTTCATACCAAGGATAAAAAATGATTTTTTTTAAAGAAAAACTTCCCTCAACCTATATTATAAACACACTGAAAAGCTTTAAAAATTAGCTTCTGCTGTGGACTTGGTCATATTTCTTCATTAATCCAACAAGAAAACAGTGCTTATATAGGAAACAGATATGTGAAATAACTTTTGATAATTATTAACATTCTTTGAGTCATGAGTAATGTCCAGCTGCTTTACACACTGTGCTGTCAATAGCTAAACAAGCAAAATCTGCAGGTGCACACATTTCAGGTGAGCCGAAACTACCATTCCAGCAGTGTGTGTCAGACTTCGATGAAAGTTCAAAGGAAATTTCTGTATTTCAAGAAGCATTGAATTATAAAATGGAGAAACTTTCATATAACCTTTGATTGTAGGTGATTATCTGAAATGTAATGACATCATAAAACACAAATATCAAGAGGATAACCCAATGGGGCTCTATAAATATGCTCAATTAAAGGCATATACTTGTAGAATGATACTAGTATCTGGCATTACCTATCTCCAAAAGAAAAGGTTTTCATAGAGGAAATACATAAAATCTCATCACAGATCAACATTAACAGGTAAATATTTACAAAAGATTTCAATGATATGGAACATGAAATTTGAATCTCGATGAAACAAACAAAAGAAAATGAAAGAAAAAATAAATCCCACTATTCTCATTAGCAAATGTTTATTGAAAAAAAGTATTCAATAGTTCATGAGACCTTCTTTTCTTTTTTGATCCTTAAACTCTAAAATATCTACTTTCGGGTCCTTTGTCAGAAAATGTTTGTTTACTTCACACTTAGAGAACCACATATATTTTCTAAAGATTTTAAACATAACATTTCCCAAGTATGATATAATCCAATCTTTCTAGAAATTAATAAAGGTGTAGTTGCCTTACAGTACACAAACATTTCAGATACACTTTCAGCAACATTTTTGAGTGTTTTACACCAGGTTTTGATACACAACCAAGTCTGTTTCTACTGTCCCTGATTTGTCTTATTGATATGCTTATATTTGATCATATATAAACGTATATATATCCTTCCCATAACATTGATGATATATGTGTAAATATATGTCATGTGCATATATCATTAGTCATGTGTATATTATGTGTGTGTATGTATATAGAGAGGGCTATTTTGGATTTTCATTTCAATTTGCTATTTTTTTTTAAGATTTTTCTATCAGTGTTTAAAAGCCATGTTCACATGAAACAATATTTTCTTCCTTGTATTTAATGTTGATATATAAATTAAATTCTATTTATAACATATTCTGTGTATATTTTTTTTTCAATTTCTGGAAGAGACTTCTTAAAATACAGATTAGCTATTTCTTGAATATTGTGTAAAAACTCCCTTACAAAATTCTCTAAGATTGAAGTTATTTTATGGTTAAATATTTGTTAAAATAATAGTTTTAATAAAGGTTAACATTCTAATCATATTCTATGTAAGTGTTTAAACATTTCTTTTTTAAAAATGATAATTGCACAAAACATAAATGTACACTTCAGTGCATATGTATAAAATGAAATAATAGCCATGGTGTAGCCACACCCACTCATGAAAAATACCATGAAAGCTCTTTGTACTCCCTCCCAATCATTAAATTTTATCTTTCCACAAGTAATACCATATTAATTACTAAAATATGGTTAAGTTTTGCCTGTATTTAAAATGTATAGATAAATGGAATAAATCGGTATATATTGTGTGTGTTGTATTTCTTTTATCTACTATTATGCTTATGAGTTTCATCTGTGTTGTTGATGTAGTTATATTTCATTGATTTTCTTTACTCGTTGGTAGTCAATTTTGTGACTATATCACAATTCAGTAATCGATTCTGATAATAAATGTAGATTAGGGAGTTGAGCATCAGGTTTGTGGTCTGTTCTTTTCTACTGGAAAGAAAGAAGACAAGTGTCCCCATCTAATCTTGTAAATGTAACAATGACAGATCTCTTGGCAAAAAGTCCAAATTCTTTTTTTCTTGGCAAAATAATTCTTATCTATGAATGCTTTTAACAGATTGTGCCAGACTATCGAGGATTACTGACCGGGGTCTATGGATTTATAAAACATGGCTCCCATGACAATGTCACGTAGCTGTGAAACTGAGTAAAAAATGTAGATATTTCATGACCTAAATGTCTATGTTTGGGTATGTGAGCTTATCTCACACTTTGCTTAGAAATTTCATCTGTTTTCCAAAGCCTGAGTATATCTGATATTAGAAAAAAAGGGCCTGGGAAATCTTGCAAAAGATCCTGATCTCTGCCCTCTTTGCCTGTGCATGTCGGTTCTTTGTATTCTTGAAATAATTATAAAGCTGAAAGTCAGTAGGCTCTCTAGTTCACGAAAGTCCAACCTGACATTCTGATCACCTCTGTTAACTTAATGGACATTCAATTTGCTTTCAATTTTAAGCTTTCTTTAAGTTGAGAACTCTCGAAGCAGACCCTGAGCTCAAGATTTACATGAAATCTATTGGGGTAATAGCTGTAAAAGAGTGAGAAAGTAGGGCTGGGCAGAGATAAAACTTCTCTGCAGTGACATTGCAACCGAGAACACAGAACACCCCATAGAGAGCTCTGAAGCTGGGTGGGCTTTCAGAGGTAGCCCAAATTGAGGCAAGAGAGCTGGGAATTTATACTACAGATTGACTAGTCCTTGGTGGAAGAATTTTCCCAAGAGAAGGCTAAACTTGGCAAGCCATCTTCTATACAAGATAACATTAAGATAAGCGATGACAGCCCAACCCCCAGATGCTTCAGCTGCTTCATCTCCATGGCATGGAAAACCCTGGGATAGAACTTCACATCTGCATGCTACCTACAGATCAACTCAACCATAGTATTTCTTTTTATATGAATACTGAAATAACAACTCTTCCTATAAGATACTGATAAGATTCGGAGACACTGACTTCAAGGAAAAGTAAGAGAAGCAGGAAGATGAGTAAAGAAAATAGCAGAACTCTTTCCTCATCTATACCTCTGAATATATATATATATATATATATATATATATATATATATAAATAATTATATGATTTATTTTATTAAAACTTCCTGAGAGAGAACCCAGAGAACCATACTTATTTTTAGTCTTCAGAATAATTATGAACATATACTGGTATGTGATTATACTTTGAAATTACTATCCTGAATATTCTCTTAACTTGAAGGAAAACCAACATGAAATATATGAGTATATGTAAGTAATGTGTTAGAGTTAATTATTTTCATTTTAAGACAAAGTTACTTTCTGAGTTGTAAAATATTATCTGAAGATATTAACAGTATAATTGTGATAAATGCACCATAGTGAACTTTTTTAAAGCAGTCTCTTTAACTAACATAACCAACAATCAGCAAACATATAGACTCTTGTTTTCAAATGTCTATTATCCAGGTCATACATTGCTCTAAGCAATATTTCAAAAAAATCTGCAAACCAAGAATTTCATATGGACAACCAGAGATTGGAAAGGAATAATTGTATCCATTCTGTGAAATAAGCCATATTTCCTTAGCAATTAGCATTTTTAATATATTTTTTAAAGATTGTATTTATTTATTCATGAGACACAGAGAGAGAGAGAGACAGAGACAGAGAGAGAGAGGGGCAGAGACACAGGCAGAGGGAGAAGCAGGCTCTATGCAGGGAGCCCAAAGTAGGATTCGATCCCAGGACTCCGGAATCAGGCCCTGGATTCAAGGTGGCACTAAACTGCTGAGCCACCTGGGCTGCCCAGCAATTAGCATTTTAAACATAAATAAATTCAGCTATTAAAAAAAAAAAAAACAGCCCTCAGTAGAAACATGTTCTGTGTTTAGCTTCTAATCCTTGTTGATAGACCATTGGTGAACCTTTAGCCATGAAATGTATTCTTAGTTTTGGGTCATTATGGTTTTGTATCTCACAAATAAAATTTTGTTTATTATTTTAAATTGTTCTCCTGGTCTTGTAGTAGTTCATTTATGGCTAGAATAGATTATCCTTAATAGACAAATTTAGTTTTAAATATTTTCTCCTTGACTTTCTTGGAACCCACCAAATGGACCTCCATTGCTTTTTGTCTATCTTTTTTCATATTTACTAATGTACATCCTTAAATAATGCCAGGGATTACATGTGATATATATGTCCCCACAAGTAAATTCTTGTTTTTTACTATGGCTATACTTTTATTCTTTTTATATAGTACTAATAAAAAAAATCAAGTGTACCCATTTTCTATATGTTTTCTACTTTTTTGAAAATTAAGATATTTATTCTGTAATATGGAAGACAATAAGACTTTATTCCTCTGTTTCACGATGTACTGTTTTACATGAAATATATATTTATAACTTCTTAAATCTCACCAAGAGATTCACTGGGACTTGGTTCTTACTCTTAAGTATTAACAGTTCCTTTTGTCACTGCACTGCATTTGAGAACTGTGAACTTGCTAAACAATTATATCAAATTGGGTATCGACATTACAAAAAAGTTGTAATCTTTTTTTTTTTTTTAATCTCATTTATTCATGAGAGACACACAGAGAGAGACAGAGAATAGGCAGAGGGAGAAACAGGCTCCCTGAAGAGAGCTTGACGTGGGCCTGGATCCCAGGACCCTGGGATCACGACCTGAGCCACAGGCAGACCCTCAACCACCGAGCCACCCAGGTGTCCTTAAAAAAAACTGTATTCAATTCTATAAAGTAAGGGAGTCTGGGTCTGTGATTTATGAGCATTCATCCTAATAAGGCACAAAGATTTAGGTCTATATGGCATTTACGGAATATATGTTACATTAAATTGCATTCAATTTTGAGTCTAAAACATGACTATAGTCTATGCAAGGGGTTGCAGCACGTAAGGCAATTCAGAAAAGGAAATGCTCCCTTCTTTGCCAGGGCTTGAGTGATTTACACAGAGTTCTTGAGTACTCTGGGAAATAGAAGGTCAAGATAGCAGTTTTAGATGTCCTGTAGAAGACTAAGCTTGTAATAATAACCTATTCAGTGAGGACTGGAGGATGAGAATTCAGAGATAATATCAGAATTAGATATGTTCTTTCAGGGAAAAAATCAGGTTCTGGTTTTGGGAGAGTGAGAAAAAAAGTACCGGCCTTTGGGCATTTTCTAAAGCTTGACAAAAATATTTTAATGACTCATTTTTATTATTTCCTATTCTACTCTTCAAACAACAAATTTGAAAGTGAAAATATGGGCAGCCCAGGTGGCTCAGCGGTTTAGTGCCGCCTTTGGCCCAGGACATGATCTTGGAGACCCGGGATCGAGTTCCACATGGGGCTCCCTGCATGGAGCCTGCTTTCTCTCTCTCTCTCTCTGTGTCTCTCATGAATAAATAAATAAAACATTTAAAAAGAAAAAAGAAAGGAAAATGATTAATTAAAAAAAAGAAGTGGAAATATATTAAAGTGAATCTGAATTAAATTTTATGATTTCGCTCACATTTCATGGTATCTAACAATGTAGTCACTCAAACCATAATACTATGTTTAATTGTCACATGCTATTTTCATAAAAGCAATCATAGTTTTTTGTTAAGTCAAGATACCTTTTCAGCATTTGTAATGAAAACACCATCATCCATTCCATAAATAACACATATTCTTAATTCAGTTACATTTTAGGTAATGAATGATTTCACAAAGGAAATAAAAATAGTTTATATAGGGGCACATGTGTGGCTCAGTGGTTGAGTGTCTGCCTTTGGCTCAGGTCATGATCCCGGAATCCTGGGATAGAGTCCCACATCAGGCTCCCTGCATGGAGCCTGCTTCTCCCTCTGCCTATGTCTCTACCTCTCTCTCTCTGTGTGTCTCATGAATAAATAAATGAATTCCTTTAAAAAAATAAAAATTTGTATAAAATATATGCAGTATTATATATTTCTCCCTATCTTTGATATGGAATTGTATCTATTAAAATAATTAAACAAATCAGAGAATATGAAACAAGTATTTGCTAGACATTCAATTATTGTGATAACCATGAAGAACTAGTGTGATTTAATCAACACTAATAGATTGTGTTTGGACACTCTCATTTGACTTTTCTGTTAAAATGACGTCTGTTAAAATGACCTTTCTGTTAAAATGGATTAGGGTGGCCCTAAATCCAATAACTGGTGTCCTCTAAGAAGGCTATATAAAGATACAGACACAGAAGGGAGAACTTCAGGTGAATATGGAGGCAAAGATTGGAGTAATCCATCCACAAGCCAAAGAATATCAAAGATTGCTGAAGCAACAGAAGCTAGGAGAGAAGTGTGGGACAAACCCTTCCCTGGAGCCTGCAGAGGGAGTATGACCCTGCCAACACTTCGCTATTGGACTTTGTGGCTTCGGAATTGTGAGAGAATACATTTTTATTGTTGTAGGCTACCTCTGCCGTAAGAAACTACCACACAGGTGAATAATTCCTGCTCTGGCAACTATGCAAAGGTATAGTGGTGGTTATGGCAGGAATGATCATAGCATATTTGGAATATAAGGAATGTAGTAAAGGAAGCAGATTAGTTTTTACAAGGGAGAGTGTGTGAAGAAATATCAAGCAGGAGATACAGGCAAGGTTTATTAGCCATTTAAAACACTTACATACATACTGAAGTTAAAGAAACTGCTTATTTCTAGAACAATGGAGAAACACACCCAGGGATGTGAGCATTATTGAAGTGGAGTGACTGATTTGAATATGAATCTAAAGTGTTTTATTACTCCCTGCCCAATGAGTTGGATTTGCTCACCCAGTCTAAGACAAAAACGCTTGCTATTTTCAAACCACCACCAAGACAGACCTCGTATCAAAGCTTAATAAGCTTTCTTTTACAATATATATTTCATCCTCTTTCTGATCACACAGCTAGAATATATTTTTCAGCTTTCTTCGCTGAAAAAAAAGACATGGTACATGACCGGGTTTTGGCCGAGAATGTGAATAGAAGTGAAGTATAAGGCCTATAAGCTTAGCCGTTAAATATTTCCATGTGCATTCCCTCATTCTTGATCCCTTTCCTGGTGATCTTGGGTGCATTATATTGAAGATATAAGAGCCATAAAATAGGAGTTCTGTTCCTTGATTTGTGGATATTTCCCCAATGAGTCGCAAAGGTTTAGGTCTGCATGGGATTTTTGGATTTATCTGTTATAGCAAATATAATTGCTCTAAATAACAATATAGATAAAGATAAAAACACCAGGGAAAGCATTTATGAGAAAGTATTTGTGAGAAAGAGAGAAAGTAAGAGAGAGAGAGAGAATTATAGGCTACTTGTGACCTATGACCATCTCCCATTGATATTTGGAAGAGGAAAAATAAATAGTTTCCCAAATTCCAGAATTTGGAATAGAAGAGAGATGATGAGTGAAAAGGGGCATCTATATTTCCTCCAAAATTGACTTTACCTCCCTACAGAAATATAAAATGTAAGATAATGAATGTTGTCCTCTTTTTCTCACATACATGACATAGCATTGCACACTATTAAGCTTTATAATAAAAAGTCACTTATACTTGTAAATAGTTTGAGATTTTATGATAATAAATGTTAAAAGACATTTTTAAGAGATTTTATTTATTTATTTGAGAGAGAGAAAATGAGTGGGAGGAGGAGCAGAGGGAGAGGGACAAGCAGACTCCCCACTGATCGCAGAGCCCAATGGTTGGCTCGGTCTCAGGACCCGAAGATCATGACTTGAGCCAAAACAAAGAGCTGAATACTTAACTGATGCACCACCCAGGTGCCCCTAGAGAACATTAAAAGATGACAGTAGTAATCCATGTTTTATACCTTTGGTGTTGACAGTACAAAACATGTGCCAATTCAAAATATATTTAGAAGATAGAGTTAAAATATATTATTTATCAATAAGGACAGAAAAAGTCATTAACCAATGTATGAAGACTATGAAAAGGTACGTGGGGTTTGGGTTCTGAGCTCATAACTGGTATCATCAGCCTGTAGGATGTTATATTTTAGGTGACTATGCAGCTTCAAAAAAACAATATTGTATAGGATTGGAGGGAGGTATCTGTGAGTTTATAGTGAGACTACTTATTTAAAGAGAGTAAATAGATACAGAAGAGAAATAAATTAAAAATGAGGTCCCAGCTAAATGTGGGAAGAGGAAGAACCCCTTACAGAGGACAGAGGACTCTACTTTTGTGTAGCTGATCTGATACTGGAATGATCACCTGACCGTTTTGTGCATCATTTCAACATGATGCTTATGCATATTTCCAAAATATGCTTAAAAAGTTACTTTACAGAGTATATTTTCCATCTAAACCGCCTCTGCCTACTCCAGGCTATGGTATTATTATACATATAATTGGAAAAGGAAACCATTTTGGAAAACTAAGGACAAATGTTAATTAAGTTTCTTATCATTTGAATTTTAGTTTAATAAAATATATTTCACCCGAAGAAATGAAAACATTATGGCGCTCTATTTGACGTTTGCAAGGTTAGCTTAGCTTTCTTATTAGATTACTAAACACTCTCTACCTCTCTCCATATAGGTCAGTGGTACAAAGTACAATCAGTACAGTAATGTGGCCAATCCTGAAAACAAGATTGCATAGCATCCCTGATAAAAGTGTAGCTGTTCCAAATGGAAAACCAAATACCAATCATGACAATACGGCCTTGAAGTCTAACATTCTAAGAATAATTCACTTTTGAGTGGAGAAACTTAATCTATGATACAGAAATGCATCAAGTTATAAAGGGAAGATTTGTGTAAACATTGCAGTTTGTAAATATGTGTAAAATTTTTAATGTGGGAAGCAGTTGGAACTTTTCTTTCCAGTTTTATTGAAATTTGGTTTATACTAATGGAAGAAAAAGAGATCCTCGGGTTTATCATGAGTTTGTTCTTGTATGTCAACTTTTATACCCAAATCCTTTCCAGTTCCATCTATCTAAAAAGGTAGTAGCATCTACTAAATCAGTCATATACCACACACAGTGTAGCTTAGAATAACCCGCCTTCTATAAATATTAGCAAGAAAAAAGGATATATGCAACAGAAAAATTAATAGAATAAGCCTTTCCATGTTGCTTTGTCTTTCAGTTTTAGCGAATATGCAGCATTGTATTTTTATGCTTTCAACCTTTTTATATTATCCTGCATGTCGTCACATGAGAGATCATAAACAAGGCAATGTTTCTGAAATATTATAAATGTGATGAAGTGAACTGAAATGGGCATTTCAAATTATACTGTCTAGAGATAAGTGAAAGTCCCTTTCCACGTAGCTCTAATGGTAATTGGATCACTAACCCTTGGGAAAATGCATGTTCTAAATCTCTCTTTGATATTATTTTCTGTTCTTCATATGGCTTGAGTCTAAATCACGCCTCACACATCTGTGTTTTTAAGAGTCTGTTGAGAGGTCATTAAGCCTTTCTGTACCATGCGGTAGTCCTCAGAGCTTTGTTTGCTTTGTGATGTTATTTAGAGTTTGTATGAGTGCTGAACAACCTAAAAATCTTGAGTCTGAAGTAAACATATTTCTGGGTGGCCAACTAGTGTGAAGGAATTCCTTGACCTTTCGTCTCATTCACTGAAGCAAATCAAAGTGTATTTCAAGTAGTGCTGCCTTAAGTCATTCTCAGAACAAAGTCAGAGCATAAAAGTAGTTCACCCCTGAATGTCCTAAGCTAGTGATTCTACTCTTGAGCAAAAAGAGAAAGAGAGAGAGAGAGAGAGAGAGGGAGAGAGAGAGAGAGAAAGGAAAGAAATGCTGTGAATGGCAGTATTCCTTAATAATGTCCACAGTCCTTGCTGAGATAGCTTGTCTCATTTTGTGTGTGTGGAGTGACAGTTTTGCAAGGTGCATGTGATTGAGACAACAAAATAACTCTTGAAGATACCATACTCTGAGTTTTTGAAAATGTAATTTTATTTCTGGTTATGGCTAATTGGGAATTGCTTAAGTCCAGAAGGTAGTGGATATAAAGAAAAATGATATATAAAATAAGTGGGAGGTAGCATTTTCCTCCAGGCAATATGGTTTTATCATTAACCCCACCTGGAAATCTTGATATAACTTGCTTTACTATAGATTTTAATTGAAAGGGGACAAAAATTATTGGCTAGCCTGGTCATATTGATAAATAAAACTATATCCAAGGAGCCTGAAAATGAGTTAAGTTCCTAAGATCCTGGAAAGTTTGAGATCAAGGGTGTAAGTTACATTATTTTCTTTAGTAAAACTGTAACACTAATGACGTAAATACAATCTTAAGTTTTATTAAAACCTTATAGTGAAATAAACCTTGTTGTTAGTAATTTAAAGCCATTATTAATTTTAATCCAGAGCAGAAATACTGTTATTTATCAATTTATATTGTAATGATTATTTTAAGTATTTATTCCACCTTTACTGATTTCCAATGTTTGCTTAAGCACATTACACATTTCTGAAAATTACTATGAAATACAAGGTTTAAAATTAAAATTCATGCAAATTATGCCCAGTTAAAATTGCTCGACAAAACAAATACAAAAACTGTCTCCTATTGAACTCCTGAAAACTGAAGATTATCAATTTAAATAATCATCAATATTTTAATGAATTAAAGAATCAGTTCTATCTTAAAAGAGCCAGTTTACCCCATGTGAAATATGTTTTCCTTCATATGAAAAAAGCACAACTGTCTTGGGGGGTGCCAGGTGGATCAGTCAGTTTGGCAGCCAATCTTGGTTTTGGCTCAAGTCATGATCTCAGGTTTGTGGGATTAAGCTCAGCATGGAGTCTGCTTGTCCCTCTCCCTCTGCTCCTTCCCCTGCTCATGCTCTTAAATTGATTAATTAAATCCTTTTAAAATATCACACAAATGTCTTCATATATTTATGACATAGTTTTCCAGGGACTAATCCTGTGTTCCTGATTACTGACTCTTCTCTGGGTTCATCCCCATTGATTCATGACCTCCCACTGAAGAGGTCCATAAAAATGAATATTTCCCCACCCTTTGAATTTTGGTGTTGCCTCGGACTTGCTTTGACCAAGTGGATAAGGTTACATTGATACCATGCCACTTCTGAACCAAAATATAAGAGGCAGTAACATTTTTTCTGTTTGTTCTCTTGCAATTCTGTTATCACCATGAAAAGAGTATATCCAAACCAGTTCCCTGTAGTTTAAGTAAAGACTTAAAGACAAGTGAAGCAGAGCCAGACAGAAATATGACTTAAAGAAATGCTAATTGTTATATAACAATAATATTTTGGCACAGCTTGATGCATAGAATTTTTGTTAACAAATAGGTAATTAATGCATATATCGTAAATTTCAGAAATGTAAGAGAGAGAAATGGAATGGAAACAATGCAGTCTTGAAAATAATGGTTCATATAATTAATAATAATTTTTGTTTTAGTCCCTTTTCTGTAGATCACAAATACTAAATATTACAGAAAGATTTCCTCCCCACAAAAGAACATAAGCATCTTCATCCTAAATTTGGTACACATAGCTACCACTCAATGATTCCTTTAGGAACACTGAAAAAAACTCCATTTATAACAAATTATGAAGTATCAGTATATATCTGCATGTACTTTAGCATGTTATTTATCCCTGTTTTATATTCTTTCAAGAACACTGATGTAAATGGAACTTCATCAAGCATAAGAATAAAAAAATAAAAAATAAAAAAAAGCATAAGAGTAATCTTGGGACGCCTGGGTGGCTCAGCGGTTGAGTGTCTGCCTTCAGCTCAGGGTGTGATACTGGAGTCCCGGGATCGAGTCCCACTTCAGGCTCTTTGCAGGGAGCCTGCATCTCCTTCTGCCTATGTCTCTGCCTCTCTCTCTCTGTGTCTCTCATAAATAAATAAAGTCTTTAAAAATATATTTTAAAAAGCACAAAGGATAATCTTCAAAAACAAAGTCAGTCTTACAGGATACCCTCTACAGATGGTGCTTATGAGTTTACTTACCATTTAAAAAAGCTGAAATATAACACAAAAATATCATATTATAAATTTAGAGTCAGTGAAAAAAGTCCATAGCAAATACAGGCATTGTGCCTATCAGGGAAATCATATTTGATTGACAACAAAAGTGTTAAAATACAGAGGAAAACTGAATAATTATATCATGAAAAAAACAATGATTTAGAAAATAAGCAACACTCATGTAATATGCACAATAGGAATTCTAGAAAAAAGAGATTTTAAAAAGTAAAGTTTTTCCTGAGTTAAATCTAGATAGTATTTGATCAATAATCTCCTATTTACTAGTATCAGACTATTCAAAAACTTAACCATGGTACTCTGTGCAGACAGTAGATGCATTTTTTCAAGTGCCTACACTTTGGAGATAGATGCAACATGAGAATAAGGAGGAGATTATATATTGTAAAATTCTATTTGAATAATTTTAATGTGAATGTTCAAAATAAAAGTTTCAAGTAATGTATCTACAACTCAGTAATAATTTATTTGTATATCTAAGTGTTCGACACTGTGGTTTATATAAAAGTGGCAACTGAATTTCAGTCAAAAAATGTGTTTAAATGTTATTTAAACAAACTTCATATTGATATAAGAACATTTTTAAAGCTGTCTCATCTCACATGTTTTCAATAATCTATTCACTCAATCTATTCACATATCTATTCAGATTTCATAAACTTTATGAAATATTCTGGAAATATCCAAATTTTATTGGTATATGTCTTCATTTTTTCCATTATAAGCTTCTTTAGAATGTGTTATTTGCATTTTTATCTTTAATGCCACAAATACAGCTATTTTCAAATTATATTTTAAAAAAATGCTAATGATGAAATTATAGTAGCAGTAAGAACTCAAGCAGGCTATATTTTGGGGCTTAACATGCAACCTTTGTTGATAGCTTTTCAGGTTTCCTTTTGGCTACTTCAAATGCATCTGCTTTGTTCTCTATATTGCCTTCTAGGGAAAGCAAGGCTTCTCACTATTTATTTCAATCCTTCCCATCTTGTTTCTATAGTACTCATGGCTTCCAGAAGGCATCACATAACTCTTCTCCAAATATTGATCCTCAATGAACTGAAAACCTGATATTCATACCTTAATGTGATTTTCTTTCCACTGAACCTGAGCTGGAGTGATAGAATAATATGGAGGAAACTGAAATTCATTTCAGATGCTTTATATAGTAATGGAAAGTTGAAAACACTGTCACCTGTGTAATGGGAAAAGTAAGAATATAAAAATAAATTTGTGGATTTGACTAAGCATTTGCCAGACAAAAATGTTGAAAGTGTCGACTATAAATAATATATAATAAGCAAAGTGTATTGTATAAGAAATAATGCAATATATAAAGCATAATAAATATATCATAGGGGATCCCTGGGTGGCTCAGCAGTTTGGCGCCTGCATTTGGCCCAGGGCGTGATCCTGGAGACCCGAGATCGAATCCCATGTCGGGCTCCGGGCATGGAGCCTGCTTCTCCCTCCTCCTGTGTCTCTGCCTCTCTCTCTCTCTCTAGATCTATCATAAATAAATAAATCTTAAAAATAATATCATAAAAAAAAATTAAAAAAAAAAATAATAATAATAATATCATATACTGTATATAATAGACTATACATTTCTAAATATGAAAATATATGTATTTATATGTATATTTATATAAATACATATATATACATATATATACACACACAAAAACTTGTATATCTAATTCTGAACTTTTAATTACATCAGAAAAATGTGTCTGTTTGCTTAAAACTTTGTTAGCTTTTCCATTACATGCAACAGACCTCATTTCTCCATGATAAAACTGTGAAAGGTTAGAACCCAAATTCCTAGACGTGTTGAGAGCTTTCATAAGTTCACCACTACAGATATCTCCAGCCTCAGGTCCCAAAATTCTGCACCTGATTCTTTGTTCTAAACAATCCATTCTGCAAATTACATAACAATGGAAAACCAGCATGCTCTTTTAAAGTTATGATTTTGTTTAGATAAGCTTGGAAAACTCTGACTTCTATACTCTTCTGGAAATGTAGAAAATATGGGTACATAGAATCTGGGAAGTTTTTCAGTTAAAGAAACTTGAATGCTTTCAGCTACATGTTTTCTTAACGTATTTGACCACATAATTCTTATTCAAGTAACCCTTTGTATCAATACTCAGTATAAACATAATGGGAGCAATGTATTGTGAAATGCTGTGTCTAAGCCCAAGAGATTTCTCACAGTCTCCTAAACGTGCCTTTTCTCTTCACTTCAAGGATGTGTTCAGTGTCGCTGCTCCATCTGAATGCCCATGTTGACTTGTCTTCACCTGACACACTGCTCCTCGTCACATACGAACTTGTTCTGGTGAAGACACAGGATTGAGGGCACCCTCAAGAGCCAAGCCTAATTTTACAAATAATCTTGGAATTGTTTTAGGAGTGGATATTTTGGTGGATAGTACATGAGGTACATAAATGCTGCCTACAATTCAAAATTCCTAAAACCATACAGGACTAAGCCAGGAAATTGAAGTTTTACCCAAATTGTATTAGAACGAGGTGTGTGTGTGAGTGTGTATGTGTGTTTGTAAACACACATATGTAAACATCACACAGACACAGAGTTCAGCTTTGTTTTATGTTTTTCCTTCATTTTTTTTTTCATTCCTAAACAGATATATACATATTCTTTATCCAATAGTAGCCTGAACAATCTTATCATTAGACCAGTTAGACCACCTGAATTCAACCTTAGGTAGATGTTGACTTCAGATGATTAGTAAGTGTGTCTTGATGGTAAAATGACACTTCTTGGGTTTTGTAATAGAAAAAAAAATTACTTCCATGCCATATTAGATTTCAACCTGAGGTAAGTTGATACAATTAAACACACTAGAGGCCCTTTAAGCAGAAAACTTATTGAAATGCAGTGACCAAACAGGAAATATTTTATAGTCTTCACACTACATTACATTGTGACTCAGTATGAGGAATAAGATTAATCTCATAATTAAAAGAACAAAATAATAGACTTCTTCTAAAGAACAAATGGATTTACAGGAAGTTACTTCTTTTAGAAATATCCCAAAGGGGGCACCTGGGCGGCTCAGTCCATTAAGCATCTGACTCCTGATCGCAGATCAGGTCTTAATCTAAGGATTGTGAGTTCAAGCCCTGAGTTGGGTTCTACTAGTCATTCTATGACTACTTATCCTGGCACTTCTCATGTTTCTCTAACAAAGACATTTAGACATTTTTGCTCCACTTTTATATACAATCAACTGACATATACTGCCCAGGGTTTGATTAACAATGTATTCAATATGTTGAGCATATGTTCATTTGTAAGACATCTTGCCACAGTAAGTCATCAGCTCAGAATACACGCACACACACACACACAACCAGGTGGACTCATATGAGAAAAGGTCAGTGAAAAGGTGTTTTATCCAATATTACCCATCTGGATAAGGAATAGGTATTTCTGAATACTTAGAAATAATTAGGTTATGCAACATTATTGCTTGCCTAATCTTTCTCTCATACCTTTACATAGTTTAGCAATCTTTACATGGTGAGCTTTATGATTCTAGATATTAAACATCATTTATTATAACATCGGATTCATTTGCAAATTTTCTAGAAAGGTAATTTATACATTATCCAGATACTGACAATCTTGGGCTCACCTTGCTTTAGAGTCAGCTGATCATACAATTCTGTATTATATAATCTGTTGGTATTTATAGCTGTGTGCACTGACAGTGCTATTTTACAGGAGAACTATCCGTGTCCCGGAGAAATTATGTGTCTTGTCGAAAGTAACATAGCTAATAACTCTGAATTCAATATTGGACTACATTTCTGCCATAAATGCAATCTACTTTAATCTTAGCTCGTATGCTCTGCTTTTTAAATGAGTCTAAACATAATATATTGAAATTAATACCATGCTATTAGTAATTATAGCAATTATTATTGAGATATTACCGTGTGAAGACATTGCATTAAGTAACTTACACATACTATCTGCAATTCATATATTTACCCTGGAATTCGATTTTCATGGATAAAGGAACCAATGCTGAGCCTCCTCTAGAGGATCAACACCTGGTAAGAGGTAGAACTGAGCTGAACTCTGGTATCTGTAGCCTTTCTTCTATTTCATATCAATTTTCATTTTTTAATAATTATCTCCTTACTTACTGTAGGAAAGGGAAACATTTTTCAGTTCTGCTGAAATAATCAAAGTGAATTTCTATCAACATGTTTTATTCCTTATGTTTCTATTTATTATTCAGTTCACATTTACCCTGTATAAATATATCTGGCACCGAAGACAATTTTTTATGGGTCTGCACATTTCTAGCTTTCTTACCTTTTCCAATTGCTTTGTCCTTCCAATTTATTTTCTGCTCTTTCTACATTGCTCTAACTCTTGCTGTCACTTGCCTGCCCTTGTTTTCACCTTCTGGTTCTCTCTCTCATAGTCTCTATTTTGCTTGGATTTATAGATTAAACATTTACATTTTTACATGACTGTTTTCCTTTCGGGGTGAACAACTTAATATACTATAATAATGGACATTACAGCAAGCAGTCATGATTCACAGAAACACAGCACCATCTAGACATTGTGGCTTGGTATCTCAGGTCTCACATTAACATACACATGTGGCAAAGAGGGTTGTATACCTGGAAGTAGGAGCAGCTTTCCAGGTCTCCCTTCCTTCAGTCCCAAACCCAGAAATCTCTTGGGGAATCTAAGGCCTGAAGGTGAACTAAGATGCAGAAATAAACCAATGAGCGCAGGAGTGGGGAGGTGGAGGACCGGCAGGGAAGGATGAGGCAGCTGATTCTGCAGGTAATCGGGGTGTTCGTGAATTCACAGCCAGCACAGAATAAAATTTGTTGTGGGGCAGCCAATGTCCGGATCATTTCTATTCGGTAGGCAAATTCCTCAAGGTTTCCAAATACATTACAGCCCACTCTGCATGCTGGACAAACTACTTATCACCATTGATCAAAGCTGACTTTGAGGGCGTCCTTCAGGTGCCTCTGAGAGCGATTTGAAACAAGTGCCCCATCCTGGTTCCCTTGTGTTTCTTACGGCTGCTAGTGAACATCAATAATATGAATTCCATTTTAATTTTTCTGTAAGGGATCTTATTTATAGGGCAATTTCCAGTGCAGTGTCTTGTCTCTATGAAATGATTGCCAACTCAGGCAGCCGTTAAAGTTTACTGCCTAGGCCTTCCTTCAAGGTACAATATGGATATTACTTTCAAAAGTAATTTGGAATACGGAGTGAGAGGCGGATGTTAACTCTTTGCAAACATCCCAATGTAGACGAGCAAATTCTTGCCTTTTGGAAGTGACTTGGAGCTTTTCTAAGGGAACAGAAAATGCAGCATTGAAACTTAGTTTTTTGTTTTTTTTTTTTTCTTTTTTTCCCTGACCCATGATGTATAAATTAGGGATGGTCCACTTTCAAATGAGCATCACCTCACAGAGCTCTGGTTGTTAATTGAAGAAAGTGACCATTTGGTTTCCTTCTGGCTGTCGTGCCAGGGCTGCCACCCGCACCCACACACTGGGTAAACCGCATAAGCTGTCACATTCTCAGGCCCGCTCCCTCCCTGATCCGCGCGTACTTCCACTCAGCAGCCTGTCTCCACACTCCTACACACAATTAAATAATGAGATTCCCCAGCTATAACCTAGTTAAAGGTTCTATTCAGAATGGAACCTGATCTTTCAGAGTTCAAATCTGTCCCTCTCAAGCTTCAGAGAACATGCTGCTGCACTGAACTGATTCCGAAGCATGATTTTACCCCCAAAATGTTGTATGGTTGGCTCTGCACTCCTCTTTTCTCCTATGGCAAATATGGGGCTGATGGAAATACGATTTACATCACTGGATTGACTGGGGGTATGGGGGCAGGTCTAATCTGGCTCATTTCCAGATGCAGAAAGGACTGCATGGTGAGGTCAGTTTAATTGCTAGGCCCATACATATAGGGTTCCGATCTTTGTTTTTTTTTTTTTTTAACTGAATCCCCCATCAGGCCAACATTATTTTCTGTGGTGCTTGTCCCAACCTCTTGAATTGCAGGCTGAATGAAATTATCATTTCATATCACAGTTTTTAAACAGATGCCTAGAATATGAAAACATTTCCTCTTAACTATCTCTGGACCTCGTGTGTCATTTTATCGACTATTCCTCGTGGGCCATTCCGGTTTCTCCCAGTATGTTTACCCTTTTCTATGTATTTGATCTGGTCAAACATTTAATCTAAAATGCATTGTCCTTGGGGCACCTGGGTGGCTCAGTAGGTTAAGTGTCTGCCTTGGGGTCAGGTTATGATCCCAGGGTCCTGGGATCCAGCCCCACATCGGGCTTCTTACTCAGTGGGAGTCTGTTTCTCCATCTCTTCCTTGCTCTTGCCCTCTCTATCTCTGTCTCTCTTCCTCTCAAATTAATAAATAAAATCTTTTTAAAAAATAAGTAGCTAAATAAAAATAAAATGCATTGTCCTTACTTTGGAAAAGTATCCTAATGCAGCCAAACAGCAGTTCTGATAATTCTATTGTCAATAGCTCATGAAAAAAGTTTTATTAATACCGGGACTTAATTTCCCTTTTAAAGTATTTTTTTCCTTTATAGTATAGTATCAGTTCAGATAGAGTTTGTAATATTTCTACTTTTCAGGTTTCTTTGTCTATTCATTCATTATATTTCATCTTACCAGAGTGAAGATAATTTTCTTCCACTTTGATGCCAATTTGACTATTTCGTACTGTTTATCATATTTAAATTTATTCTTATCGGCTGCCATCTAAATGTTTGGTAACTAAACATTTTTTTTTTATCTACTTTCAAAGAATTGAAAGTAGTTTAGAATATGTCAAAGAAAGATCTTTATAAGTCAACTCCAAATCATCCAAGATACTGAGACAAAAAGTACAGGATAAAAACTCCAATAATATTTTGTTATTCAGTTCTTAATGTCTCCGTCTTATCTGCAAGGCTAATTTAGTACATTTAATTCAGATCATTACTAGAGCACATGGAATTTCTAACCAATTTTTATATATAGAGAATACCTTAAAATTGTGGATATCCTTATTATTTCCAGAAGTCTGTAAATATTCTCCACGTCCCTACAATATAAACAGTAAGAACAGGCCAGAGAGGTACAATTCCTTACGAGGCTACTAAAAATTAGCTCCCTGGACAGTATTAACGTTCACAGTCATCAGCTTTTATTTGAGGTAATAGATTATACTGTGGTTAAAGCTTAGGATTTAGACTTACTGGTCAAACGTGTTTATTGAATACCTACTCTGTAAAAAGGCACAATTATAGGCATAGTGGTTACATCAATGAACATGAGGGAGAAAGACTCCTTGTCTCTTTATTAAGTCTTTGAAGAACATAAAATGGGCAAACACGACTATAGATACTCCTTTAGCAAGGCTAGTTGAGAAATACATCCCTGTGCAACTTGTATTTGATCTCTCATTTGATATAACAACAGGAAGAAAGCCAAGTAAATATCTGTGTGATGAAATTTCTGGAAAAAGAAAGGAGGTCTGGAGATAAAAAAATATATATATATATTTTCTCAAAAAGAGAAGAAGCCATAGAAAGGCCCCGAGAAACAGAAAAGGTAATGGAGGGATGTGTTGGATGGAGTTGGTAGTAAATCAGGGCAGATAACAAGGTAAAGCACAGTTCATGCAGGAATTTGTAGACACGGTAAGAAGTTAGAAAAGTTTTACGTTTGCAATAGGGAGTTTTAAATAGAACACGACTTGATGTTACGTGAGCCTCTAAAAGATCATTCTAGCTACTCCGTAGTAGAGAGTTTGCAGAGTAGCAAGAAGGGAGGCATGGGGACCTGACGGGATATTGTATCTAGAATCTGGATGTCAATGGCTTGAAAAAGATTTGCAGTGGGATAAGCAGTGAGGTTTAGATCTTTTTGGAAATGAATTTGAGAGGCCTTTATTTAGAATTGGATGTTGAGTATATGGGCGAGACGCATCACAGGTAAGTCTAAGATTTGTGGTCTAAGTGGATAGATTACGATCTATTTATTGATAAATAGTTTTGTTCGTTTGTTTTTAGGGTGGGGTGCCATATTGATAATAATATGATATAGATGGTATTGTCATTATTTTGGCTACATAGCACCAGAAACACCTTTCTGTATTTGGTTCTTAGGCAATGCCCTGCAAGTCTTTCACTATAAAATATACAAATGTCAAACATCCATTTCCCCAGCTAGCTTGCATGCATAGTGTGGGCATAGGACTAATGCTCTTGCAATCAGGAGGTCATACTCTCGATTTTGATTCAAGAGATAATAATCAATAGAATTGTCAGCAATAGTTGATTATCCTCTCCGGTGACAATGGCGGCTGTATTGTGTTTCAGTTCCTTAAGTGACAGTAGAAGCTTTGTTAGGAGCAGCTTCCAGGGTGAGGGGCTAATTGTATTAGCAGCACATTAATAGTGGTACAACTTGCAATATTAAAGTTCTGACAAGGTGGCCATGGTTTCTGTTAAACCACCCTGTGGAGGGATCTGGGGCATGATCCCAGATTGTATATCTTCTAAGGATGATTCTCTCAGTATTCCAAAATTTTGTGAATTACTCAAGATCGTATTTTTTCCTTTTTTTTTTTTTTTACTAGACACTACTTCAGTGTTTATAATTAAGAACTCTTACAATATAAAAATTGGAATTGGAAGTAAAAGGTCCTAAGGCAAGTGAAGAGAACCTGCAATTTGTTATCTGCTTGTACTGACACCAAGGGCAGTGATAATCAGCTAGGACACTATGGGATAGCTCTGAGGAATTGAACACTAATGATTTCAATAAACACTTACCTATAAATTGGACTAATCCTGCAATTAAATTTGCAGAATCAAACTTTTTTAAGACTTTTCCTAGCCCCATGGCTACAAGAGATAATAGACATTTTAGTGAAGTCATAGAAAGACTTATAGATAGATGGAAATAGAGAATGAGAGAGGGAGAAATGGAATGTGAATATATGCATGATTTCACAGATCTCAGAATATCCTTAGTGTTTACACCATAATGAGTCTCCCTTAACAGCAAGTACAAATTCACCTCTTCTGTCTCATGAGGGTTTTCTTACATTGTTTAAACAAACAAACAAACAAACAAAAATGACCTGCCACAAGGGAGCTCTTTTCGAAGAAAAAACAATTCTCTAATGCTTGTATCTCAGAGTGTAGTTATTTGAAAATTATGATTCAAATGAAGCTTTGTCATTGGAAAAAAAAATGAATAAGTATTATAGAGCTAGAGATCTATCTATTGATCTATCTATTGATCTATCTATCTATCCATCATCTATCACCTATCATCTCCCACTTAGTCTCTATAATTTACATGAGGTCTTCAAAATTAAGAACCATAGTCCATAATCTAATTCCATGATTTGAGTTTTTTTTTAAAGATAGACTCTTAGAACAAAGGTAAATCGGTAACTTGAGGAAGGACCTTGGGATATTATAATTAATATAATAAAATTCCTATCTATCAGCTTACTAGGGTTTTTACAGCAAAGTGCCATACTTGGTGACTTAAATGTAGAAATTCATTTTCTTATATTTTTTAGAAACTGTAAATCTGAGACAAAGGTGCCAACAAAGCTGAGTTCTTTGAGGTTTCTTGATTTATAGATGGCCATCTTCTCCCTCTGTATTCACATGGTCTTACCTGTGTAGGTCTGTGTCTTAACCGCCTCTTCCTGTAGGCCACCAGTCACTTTGGATTAGGATCCACCTAATGATCTCATTTTAACCTTATACCTCTTTAAAGACTCAATCTCCAAATACAGTCACATTATGAGGTATTAAGGATTGGAACTTCATTCAACATATGAATTTTGGAAAAACACAGTTCAGCCTATAATACTACTATGAAATTGCTGATAGCCATTTTGTAGGATGCCTCCATATTAAGGAAAACAACAGAACTACATAGAGATTACTGGACACAGGCTCCAAAGACTCAGAATTTTTTTTTTTTTAAATTCAGTTAGCCAACATATAGTACATCATTAGCCTCAGATGTAGTTTTTAATAATCCATCAGTTTTGTAAAAGACCCATTACTCATCAAATCACATGCCCTCCTTAATGTCCATCACCCAGTTACCCCACTCCCTCACCTACTTCCCCTCCAACAACCTTCAATTTGTTACCTGAGTTAAGAGTCTCTCATGATTCGTCTCCCTCACTGATTTTTTTTTTCCATTCAGTTTTCCCTCCCTGCCCTTCTGGTCCTCTGCACTATTTCTTATATTCTACATATAAGTGAAATCATATGTAGTTCTTTAAAAAAAAAGAAAATATTTTATTTATTTATTCATGAGAGACACACACACAGAGAGAGAGGCAGAGACACATGCAGAAAGAGAAGCAGGCTCCATGCAGGGAACCAGATGTGGTACTCGATCCCAGGACTCTGGGATCATGCCCTGGGCCGAAGGCAGGCGCCCAGGTATCCCCATATGTAGTTCTGATGTAAGTTTTATTCATGGAGTTCCCAGTAGAACCAAGCAAGATATTTCCCGCTATTATCTTAACATGCTTTTGCAGTTCTACTAAGACACTTACATAACATCCATAAAGCTGTTTGGCTTATGCTATAATACTGGTATTTGGGAGAGGACCAATAAAGTAGAAGACATCTGAGCTATTCCTTCTGTAAAATGATAAACCCTATACAATACTGAGTCTAAGGTGAATAATACATTTTAATGAAAAGAACCTCAAATATGCTGAATGGAATTCCTTGCCATTCTTTTTTAATATGCTTGCTTAGCCAGCACAGAAGGCAATTGGATTTTGGAAAATAGCAAACTATGGCCTGTGGTCTAAATCTGGTTTCTTTCTTTTTTTTTTAAACAAATAACGTTTTATTGGAACACAGCAACTATATTTAATTTTCATACTGTCTATGGCTGCTCTCACACTGCAATAGCAGACAGGAGTAACTGGAATAGATTCTTTATGGTTTACAAAACCTAAAATATTTACCTGCAGAAGAAGTTTGCTAATCCCTATATGAGATTAGTGGAGTAACATGTGAGATATAGATTAACAATGATTTTTATTACCATCAATTAATAGATTGCTATCATGATCAGGGCTTGTAGGGAATAACTTTGGAGTATTTAAGACAAAAGGTTTGGGAACATGAATGGGAATTGTCTCTTAGATTAAATCAAATTTTGAGACATGCCAAAAGTTCTAAGAAATAGGATCTCAATAATCAGTAAGACTAGATAAATTGCCTTGTAAATTATCAGACAAGCTCATTTCTAGCTATCTAGTCCTTGTTTAATGGCTGTTTCTTTGATAAGAGATAAAGACTTGGATCTTCTTCTTAACTAAGTTAGCACAAAGTAAGTGATAATCTAACCTTCCAAGAGTGGACTTCCTTCTGGATTCCCTGAAAAAAATGCTATACTCTGGGGGAGCCCAGGAACCATGGAATAGCTCTAATAAGTAAATTACATTGAAGCTCTAGCACAGTTTTGACAGTAAACGCTTACTTACAGTTTGAATTTGTTTTCTCTTTATCTAATGCTGCTCTAAGAACCCTCTTAGCTTGCTTACTGAAATTATGTGATCACTGATATTTTATAAAGCACAGTATGGTACCTGACCAAGGAACTTTACAGGAAAAACAAAAGGTGACAAGCTAATTATCGCAGAATTTATTTGCATTACATAAGTCAGAAGCAACAAGCATTCTAGAACCTTCTTGAACCTAGTTGCGGCAAAAGAAAGATCTGAGTTTGGAGTTCTATCCATATCAATTTCTTTTTTTCTTTGAAAGAATACATGGTGTGGGAACCAGACCATAAAAGAGAGATGGTGCATGCTGAACATTGCACAAAATGATTTCATTGGGAAAACTTTTCCTGGAAACTATAATCTCTGAGCAAAGAAGCTCCCATTTGAAGACTTAGCATGGGGTTTACTCAACTAGAAACTGAGGCCATATTGCTGGACATTTTTTGTTTGTTTCTCTTTCTCAATCTTCCACTCTTTTACTCTCCAACCTGTCTTTCTTTCTTTCTTTCTTTCTTTCTTTCTTTCTTTCTTTCTTTCTTTCTTTCTTTCTTTCTAATTTTTTTTTTAATTCTTTAGGGAGAACAGGCAAGGGCAAGAAAAAAATGGGTATGATTTTGGCTGAAGTTATCCATTCTGACTTTCAAGGAGAAGTGTGGTTGCTACTGCAGAAGGAAGAAAAAAAAATGTATGAATGGACTTCAAGAGATTGCCTCTATATATCTTAGTACTGCCTGTCTAGTAGTAAAAGTTAAAAAAAAAAAAAAAACTCTAAAGAAAACAGAAGGTTTACATTCCTCCAAAGAGAGGTTGTAATCATATTCCTTGATAAAGAAGGATGACTGGCTAATGATCAAGCTAAAGTTAGAGGAAATATGCAATAAATAGTGGAGAAAGGTAATCATAAAATAGAGATTCACTACCAGTGGATAATATTAGAATTAATGACATCTTTTTGCATTTTCTTCTTTGTGGAGTTAAAAAAAAATCTGTGTTATTTATATTAAATAATATATTTCCTATCTTTTATCTATCAATTATATATATAATTATAACTGAGAGATAATTAAATTATAACTTAATCCATAGGTTAGAGAATTTTTTAGATGAACTGTGACAGAAATAGAGAAACAATAGTCATTACTAGGATAATGTTCAGTTGAGTACAATAAATGATGTGAATTTGTATTTTCTCCCTTTTAGAGAGCTAAAGAATGTGTGTCCAATATTAGGAAATATGTGTGCTAAATAAGAACCATTTTATGTAAAGATGAAAAGAAGTATGTATGTTTTTATTGGAAAGTCAATGGTGTGGAATATACTGCTTATTTTCTCCCTTTGTCTTTTTCTCCTTTTCCTTTTTTTTTTTTTTTCTACTTTTACTTTTTTTCTATTTTTATTTTTCTAATGCCAAGTGATACTGTTTGGGAAAAGCCTTATTTTATTAATCTAAATAGGGGACAGAGCCTCCTTCTCACAATAGAAGCAGGTAAGTCCAGATAGACAATTTTCAAATGACTTAAAGAATGAATATGGACACCTGGCCTACTAAGCTCTCACAATCAGGTGCTCTTAATCTGGGCTTAAAATTAAAAAAAAAAAAAAAGTGGCACAAAAATTCTGAAACTACATAAATTTTCACAGCAATGGCAGTTCTAGCAAGATTTCCTTCTTGGTCACAGTGTCAGGGGTGCTAATGTTGGCATCTAGAAGTGCCTTCCCAGTGATACCTCTGGATTCAGCTGAAGCATCCATAGTTCTATTCCTCAAGGAAACATTCTGGAGGGAGATTTGGTTATTCTTAGATATGTGGCAAGCACCCTTCGCAGCCATTGGTTGCTACTATGAAAATGTTCTCAATAAATTTCTTTTGTGTTTATTTTAGCCAATGTCATTTAGCCAGATGTCTAATTTTCACATGACAATTGTTACTGATAGATGCAAACATAGACAGATATTTGATTATTAACACTAGACATGTTAAAATATTCTTAGTGGTCTAAGGATGAGAGTCCAACTGGAATGGGTGAAGGATAGAATTAATATTATGGAAACATAAGAATAGACAAATATTTCAGTTTGCTGATTATTATGAGAACAATCAAAAGAAATTTGGGCAACGTTTTAATGAAAGGAAAGGGGAATACTTATAGTTGCAAAAACTTTTAAGTAGTAAAAAGAGATAAAGTGCAGAGCCAAAATTATGAGTTGATTGAAAATTGGGGCCCAGGCAATTCTTACTGCAATAAAAGAAAGAAGATCTAGAAATGGGATCAAATAAGTTAGCTTAAGAAATGGTGTGAAGTTAGGGCAGCCCCGTGGCTCGGTGGTTCAGTGCTGCCTTTGGCCCAGGGCGTGATCCTGGAGACCCAGGATGGAGCAGGGCCTGCTTCTCCCTCTGCCTGTGTCTCTGCCTCTCTCTCTGTGTCTCTCATGAATAAATGAATAAAATCTTGAAAAAAAAATCGTGTGAAGTTAAATAGCTTTCTTCCAATTTCATGTATTTTCTTTATGAAGTAATTAGCTTGGTCTTTGGCTGAAGGGGAGTGGAAATAAGACATATTGGGACAGGAAAAAATTACAAAATATCTTACGTAATAGAAAAACTAATTTATTAGAAAAGTGGAGTAGGAAAGTTTTCCATATTTATTATGTTGGTCTAAATATTTTTTTTTGTTTTTCTTTTTTTTGTTTTTCAAATGAATACATTGCTATCCACAAGGAATATACTCAATTATCTTGAGGAAATTCCCCTGGAATGGAGGCATATTCTCTTTCTGTCTTAAAAAAAAAAAAAAAATGAGTTAAGGATGAGCCCTGGGTGTTAGGCTATATGTTGGCAAATCGAACTCCAATAAAAAAAATGCAAAAAAATGAATTAACTTATTAATATATTAGCACTGCTGTATTATCTCTTATCTAATAAAATAATCAATATGGCAGTGTCATACAAGGGAACATGGGAAGTAGGAAAATAAAGAAACAGATCATAGGGGTTGAATATTTCTAAAATATTCAGAAAAATTTTGAGTTTACCTGTATGATTGTAAAAATCCCAATTTTTGAAATAAGAATGTTTTTGAGTAAAAGAAGCTGTAAATGGTTTTGGATTGCCTTCAACTGCTGCTCCTTCCTCATCATTTCCCACTACACCTCTTTTATCAGGTCTTACTAAATTTTCACTATCATTATTGCAATAACAGGTTATAAAAAAAGTTAATTACATTTATGTGGCTAGCTAAACTGCAAATAGCAATATATGTATTGATTGGTATAGTTTTTGAGCAGCTCCCTACCAATAAACACCATGACTACTTCATCTCCATAAAAGGTAAGTCTTAAATTTATATATTTTTATAAAGCTCCCCTTCCTGAAGCTTATAATACACAAATAAAAGCATCTAACACATACCTGTTGAATGACCTGGTGTAAAGACCTGTTCTCTGGCAATACATTATGTGCTACAATTGTTTTCCATGTGCTAGTTGATAGAATGTGTCCGCAAACCCTCCCCATCACCCCCCTAATGATAATATAAAGACGGAAACAGCCATCTTGTTGTCTCATCATACCAAGATTATATGACATAGTTTCTGAAAGCTGTTGACTGGGTGGGTTAGAGTACTTTTACCTTTTTCAAGTCATGCTGTGTCTTTTTTTGAGAAATGAAATAGCATAACATTGAGTAGTATATTCCCAAACTACAATTGCGGAGGCACTTGGCACTTCAGAAGATCTTGTCATCTGCGAATTATTTCTAGCATTTCTCTCCAGCTTTCCTTTCAATGTATGTGTACCACAAATTTGGATCATTTCTATTGCAAATGCCTACAATTTCCTCAGTATAAGAGTAGAAAAAAATGTAAGAATGAAAGCATATTGCAAAAGAACCGCGGCCGTGGTACACTGCAGATATCCTTCGTTGCATTTATTTTGATTGAAAAATGAGGAAGATTTGGTAACATATACTAAAAATATGAAGCGAAAATCAATCCTTATTTGAGCAATTGGAAAGGACGCAGCCATGCTGAAAGATTCTGTAATAATGCAAATGCATTGTGAAAAAAGAAAAATTAAAAATGCAGTAAACCTGGTGTCTGTGCGATTAGGACAAACAAATTATTTGAATAAATAGAAAGTTTTTAGTCATCTAAAAGTGACCAATATAGCTGGTTGACTTAGACCGACAAGTATAAAAACCAATGGAATACTCCAGATCAATTTTTAAAACCTAAGGCTATATCTACTTGACAAACTCATGATCTTTCTAATTAATAGATAAGAATAAAGTTAAATAACATGAGGATCTCTTTTGACTATATATTTCCTGAAAATAAGTTTTATTATGATTCAATTGAAAAAACATATGAATATATATGTATTTTAATGAAACAATGTATATAAATATTTGCTATTATTCGAACCTCTTCCAAACCAAACACGTGTAGCAAGTATTCTTTTTTTTTTTTTTAAAGATTTTATTTATTTATTCATGAAAGACTGAGAGACAGAGAGAGCCAGAAACAAAGGCAGAGGGAGAAGCAGGCTCCATGCACCGGGAGCCCGATGTGGGATTCGATCCCGGGTCTCCAGGATCGCGCCCTGGGACAAAGGCAGGCGCCAAACCTCTGCGCCACCCAGGGATCCCTGTAGCAAGTATTCTTAATTTAACCTGTTAACAATCTCTGACATACTTTCTCAACTTTTTTTTTTTTTAATTTTTGTTTATTTATGATAGTCACAGAGAGAGAGAGAGAGAGAGAGAGGCAGAGACACAGGCAGAGGGAGAAGCAGGCTCCATGCACTGGGAGCCCGACGTGGGATTCGATCCAGGGTCTCCAGGATCGCGCCCTGGGCCAAAGGCAGGCGCCAAACCACTGCGCCACCCAGGGATCCCGACTTTCTCAACTTTTGAAGTCTTATTTTCTTTACATTTCTCAGTAATTTGTTACCCCTTCCTATCACATGCAAACATTGTTTTACCTCACTTCCCAAAAAAGTAAAAATGAAAACAAAAGTCAGGTTTTCAACCCTCTTTCCTTCTAGTAATGTCTTATCCCTTAGCTTCCTCTTAAATCTATAAATAATTATTTATATTTGAGTAATATTATATATATATATATATATATATATATATATATATATATATATATATATGCCACATCTTTTTTTCTCCGTTCATCTGTCAATGGACATCTGGGACTTTTCCACAGTTTTGCTACTGTGGACATTGCTGCTATGAACATTGGGGCGCAGGTGCCCCTTCAGGTCACTATGTTTGTATCCTTTAGGTAAATACCCAGTAGTAAAATTGCTAGGTCCGAGAGTAGTTCTACTTTTAGCTTTTTAAGAAACCTCCAATTGTTTCCCGGAGTGGCTGCCCCAGTTCGCATTTCCCCAACAGTGCAAGAGGCTTCCCTTTTCTCCCCTTTGCAACGATGTGGCTGGAACTAGAGGGTATTATGCTAAGTGAAATAAGACAATCAGAGAAAAACATTTATCATACGATTTTACTAATATATGGAATTTAAGAAAACAGAGGATCATAGGGAAAGGGAAGGAAAAATAAAATGAAATCAACGAGGCAGACAAACCATAAGAAACTGTTCTAGTGAACAAACTGAAGGTTGCTGCAGGGAATGTGGGAGAAATGGTTAACAACTGGATAATGGGCATTAAGGAGGGCCATGATGGAATGAGCACTGGGTGTTTTATAAGCAAGTGATGAATCACTGAACTCCATCTCTGAAAACAATAATACACAATATGTTAATTAAGTGAATGTAAATAAAATGGAAAAAAAAAGACTTTATATCTGCCATCTGCAAAATCTCTCCTAATTTTTCTTTGAATACCTTTTGAATCTCATCATTCTATCACAATGGTACATCAGTGTCATTAAATACCCATGCTGCATGTGGCATTGGAGACCTTTTACCTCTCCTCTTGAAACTCTGTCTTCCACCTGACTTCCACATCTCCACACTCCCCTGGATTTCATTCCCCTCACTTACTGCTTCTCATTAGGTCTCCTCGCTGGTCACTCCATAGAAATATGGTGCTTATTATTTTTTTTCATAGTTTGAATATTAAGTAGACTTTATAAGTTTCCAAAGTTTCTTTATATATATATATATATATATATATATATATATATATTTATTCATGACAGTGAGAGGCAGAGACACAGGCAGAGGGAGAAGCAGGCTCCATGCAGGCAGCCCGATGTGGGATTCAATCCCAGAACCCCGGGATCATGCCCAGGGCCGAAGGCAGACGCTCAACCACTGAGCCAGCTAGGGATCCCCGAAGTCTCTTTTTTTTCCTATTTCCCAGGTGTTAGCTGCACAAGAGAAATCAGTTCCAAACAGGGTCAGCTGCTCTGGCTTGAAAATCAATATTCAAGAGACAAGTGATGGTTGGATAGGAAAAGTTGCTTCATTTTGGAAAGTAGCAACCTAAGAAGATGGACTACTGTCTCAATATTCATCTTTCCTCACCATGTGGAGCCCAAGGGGGTTAAAAAAAAGGGGAAGGCATGGGAAAAGAGAAGAGCAAGTGCCCAGGCAGTTAGTCCTTTGTGGATATGACCGTGAACAGACTTGCTAACATCAGTGGCAGCTGTTTCCAGTCATGGCCAGGGCTTACTGCCTGGGAAGTTTGGTTCCTTCACGCCTCAAGGCCAATTTCAAGGAAAGTAGATTAGTTCTGCTAGGGACAAAGGGACTTAGGTCAGCATGCAAGGAGTCCCTAAGATTGAAGCAAGTTAACCCCGAAGACTAGTAAGAATGCTGTTATACAAGTAGTTCAATTATCTGCTATCTGAAAGAGCAATTTTATGTTTTTTTTTTTACCTTTATCCCCACCACCCCAATTCTAAGTTGATCATCTTTTTATCTTATTTTACATATTTAAAAAATATTTATTGGTGAATTTTGCAATCAAATATATAGCATCATGTTAATATTTTCATATCTTAGCTTTTTGCTCAATCTTTTTAAGATTCATATGTATACTTTTTCATACAAATATTAGATCAACTTAACACTTTAAAATAATTTAATATGCATGCGTCAGGATAACAAGAACTCATATTTCCCTAAGCTATTATTTGGGCAAAGAAATATATCTAAATTTACCACTGCTGCTAGGACATTGGCATGACTTTACATCCTTGAACCTCTCTTTTCAATTAGTTGACATTTATATTAATATACTTTGTAATGATTCTCCTAAGTTATTACTGCTGATAAATTAAGTTATGTAACTTTATTTTTTAAGATTATCATCATAGTTTGGGAAAATTTGTTTTCTTTATTTTATTTTTAGTCTGTAATAATACATACTATGGATGAATTTTCTGTGCAACACTCATGTCCAGGAAACTTCACATCATCGTATTTTTAGAATTACACTGAATTACATATATCTTTTGCAATCTTTCAGAGATAGCACACAGTGAAGCTCAATTTAGTTTTGTTTATGAAAGTTTTGTTTTTTTCCCCCCTCATGACCTAACAGAAACCTGCCATCATGTTAATAAGCCATCTTTATTGTTGGTTTATCTATTAAAAGCAAAGCAAAGCAAAACAGACAACAACAAAACTATTGTGAGTCTTGAAAAATATGTCTTAAAAAAGTATTCTCTATTATTTATAGTCTCAGTTAGGCAATCCATATCAGTGTCTTAAGGCCATGGTCATATTAACTAAAAAAGGTCATGGCCTCCACACAAAGAAAGCTCCAGACTCAGGGAAGCTATTTTTAGATCTACTCTCTTCTTCTGAGCCAAATAGTTTCCAAACAGGACCCTCGCATGAGTCATACATCTTGGCATTTACTCCTTCATATAATCAATTCTAATTGACTCTAGTCTGGTCATGAGATTCACTTTTGATCAATAGAATGGGATGCAGGTGATTCAGGGTGGTATCTGAGACTACATTATAAAAAGCCTTGCTGTATCTGTCTAAATGTCTTGTCTTGGGTTGCTTTTGTGTTTGTGTTTGTGTGTGTGTGTGTGTGTGTGTGTGAGAGAGAAAGAGAGAGAGAGAGAGAGAGAGAGAGAGATACTAGTTCCCAGAACTGAGGGACCATGTTGATTAGCCCAAATTAAAGCAAAGGTCAGAAGTAGCCGCTCTGGTAAGCATCCCCACTGAGATTTCAGGAAACAGCCACCTCTGCCAGTTGTGACTTAACTATTTAAACCAGGTTGGTGGAATTTCAGGATGACTATAGTCTAGCTGTTTTCTGACTGCAATCATGTGCAAAACCTCAGGCAAGAACCATTCAGCTGAGTCCAGTCAAGGAATTACGTTCTTTTGCTTCTATTGTATGGTTTCTTATAAAGTGTTACAAATGTCATGATTCATGACTCCATTATATCTCTCCTGTGTAAATAATCCTTTATTAAAATCTGAAAGCATAAATATTAATATAATTATTCTGAGATACAGAGTACAGATAGCATAAATGGTATTTATGAAAAAGACACATAATTTTAAAAATAACACTTGATGTAACATGAATATAAATGATCATATAAAACAAATGCAGAAATTAAACTTTCTGTGTATTTTCTTTTTCTTTTTTTTTTCCTGTGTATTTTCAACAGAACATTGATACTATATGTAAAATTATAAGGAAGTGCATTTATTATTCCTTTATTGTATTCAAGACAGTGTATTTTAAAAATTCACTTAGATTAATTTTGGCTTTAATTAAAATGCTTTGCATACATTTTCTACAGAGAGAAACATAAAATTGAGTATATTAGTATATGAGTCTGAATAATGCCTTTAAGATCACCAAGGTAAACAAAACAAAACAACAAAACCATAATAATTAACTGTAAAAAGAATAGTTATAACAGAGGCACCTGGGTGGCTCATTGGTTGAGTGGCTGGCTCTTGGTTTCAGCTTGGGTCATGATCTTGAGGTCCTAGGATAGAGCCCTGCATTGAGCTCAGGGCTCAGCAAGGAATCTGAGCAGATTCCTTCTCCCTCCCCCCGCTCACTCTCTCTCTCTCTCTCTCAAATAAATAAATAAATAATTAAAAAAAAAGACTTTAAAAAGAATAGTTATAACAATTTTAGCTGAAATAGGTTAATGGTTACATGTTAATATCACTAATTTTAAATTGATGAAATTAATATATTTGGGTTCTATGTTTGCCCATTTGTTTAGTTGTATTCACTAAGAAGGAACTAATCTAATAATTTAGAGACTTTGAACATTTCTATTATTCATTCTGGCTCCACTGCACATGAACAGTTTGTAAACATGCAATATCTCTGTCATGGATTACCTGAAAGAAGAAGTATCACTTAGCCAAACTTTCCATAGTTAATTTTTTTTTAGATTCATTAATTTATTCATGAGGGACACAGAAGAGAGAGAGAGGCAGACACAGGCAGAGGGAGAAGCAGGCTCCATGCAGGGAGCCCGATGCGGGACTCGATCCTGGGTCTCCAGGATCACGCACTGGGTCGAAGGCAGGGGCTAAACGGCTGAGCCACCCAGGGATCCCCAGTTAAAATTTGCAAGCACTGAGTGGATGCAGTAAAAATAAGGTTCCAGAAACTTACAATATTTGTTAACAGGCTTTATTGATCTTTCTAGAGTTTGTTCCCAGTAGTGTTATGATTTCATTTTTATTCGTATGACTAGTAGAAAAGAATTTCCTAGTTGTTTAACGAATATATTTTTATATATTTTATATATCTATAATATATACAAAATTCTGCTTTATAATTTAAGTATTATATTTCTAACTTTGTTGGGAGAGATCAGTATAAGAATCTAGATTTTTAAACTTTGTTTCCAAACTTTTTCCCGAGAGATCAAATTCTCAAGTCTGGAGTACAAATATTTAATTAGTCAACCAATTGATTCTCATTTGATAATCATCTTCAGATAATACCCAAGTTATTCATTAATTTATTGTAATAAATTTTATAATAGGACAGATAATAGAAATTATTAATATTTGACATGTTTAACATCATATTACTTCAGGGTATAAAAAAAGGGATGCCACCCTGGACGTATCTTTCAAATGCCTACTTGTAGGAGGCTACTCATTTTCTTTACTCAAAAGGCCACTGTTATTTGATCTACTGTTTGAAGGATTTATAACATTTCCAAATTTTGCATAGCATGTTATGTTTTTTTTTTAATTTCTTTTTTTTTAATTTATTTTTTATTGGTGTTCAATTTACTAACATACAGAATAACCCCCAGTGCCGTCACCCATTCACTCCCACCTCCCGCCCTCCTCCCCTTCCACCACCCCTAGTTCGTTTCCCAGAGTTAGCAGTCTTTACGTTCTGTCTCCCTTTCTGATATTTCCCACACATTTCTTCCCCCTTCCCTTATATTCCCTTTCACTATTATTTATATTCCCCAAATGAATGAGAACATATAATGTTTGTCCTTCTCCGACTGGCTTACTTCACTCAGCATAATACCCTCCAGTTCCATCCACGTTGAAGCAAATGGTGGGTATTTGTCATTTCTAATGGCTGAGGAATATTCCATTGTATACATAAACCACATCTTCTTTATCCATTCATCTTTCGATGGACACCGAGGCTCCTTCCACAGTTTGGCTATCGTGGCCATTGCTGCTATAAACATCGGGGTGCAGGTGTCCCGGCGTTTCATTGCATCTGTATCTTTGGGATAAATCCCCAACAGTGCAATTGCTGGGTCGTAGGGCAGGTATATTTTTAACTGATTGAGGAACCTCCACACAGTTTTCCAGAGTGTTATGTTTTGATAAATGTAATTTAACTTGAAATATCTTTGAGAAGAAGTACAAGAAAATAAAGGTATTTTTAGCATTCTATATTAAATATAGTTCTCATAGTCCTTCATTTCTAGTATGGTGCTATTGCATATGGCTAGACTAAATAATTTAGCTTTACACCATGAAAAAATATATTAATAGATAAACAACATAACTATCTTGTCAAAAAAATAGTTAAGACATAAAATAACAAATGGTTATGTCAACTTGATATTTAGATTACTTCATTACCTCCACTCTTTTTTTCTCCCCCTCTGCTCTCATTCATGGTAAAAGTCTCATCAGGTATTAAAATATTATAGTTTTTCAATACAAGGTTGGGTCATTGGAATTTTTGTATTGGAATTATTTGCTAAATAAAAAAAATCTCAGGGTGCCTGGGTGGCTCAGTCCACTAAGCATTTGCCTCTGGCTCAGGTCATGATCCCATGGTCCTAGGATCAAGCCCTGTATTGAGCTCCCATGGTCCTAGGATCAAGCCCTGCATTGAGCTCCCTGCTCTGTGGCAAGTCTTCTTCCCCCTCTCCTTTTCCCTCTCCCCTCCTCTTGTGCTGTCTCTCTTTCTCAAATAAATAAACAAAATCTTAAAAAAAAAAAATCTTACAGTTTATGAAAATCACCTGCTAGAGGATCCCTGGGTGGCTCAGCAGTTTAGAGCCTGCCTTCGGCCCAGGGCCTGATCCTGGAGACCCAGGATCAAGTCCTGCATCAGGCTCCCTGCATGGCGCCTGCTTCTCCCTCTGCATGTGTCTCTGCCTCTCTATCTCTGTGTCTCTAATGAAAAAAATAAATTAAATCAAGAAAGAAAGAAAGAAAGAAAGAAAGAAAGAAAGAAAGAAAGAAAGAAAGAAAGAAAGAAAGAAAGAAGGAAGGAAGGAAAGAAAGAAAAAAGAAGAAGAAAGAAAGAAAGAAAGAAAGAAAGAAAGAAAGAAAGAAAGAAAGAAAGAAAGAAAGAAAGAAAGAAAGAAAGAAAAAGGAAATCACCTGCTGAGTCCCTAGCTGAGAAAATAACAAGTCATTTTTAGATGAATGGATAGACTCAGTCTGTATGCTTTATCAGTAAAAATCAAATTCTGCAAGTCAGCTAAGATCTAATTAAATTAAAATTTCAACACCATGGCTTGATTACCAAAATAAATGTGAAAAAAAAGAGTACCAAAAGTACCAAGAAAGTTAATACTGAATAATCACATGCAAAGGATGAAGTTGGGTTCCTACTCGACATATACAAAAGTTACCTCAAAAATATGTCCTAGGGCAGCCTGGGTGGCGCAGTGGTTTAGCGCCTGCCTTCAGCCCAGGGCGTGACCCTGGAGACATGGGATCAAGTCCCATGTCATCTCTCTGCATGTAGCCTGCTTCCTCCTCTGCCTGTGTCTGTCTGTCTGTCTGTCTGTCTGTCTCTCTCTCTCTCTCTCTCTGTCTCTCATGAATAAATAAAAAAAAATCTGTAAAAATAAAAGTCCTAAGACGTAAATGTAAGAGCTAAAATTATAAAAGTCCTAAGACGTAAATGTAAGAGCTAAAATTATAAAATTCTTGAAAATAATAGGCATAGATCTTTATGATGTTGAATACACAATTCTTGGACATGACACAAAAATAAAATAAGATTAATTGGACTTGATTTAAAAAACTTATATGCTATAAAGCACACTGTCAAGGAAGTGAAAATACCTTTTTCAAAGTTAAAATAGAAGATACAAATAACAAACATGAAAAAATGTTCAACATCAGTAGTCATTAGGGAAATCTCTATCAAAATCACAATGACATACCTCTTCACAGCCATTGGGATGATCATAATCAAAAGTACACACACACACACACACACACACACACACACCCAAACCCCCCCAAAAAATAAGTGTTGGCAAGAATGTGGAGAAATCAGAGCTCACATACACTGATGGTGGGATGGTGAATAAAATGGTGGAGTAACCTTGAAAAACAGCTTGGCCGTTCCTCCAAATTTTAAATATAGTTTACTATATGAAACAGGGATTTCACTTGAACAGATTTAAAATCTTGCACACAAATATTCATAACAGCACTATTCAAAATATCCAATGGGGCAGAGCTGAGAGCTTTTCCTCCATGGTCAGGAACAAGACAGGAATGTAGTTCACCCTCATCATTGTTATTTAACATAGTACTGGAGGTCCTAACCTCAGCAATCAGACAACAGCAACAAAAATAAATAAAAGGCATCCAAATTGCCAAGGAAGAAGTGAAACATTCACTATTTGCAGATGACATAATACTCTCTGTAGAAACTGGAAAGATTCCATCAAAAATTGTTAGAACTGATACAAACATTCAGCTAAGTCACAGGATACAAAAAAAATCAATGTACACAAATCTGTTGCATTTCTATATCCCACTAATGAAGCAGCAGAAAGAGAAATCAAGGAAACTATCCCATTAACAATTGCACCAAAACCCGGAGATACCTATGAATAACCCTAAACAAAGAGGTAAAAAATATGTACTCTGAAAACCATAGGTCACTTTTATGAAAGAAATTGAAGATGACACAAAGACATGGAAATACATTCTATGCTTACTGATTGGAAGGACAAATGTTTTTTTTAACATGTCTATACTACACAAAGCAATCTACACATTTAACAAAATACTAGCAGCATTTTTCGCAGAGATAGAATAAAATTTGTATGGAACAAAAGACCCCAAATAGCCAAAGCAATCTTGAAAAAGCAAAGCAAAGCTAGAAGCATCACAATTCTGGACTTCAAGCTATATTACAAATCTGTAGTGATCAAGGAAGTATGGTACTGGCACAAAAATAGACTCATAGATCAGTGGACCAGGATAGAGAACCGGGAAATGGACCCACAACTGTATAGTCAACTAATCTTTGACAAAACAGAAAGGAATATCTAATGGAAAAAGGACAGTCTTCAACAAGTGGTGTTGGGAAAACTGGACAGCAATATTCAGAAGAATTAAACCGGACCATTTTCTTATACCATGCACATAAAATAAATTCAAAATGGGTGAAAGTCCAGGAAACCATCAAAATCCTAGAGGAGAACACAGGCAACAACCTCTGTGACCTCAGCTGTAGTGACTTATTAGGCATGTTTTCAGAGGCAAAGAAAATAAAAGCAAAAATGAACTATTAGGACTTCATCAAGATAAAAAGCTTCTGCACAGCAAAGAAAACAATCAACAAAACTAAAAGGCAACCTACATAATGGGAGAAAATATTTGCAAATAATGTATATGATAAAGGGTCATATCTAAAGTCCATAAAGAACTTATCAAAATCAACACCCCCAAAATACATAATCCATTTAAGAAATGGGCATAAGACATGAATAAACATTTTTTGCAAAGAAGACATACAGACATACAGACTAACAAACACATGAAAAGATGCCCAACATTACTCACCACCAGGGACATACAAACCAAAAGTACAATGAAATATCACCTCATACCTGTCAGAATGGCTAAAATTTAACAACACAGGAGACAATAGATGTTAGTGAGAGTGCAGAGAAAAGGGAACCCTCTTACACTCATGGTGAGAATGTAAACTGGTACAGCCACTCTGGATAAAAATATGGAGGTTCCTCAAAAAGTTAAAAGCTACCCTATGTCCCAGCAATTGTACTACTAGGTATTTACCCAAAGAATACAAAAATACTGATTTGAAGGGATACATGCACCCCAATGTTTATAGCAGCATTATCAATAATAGCCAAATTATGGAAAGAGCCCAAATATCCATTGGCTGATTAATGGATAAAGAAAAAGTGATATATACATATATATATATAAATTTATTTATAATATATTTACATATATAATGGAATATTAGTCAAACATCAAAAAGAATGAAATTTTGCCATTTGCAGTGATGCAGACGGAGCTAGAGTATATAATGCTAAGCTAAATAAGCCAGAAAAAAATCAAATATCATAGAATTTCACTCATATGTGGAATTTAAGAAACAAAACAGATGAACATAAGGAAAGGGGGGGCAAAAAAGAAAGGGAGGCAAACCATAAGAGATTCTTAACTACATAGAGGACAAACTGAGGGTTGCTAGAGTGGAGGTTGGTGGGAGGAGAGTCTAAATGGGTATTAAGGGGGGGGGGTACTTGTGACAAGTACTGAGTGTTGTATGTAAGTGGAGAATCACTAAATTCGACTCCTGAAACCGATACTACACTATACATCAACTAACTAGAATTTAAATAAGCTCTTGAAAAAAAAAGTAAAAATAAATATAACATGAAAATTTTAAAAAAACTGCTAAATAAAAGAAGCCAGCAACAAAAGATTATGTGTAGTACTATTCTATTGATCTGATATGCCCAGAACAAGCAAATCTCTAAAAATAGAAAGTAGATTAGTGGTTACTTAGGCCAAGGAAGCGGGTTAGTAGGAAGAATAGAAGAATGATAGTTAAAGCCCAAGAAATTAAAGATCTTATTTCTTTAGAGAGGTTTCTTCTAGTCTTCATTTATATATTGCTCCCCACCCCCATTCACTCTCCTTCACCAAAAAATGACATTATTTTTCTATCACCAGAATCTGAAACAGCTTCATACATTTATTGGTTTACTTCTTCACAGCCCTAAAGAGAATAGGTAATTAATATTTTAGTGAACGTATGAGTTAGTGAGTAAAATAATAATATAATGTAGTGTTCTTTATTCAAAACAAAGAATTAGCCAATCTAAATTTAGCAGTTTACACATGTCCATATTCAGTCATAGTTATTTATGGAAGTAATATTGGGAAAATAGGTACCGTATTTTGTTCCATCCAATCTAATAGTGGTTACTGCTGCTGGTTAATGCCTGTGATTATTAGAAAGAAAACCAGGTTTGTGTGGGTATCTGCTTTAGCTGATAACCACAATAAAAAAAAAATCATAGCTAATTTTCCTACAGCCAAACTGAAATAACTTGGAAGGAATAGGAATGGTAAGACTCATCTATGACCACACCACAACAAATTGTGATAGGAATAAAGTCGGTCTTCTGCATTCTTACTCCCTTCTCCATAGTCTCCCATTTCAGAGTGTCTTCTTACTTTGGGTGTCTTCCTGTGTAATTTTCTGAAGGTCTGTCTGATGTCCCTCTAGTTTTTTAAGTCTTATTCCTCAATAAGGAATTCCTCAATTCCTCAATCTGATAAATAAAACATCGTCAGTAATGGTCCTTCTATTAGGGACTTTTTCATCTCGACAACAAATCAGTCACTGCACTTAGAAGTTTGAAAATACAGCTTCATGACCAAAAAAATGAGTCCATTTGGGGCATTCAGAAAAATCTTATGTCACAGAGCAGCTATCTTGTCCCTTTTAGCACCATAAGGATTATAGTCTCTTCATTTTACTAAAGTTCTAGAAATTGATGTCTTTCACATTCCAGAATCAAGAAGGAAATATCAGACGCAGTAGAACATATGCCAAAGTTGTCAGGAAACGGCATTTTTATTTAACCAAAAGATTAATGGGAAGTAAAACTAGGCCACATTTGCATTAGTTTAAGAAAGTGCTGCTTGAGGTGAAGGTTCTTTACTTCATTACTTTCCATGAATTTACTAAAGTTTCTGCTTATAATTGTATTTAAAATATTTGATTTAGGTTCCTAGAAATTGAAACTGTATATATAGGGATCTCTGGGTGGCTCAGCAGTTTAGCGCGAGCCTTCTGCTCAGGGCATGATCCTGGAGACCTGGGGTCGAGTCCCACATCAGGGTCCCTGCATGGAGCTTGCTTCTCCCTCTGCTTGTGTCTCTGCCTCTCTCTCTCTCTCTCTCTCTGTGTCTCTCATAAATAAATAAATAAATAAAATCTTAAAAAAAAAAAGAAACTGTATAGCTAGACATGGACGATAGATATATATAGAATGATTCACACTGAAACAGAACACCTGACACAGAAATCATAAGC